>NC_056444.1:83598798-83673798 GCF_018296145.1 Oncorhynchus tshawytscha | reverse complement strand
ATAGATTGTATTTCTATAGATCGTATTTCTATAGATTGTATTTCTATAGATTGTATTTCTATAGATCGTATTTCTATAGATTGTATTTCTATAGATCGTATTTCTATAGATTCTATTTCTATAGATTCTATTTCTATACATCCATGAGAATGAAAAAAAGAAAGACAGAATCTTTCAGTAGATTTTTATAAAATAAGGATGTAACACAAGGACTTCCTGGCCTTGGCCTACCTTGTCCCAAATGGCATCCTATTCCTGATATAGTCCACTATTTTAGTCCAGAGCCCTATTCCCTATATAGTGCACTACTTTATACCAGAGCCCTATTCCCTATATAGTGCACTACTTTAGACCAGAGCCCTATTCCCTATATAGTGCACTACTTTATACCAGAGCCCTATTCCCTATATAGTGCACCACTTTAGACCAGAGCTCTATATAGTGCACTACTTTAGACCAGAGCCCTATTCCCTATATAGTGCACTACTTTATACCAGAGCCCTATTCCTATATAGTGCACTACTTTAGACCAGAGCCCTATTCCCTATATAGTGCACTACTTTAGACCAGAGCTCTATATAGTGCACTACTTTAGACCAGAGCCCTATTCCCTATATAGTGCACTACTTTAGACGAGAGCCCTATTCCCTATATAGTGCACTACTTTAGACCAGAGCCCTATTCCCTATATAGTGCACTACTTTAGACCAGAGCTCTATGAGCCTTCTGCTCAAAAGTAGTGCACTATATAGGGTTCCATTTGGGATGTAGACTTACCCTTGGTTTTACTGCTGTTTACACAGTAGTACATACCCTGTGAATCCAAAATGGCACCCTATTCCCTATATAGTACACTGCTTTTTACAAGAACCCAATGAAAAGCAGTGCACTATGTAGGGAATAAGGTGCCATTTTGGATTTAAGAGCCAGACACAAATACTTCTACAGCAAACTGGTGTGTCATGCTCCTGTGTGCCTCAGTTGGTAGATAGAGCATATTGTTTACAACGCCAGGCTTGTGGGTTTGATACCCACATGGGTGCCAGTATGGAGAAGGGGGGGGTATGGAAGGTATACACTCACTCACGTTCTAGATAAGAGCGTCTGCTAAAATACTTAAATGGAAAATGGAAAAACGAGTCCCATCTCACGCTGCAATCCCTGCCTCTCACTGACCTCTAGTGGTGACAACTGTAAACTGCAGCTACAGTCTTACTGGTCGAGTTTGCGGGAGATATCGGCTATGAAATCCGTGCTCGGAAAAGCACACAGAAAAGTATTGCGCAGCGGACATAGACTATGTTCTGTTCCGTATATGAAGGAGAGCCGGAGAGGCGAAGATGAGGAAAACCGGAAGTCAACTTTGCTAAACATGTTTCTTGCCCATGATATATTACTCAGAGGTATTGACCTCGCAGTAAGCTTTTATCGAGTAACTTTCATTGTTATGCCGAAACATGGGTCAGCAGCCGCGGTACAATCAGTCGGAAATGGACAGCTCATGGTGCTGAAAGTAGGCATAATTCATTTCAATCGTCTTCATATTAATTATTAATTAACTTTACTAACAACAGGATGGCTTTGTGTTGGAGCTAATTTCTTCCTATTTAAGAAATGAGGTAGGCCTACCTGTTTGACAAATTAAATTAGACTGTTATATCCATACGGTTTGTCAGTCAATTCCTCCACCCACCATGCACTCTTTAAATAGTTTACCTGCATGTTCAATCTCATCACAGACAACTTCAGCATTCTGGCTAATTATGTGGGGCGGCAGGGTAGCCTAGTGTTTAGAGCGTTGGACTAGTAACCGAAAGGTTGCAAGTTCGAATCCTTGAGCTAACAAGGTACAAGTTTGTCGTTCTGCCCCTGAACAGGCAGTTAACCCACTGTTCCTAGGCCGTCATTGAAAATAAGAAAATAAGAATTTGTTCTTAACTGACTTGCCTAGTAAAATTAAAATGAGCTACTTTGCAACTACTTAGCATGTTAAAACTTAACCTTTTAACCATATCCCTAACCTTATCCCCCAACGGGATGATGGACATCCACAAACTAATACAACCCAGACAAAACGCAACATATCATACAAAATGGGTTGTCTTGGATTTATGTAAAGAATAATTGATTAGATTATAAATGTAATAGTCACATGTGCAGTGAAAATCTTAAACTCTGAGCTCCAACATGCAAGTCAAAGAGAAACAAAACCAACACATTTAATAGTAAAGAATATCAATAAATATAAATAAAATATATACATATTAACACTAACAATGGTAAATATATATACATATTAACACTGTAACAATGGTAAATATATATACATATTAACACTAACAATGGTAAATATATATACATATTAACACTGTAACAATGGTAAATATATATACATATTAACACTGTGACAATCCTTTCCTCTGGTGAGACTGACCAGAGAGAGAGGACACCGTCTTCCACCTGCTCTCTCCTTCCTTTCCTCTGGTGAGACTGACCTACCACCAACAGAGCTGTTGAATCAAGTACACCTACCACCAACAGAGCTGTTGAATCAAGTGCACCTACCACCAACAGGGATGTTGAATCAAGTACACCTACCACCAACAGAGCTGTTGAATCAAGTGCACCTACCACCAACAGGACTGTTGAATCAAGTGCACCTACCACCAACAGGGATGTTGAATCAAGTGCACCTACCACCAACAGGACTGTTGAATCAAGTGCACCTACCGCCAACACGGCTTCTGAATCAAGTGCACCTACCACCAACAGAGCTGTTGAATCAAGTGCACCTACCACCAACAGAGCTGTTGAATCAAGTGCACCTACCACCAACAGAGCTGTTGAATCAAGTACACCTACCACCAACAGGGCTGTTGAATCAAGTGCACCTACCACCAACAGAGCTGTTGAATCAAGTGCACCTACCACCAACAGAGCTGTTGAATCAAGTGCACCTACCACCAACAGAGCTGTTGAATCAAGTGCACCTAACACCAACAGAGCTGTTGAATCAAGTGCACCTACCACCAACAGAGCTGTTGAATCAAGTGCACCTAACACCAACAGAGCTGTTGAATCAAGTGCACCTACCACCAACAGAGCTGTTGAATCAAGTGCACCTACCACCAACAGAGCTGTTGAATCAAGTGCACCTACCACCAACAGAGCTGTTGAATCAAGTGCACCTACCACCAACAGAGCTGTTGAATCAAGAGCACCTACCACCAACAGAGCTGTTGAATCAAGTACACCTACCACCAACAGAGCTGTTGAATCAAGTGCACCTACCACCAACAGGGATGTTGAATCAAGTACACCTACCACCAACAGAGCTGTTGAATCAAGTGCACCTACCACCAACAGGACTGTTGAATCAAGTGCACCTACCACCAACAGAGCTGTTGAATCAAGTGCACCTACCACCAACAGGACTGTTGAATCAAGTGCACCTACCGCCAACACGGCTTCTGAATCAAGTGCACCTACCACCAACAGAGCTGTTGAATCAAGTGCACCTACCACCAACAGAGCTGTTGAATCAAGTGCACCTACCACCAACAGAGCTGTTGAATCAAGTACACCTACCACCAACAGGGCTGTTGAATCAAGTGCACCTACCACCAACAGAGCTGTTGAATCAAGTGCACCTACCACCAACAGAGCTGTTGAATCAAGTGCACCTACCACCAACAGAGCTGTTGAATCAAGTGCACCTAACACCAACAGAGCTGTTGAATCAAGTGCACCTACCACCAACAGAGCTGTTGAATCAAGTGCACCTAACACCAACAGAGCTGTTGAATCAAGTGCACCTACCACCAACAGAGCTGTTGAATCAAGTGCACCTACCACCAACAGAGCTGTTGAATCAAGTGCCCCTACCACCAACAGAGCTGTTGAATCGAGTGCACCTACCACCAACAGAGCTGTTGAATCAAGTGCACCTACCACCAACAGAGCTGTTGAATCAAGTACACCTACCACCAACAGGGCTGTTGAATCAAGTGCACCTACCACCAACAGAGCTGTTGAATCAAGTACACCTAACACCAACAGAGCTGTTGAATCAAGTGCACCTACCACCAACAGAGCTGTTGAATCAAGTGCACCTACCACCAACAGAGCTGTTGAATCAAGTGCACCTACCACCAACAGAGCTGTTGAATCAAGTGCACCTACCACCAACAGAGCTGTTGAATCAAGTGCACCTACCACCAACAGAGCTGTTGAATCAAGTGCACCTACCACCAACAGGGCTGTTGAATCAAGTGCACCTACTACCAACAGAGCTGTTGAATCAAGTGCACCTACCACCAACAGAGCTGTTGAATCAAGTGCACCTACCACCAACAGAGCTGTTGAATCAAGAGCACCTACCACCAACAGAGCTGTTGAATCAAGTGCACCTACCACCAACAGAGCTGTTGAATCAAGTGCACCCACCACCAACAGAGCTGTTGAATCAAGTGCACCCACCACCAACAGAGCTGTTGAATCAAGTACACCTACCACCAACAGAGCTGTTGAATCAAGTGCACCCACCACCAACAGAGCAGTTGAATCAAGTGCACCCACCACCAACAGAGCTGTTGAATCAAGTACACCTACCACCAACAGAGCTGTTGAATCAAGTGCACCCACCACCAACAGAGCTGTTGAATCAAGTGCACCTACCACCAACAGAGCTGTTGAATCAAGTACACCTACCACCAACAGAGCTGTTGAATCAAGTGCACCCACCACCAACAGAGCTGTTGAATCAAGTGCACCTACCACCAACAGGGCTGTTGAATCAAGTACACCTACCACCAACAGAGCTGTTGAATCAAGTGCACCCACCACCAACAGAGCTGTTGAATCAAGTGCACCTACCACCAACAGAGCTGTTGAATCAAGTGCACCTACCACCAACAGAGCTGTTGAATCAAGTGCACCCACCACCAACAGAGCTGTTGAATCAAGTGCACCCACCACCAACAGAGCTGTTGAATCAAGTACACCTACCACCAACAGAGCTGTTGAATCAAGTGCACCCACCACCAACAGAGCTGTTGAATCAAGTGCACCTACCACCAACAGAGCTGTTGAATCAAGTACACCTACCACCAACAGAGCTGTTGAATCAAGTGCACCCACCACCAACAGAGCTGTTGAATCAAGTGCACCTACCACCAACAGGGCTGTTGAATCAAGTGCACCTACCACCAACAGAGCTGTTGAATCAAGTGCACCTACCACCAACAGAGCTGTTGAATCAAGTGCACCTACCACCAACAGAGCTGTTGAATCAAGTGCACCTACCACCAACAGAGCTGTTGAATCAAGTGCACCCACCACCAACAGAGCTGTTGAATCAAGTGCACCTACCACCAACAGAGCTGTTGAATCAAGTGCACCTACCACCAACAGAGCTGTTGAATCAAGTGCACCCACCACCAACAGAGCTGTTGAATCAAGTGCACCCACCACCAACAGAGCTGTTGAATCAAGTACACCTACCACCAACAGAGCTGTTGAATCAAGTGCACCCACCACCAACAGAGCAGTTGAATCAAGTGCACCCACCACCAACAGAGCTGTTGAATCAAGTACACCTACCACCAACAGAGCTGTTGAATCAAGTGCACCCACCACCAACAGAGCTGTTGAATCAAGTGCACCTACCACCAACAGAGCTGTTGAATCAAGTACACCTACCACCAACAGAGCTGTTGAATCAAGTGCACCCACCACCAACAGAGCTGTTGAATCAAGTGCACCTACCACCAACAGGGCTGTTGAATCAAGTACACCTACCACCAACAGAGCTGTTGAATCAAGTGCACCCACCACCAACAGAGCTGTTGAATCAAGTGCACCTACCACCAACAGAGCTGTTGAATCAAGTGCACCTACCACCAACAGAGCTGTTGAATCAAGTGCACCCACCACCAACATAGCTGTTGAATCAAGTGCACCCACCACCAACAGAGCTGTTGAATCAAGTACACCTACCACCAACAGAGCTGTTGAATCAAGTGCACCCACCACCAACAGAGCTGTTGAATCAAGTGCACCCACCACCAACAGAGCTGTTGAATCAAGTACACCTACCACCAACAGAGCTGTTGAATCAAGTGCACCCACCACCAACAGAGCTGTTGAATCAAGTGCACCTACCACCAACAGAGCTGTTGAATCAAGTACACCTACCACCAACAGAGCTGTTGAATCAAGTGCACCCACCACCAACAGAGCTGTTGAATCAAGTGCACCTACCACCAACAGGGCTGTTGAATCAAGTGCACCTACCATCAACAGAGCTGTTGAATCAAGTGCACCTACCACCAACAGAGCTGTTGAATCAAGTGCACCTACCACCAACAGAGCTGTTGAATCAAGTGCACCCACCACCAACAGAGCTGTTGAATCAAGTGCACCTACCACCAACAGGGATGTTGAATCAAGTACACCTACCACCAACAGAGCTGTTGAATCAAGTGCACCCACCACCAACAGAGCTGTTGAATCAAGTACACCTACCACCAACAGAGCTGTTGAATCAAGTGCACCCACCACCAACAGAGCTGTTGAATCAAGTGCACCTTTCCACCAACAGCACAACACCAATAATAATCAAAAGGAAATTAAGCCTTTATCTCTGTTTTTTCTACTGAAATGTTTGTTGATCACCTAGAGCTGCCTAGAAGATTGACCAGTCAATCGGGATCAACCGGTGAGTGACCGCTGGTATACAGGGAATACAGGAGGGTTCTGAGGACTCACCCTTGTGGTGCCCCGTGTTGAGAATCAGTGTTGAGGAGGTAGTGTTGCCTACCTTCACCACCTGGGGGTAGCCTGCCAAGACTCAGTTGCATAGGGAGGAGTTCAGACCCAGGGCCGTGAGCTTTGTGGTTAGCTTAGCGGGAACTGTGGTATTGAAATGCTCGAGCTGTAGTCAATAAACAGCATCCTCACATATGCATTATTTTTTGTCCAGATGGGAGAGGGTTGTGTGCAGTACAATGGCGATTGTGTCGTCTTGTGGATCTGTCAGGGCGGTAGGTGAATTGAAGCAGGTCGAGTGATGTCGGGGGAGGGAGGAGGTAATATGGTCTTTGACTAGCCTCTCCAAGCACTTCATGATGATGGAGGTGAGTGCTATGGGTCGATAGTCATTCAGTTCACTTACTTTCTCCTTCTTGGGCACAGGGACGAAAGAGAACATCTTGAAGCAGATGGGAATAGTGGCCTGAGATAGAGAGAGAGATAAAGAAATGTCTGAAAACATAACAACCAGCTGGTCTGCACATATTCTGAGGGCGGGGCTAAGGATACCGTCTGAGCCGGCAGTCTTGCGAGGGTTAACATGTGTGAACGATTTACACACGTCCTCCGTGGAGACCGTAAGAACATAGACCTAGTTGTCCTCTGGTGCTTTCCATTGATCAAGAAGATGTTTAAACCCAGACAGATTTTAAGGAAACACTTGTGACTTTCTCTCGTTGGTTTAAACCACAGAAGAAGAGTAGCCAGCAGTTAAAGCTTAACTTTGTCTGCGTCGGTAGTCCTACTTTGTCTGGGGTGGAAAGGTAGGTCCTACTCTGTCTGGGGTGGAAAGGTAGGTCCTACTCTGTCTGGGGTGGAAAGGTAGGTCTACTCTGTCTGGGGTGGAAAGGTAGACCTATTCTGTCTGGGGTGGAAAGGTAGACCTACTCTGTCTGGGGTGGAAAGGTAGGTCTATTCTGTCTGGGGTGGAAAGGTAGACCCTACTCTGTCTGGGGTGGAAAGGTAGGCCTACTCTGTCTGGGGTGGAAAGGTAGGCCCTACTCTGTCTGGGGTGGAAAGGCAGACCTACTCTGTCTGGGGTGGAAAGGTAGGTCTACTCTGTCTGGGGTGGAAAGGTAGACCCTACTCTGTCTGGGGTGGAAAGGTAGGCCTACTCTGTCTGGGGTGGAAAGGTAGGCCCTACTCTGTCTGGGGTGGAAAGGTAGACCCTACTCTGTCTGGGGTGGAAAGGTAGGCCCTACCCTGTCTGGGGTGGAAAGGTAGGCCCTACTCTGTCTGGGGTGGAAAGGTAGGTCTACTCTGTCTGGGGTGAAAAGGTAGGTCCTACTCTGTCTGGGGTGGAAAGGTAGGCCCTACTCTGTCTGGTGTGGAAAGGTAGGCCTACTCTGTCTGGGGTGGAAAGATAGGCCTAACTTTTGAAAGTACCTTGCTCAGATTCCTAATGACATCTCAGAATTAGTTATTTGCAAACAGGGACAGTTGTATAGCAAACAAGACACAATGACTTGTCATTGGAGACATGTGGTAAGATGAACACATTGGCCTATCTCTCGGTCCATTCTTAGCCTATTTTGGATTTAGGGGAGGGTCCCGTTTTAATGACTATTTTGGATATAGGGGAGGGTCACGTTTTAATGACTATTTTGGCTATAGGGGAGGGTCACGTTTTAATGACTATTTTGGATATAGGGGAGGGTCACGTTTTAATGACTATTTTGAATATAGGGGAGGGTCACGTTTTAATGACTATTTTGGATATAGGGGAGGGTCACGTTTTAATGACTATTTTGAATATGGGGAGGGTCACGTTTTAATGACTATTTGGGATATAGGGGAGGGTCACGTTTTAATGACTATTTGGGATATAGGGGAGGGTCACGTTTTAATGACTATTTTGGATATAGGGGAGGGTCACGTTTTAATGACTATTTTGGATATAGGGGAGGGTCACGTTTTAATGACTATTTTGGATATAGGGGAGGGTCACGTTTTAATGACTATTTTGGATATAGGGGAGGGTCACGTTTTAATGACTATTTTGAATATAGGGGAGGGTCACGTTTTAATGACTATTTGGGATATAGGGGAGGGTCATGTTTTAATGACTATTTTGGATATAGGGGAGGGTCACGTTTTAATGACTATTTTGGATATAGGGGAGGGTCACGTTTTAGTGACTATTTGGATATAGGGGAGGGTCACGTTTTAATGACTATTTTGGATATAGGGGAGGGTCACGTTTTAATGACTATTTTGGATATAGAGGGAGGGTCACGTTTTCATGACTATTTTGGATATAGGGGAGGGTCACGTTTTAATGACTATTTTGGATATAGGGGAGGGTCACGTTTTAATTACTATTTTGGATATAGGGGAGGGTCACGTTTTAATTACTATTTTGAATATAGGGAGGGTCACATTTTAATTACTATTTTGGATATAGGGGAGGGTCACTTTTTAATGACTATTTTGGATATCGGGGAGGGTCACGTTTTAATGACTATTTTGGATATAGGGAGGGTCACGTTTTAATGACTATTTTGGATATAGGGGAGGGTCACGTTTTAATGACTATTTTGGATATAGGGGAGGGTCACGTTTTAATGACTATTTGGGATATAGGGGAGGGTCACGTTTTAATGACTATTTTGGATATAGGGGAGGGTCACGTTTTAATGACTATTTTGGATATAGGGGAGGGTCACGTTTTAGTGACTATTTGGGATATAGGGAGGGTCACGTTTTAATGACTATTTGGGATATAGGGAGGGTCATGTTTTAATGACTATTTTGGATATAGGGGAGGGTCACGTTTTAATGACTATTTTGGATATAGGGAGGGTCACGTTTTAATGACTATTTTGGGATATAGGGGAGGGTCACGTTTTAATGACTATTTTGGATATAGGGGAGGGTCACGTTTTAATGACTATTTTGAATATAGGGGAGGGTCACATTTTAATTACTATTTTGGATATAGGGGAGGGTCACGTTTTAATGACTATTTTGGATATAGGGGAGGGTCACGTTTTAATGACTATTTGGGATATAGGGGAGGGTCACGTTTTAATGACTATTTTGGATATAGGGGAGGGTCACGTTTTAATGACTATTTGGGATATAGGGGAGGGTCATGTTTTAATGACTATTTTGGATATAGGGGAGGGTCATGTTTTAATGACTATTTTGGATATAGGGGAGGGTCACGTTTTAATGACTATTTTGGATATAGGGGAGGGTCACGTTTTAATGACTATTTTGGATATAGGGGAGGGTCACGTTTTAATGACTATTTTGGATATCGGGGAGGGTCACGTTTTAATGACTATTTGGGATATAGGGGAGGGTCACGTTTTAATGACTATTTTTGAATATAGGGGAGGGTCACGTTTTAATGACTATTTTGGATATAGGGGAGGGTCACGTTTTAATGACTATTTTGGATATAGGGGAGGGTCACGTTTTAATGACTATTTTGGATATAGGGGAGGGTCACGTTTGAATGACTATTTTGGATATATGGGAGGGTCACGTTTTAATGACTATTTTGGATATAGGGGAGGGTCACGTTTTAATGACTATTTTGAATATAGGGGAGGGTCACGTTTTAATGACTATTTGGGATATAGGGGAGGGTCACGTTTTAATGACTATTTTGGGATATAGGGGAGGGTCACGTTTTAATGACTATTTTGGATATAGGGAGGGTCACGTTTTAATGACTATTTGGGATATAGGGAGGGTCACGTTTTAATGACTATTTTGGATATAGGGGAGGGTCACGTTTTAATGACTATTTTGGATATAGGGGAGGGTCACGTTTTAATGACTATTTTGGATATAGGGAGGGTCACGTTTTAGTGACTATTTGGGATATAGGGGAGGGTCACGTTTTAATGACTATTTTGGATATAGGGGAGGGTCACGTTTTAATGACTATTTTGGATATAGAGGAGGGTCACGTTTTCATGACTATTTTGGATATAGGGGAGGGTCACGTTTTAATGACTATTTTGGATATAGGGGAGGGTCACGTTTTAATTACTATTTTGGATATAGGGGAGGGTCACGTTTTAATTACTATTTTGAATATAGGGGAGGGTCACATTTTAATTACTATTTTGGATATAGGGGAGGGTCACTTTTTAATGACTATTTTGGATATCGGGGAGGGTCACGTTTTAATGACTATTTTGGATATAGGGGAGGGTCACGTTTTAATGACTATTTGGGATATAGGGGAGGGTCACGTTTTAATGACTATTTTGGATATAGGGGAGGGTCACGTTTTAATGACTATTTTGAATATAGGGAGGGTCACGTTTTAATGACTATTTGGGATATAGGGAGGGTCATGTTTTAATGACTATTTTGGATATAGGGGAGGGTCACGTTTTAATGACTATTTTGGATATAGGGGAGGGTCACGTTTTAGTGACTATTTTGGGATATAGGGGAGGGTCACGTTTTAATGACTATTTTGGATATAGGGGAGGGTCATGTTTTAATGACTATTTTGGATATAGGGGAGGGTCACGTTTTAATGACTATTTTGGATATAGGGGAGGGTCACGTTTTAATGACTATTTTGGATATAGGGGAGGGTCACGTTTTAATGACTATTTTGGATATAGGGGAGGGTCACGTTTTAATGACTATTTGGGATATAGGGGAGGGTCACGTTTTAATGACTATTTTGAATATAGGGGAGGGTCACGTTTTAATGACTATTTTGGATATAGGGGAGGGTCACGTTTTAATGACTATTTTGGATATAGGGGAGGGTCACGTTTTAATTACTATTTTGGATATAGGGGAGGGTCACGTTTTAATTACTATTTTGAATATAGGGGAGGGTCACATTTTAATTACTATTTTGGATATAGGGGAGGGTCACGTTTTAATGACTATTTTTTAGGGGAGGGTCACGTTTTAATGACTATTTTGAATATAGGGGAGGGTCACGTTTTAATGACTATTTGGGATATAGGGGAGGGTCATGTTTTAATGACTATTTTGGATATAGGGGAGGGTCACGTTTTAATGACTATTTTGGATATAGGGGAGGGTCACGTTTTAGTGACTATTTGGGATATAGGGGAGGGTCACGTTTTAATGACTATTTTATATATAGGGGAGGGTCACGTTTTAATGACTATTTTGGATATAGAGGAGGGTCACATTTTAATGACTATATTGGATATAGGGGAGGGTCACGTTTTAATGACTATTTTGGATATAGGGGAGGGTCACGTTTTAATTACTATTTTGGATATAGGGGAGGGTCACGTTTTAATTACTATTTTGAATATAGGGGAGTGTCACATTTTAATTACTATTTTGGATATAGGGAGGGTCACTTTTTAATGACTATTTTGGATATAGGGAGGGTCACGTTTTAATGACTATTTTGGATATAGGGAGGGTCACGTTTTAATGACTATTTGGGATATAGGGGAGGGTCACGTTTTAATGACTATTTTGGATATAGGGGAGGGTCACGTTTTAATGACTATTTGGGATATAGGGAGGGTCACGTTTTAATGACTATTTTGGATATAGGGGAGGGTCACGTTTTAATGACTATTTTGGATATAGGGGAGGGTCACGTTTTAGTGACTATTTGGGATATAGGGGAGGGTCACGTTTTAATGACTATTTGGGATATAGGGGAGGGTCATGTTTTAATGACTATTTTGGATATAGGGGAGGGTCACGTTTTAATGACTATTTTGGATAGGGGAGGGTCACGTTTTAATGACTATTTTGGATATAGGGGAGGGTCACGTTTTAATGACTATTTTGGATATAGGGGAGGGTCACGTTTTAATGACTATTTGGGATATAGGGGAGGGTCACGTTTTAATGACTATTTTGGATATAGGGGAGGGTCACGTTTTAATGACTATTTTGGATATAGGGGAGGGTCACGTTTTAATGACTATTTTGGATATAGGGGAGGGTCACGTTTTAATGACTATTTTGGATATAGGGGAGGGTCACGTTTTAATGACTATTTTGGATATAGGGGAGGGTCACGTTTTAATGACTATGACTATTTTGGATATAGGGGAGGGTCACGTTTTAATGACTATTTTGGATATAGGGGAGGGTCACGTTTTAATGACTATTTTGGATATAGGGGAGGGTCACGTTTTAATGACTATTTTGGATATAGGGAGGGTCACGTTTTAATGACTATTTTGGATATCGGGGAGGGTCACGTTTTAATGACTATTTTGGATATCGGGGAGGGTCACGTTTTAATGACTATTTTGGATATAGGGGAGGGTCACGTTTTAATGACTATTTTGGATATAGGGGAGGGTCACGTTTTAATGACTATTTTGGATATAGGGGAGGGTCACGTTTTAATTCCTATTTTGGATATCGGGGAGGGTCACGTTTTAATGACTATTTTGGATATTGGGGAGGGTCACGTTTTAATGACTATTTTGGATTTAGGGGAGGGTCACGTTTTAATGACTATTTTGGATATAGGGGAGGGTCACGTTTTAATGACTATTTTGGATATAGGGAAGGGTCATGTTTTAATGACTATTTTGGATATAGGGGAGGGTCACGTTTTAATTACTATTTTGGATATAGGGGAGGGTCACGTTTTAATTACTATTTTGGATATAGGGGAGGGTCACGTTTTAATGACTATTTTGGATATAGGGGAGGGTCACGTTTTAATGACTATTTTGAATATAGGGGAGGGTCACGTTTTCATGACTATTTTGGATATAGGGGAGGGTCACGTTTTAATGACTATTTTGGATATAGGGGAGGGTCACGTTTTAATGACTATTTTGGATATAGGGGAGGGTCACGTTTTAATGACTATTTTGGATATAGGGGAGGGTCACGTTTTAATGACTATTTTGGATATAGGGGAGGGTCACGTTTTAATGACTATTTTGGATATAGGGGAGGGTCACGTTTTAATGACTATTTTGGATATAGGGAGGGTCACGTTTTAATGACTATTTTGGAAATTTGGGAGGTTCACGTTTTAATGACTATTTTGGATATCGGGGAGGGTCACGTTTTAATGACTATTTTGGATATAGGGAGGGTCACGTTTTAATGACTATTTTGGATATAGGGGAGGGTCACGTTTGAATGACTATTTTGGATATCGGGGGAGGGTCACGTTTTAATGACTATTTTGGATATAGGGGAGGGTCACGTTTTAATGACTATTTTGGATATAGGGGAGGGTCACGTTTTAATGACTATTTTGGATATAGGGGAGGGTCACGTTTTAATTACTATTTTGGATATAGGGGAGGGTCACGTTTTAATGACTATTTTGGATATAGGGGAGGGTCACGTTTTAATGACTATTTTGGATATAGGGGAGGGTCACGTTTTAATGACTATTTTGGATATAGGGGAGGGTCACGTTTTAATGACTATTTTGGATATAGGGGAGGGTCACGTTTTAATGACTATTTTGGATATCGGGGAGGGTCACGTTTTAATGACTATTTTGGATATAGGGAAGGGTCACGTTTTAATGACTATTTTGGATATAGGGAGGGTCACGTTTTAATGACTATTTTGGATATAGGGGAGGGTCACGTTTTAATGACTATTTTGGATATCGGGGAGGGTCACGTTTTTTTCCCCTCATGCGTTCAGAGAGGATTGAGGTCAAATGTATTTTGCCGAAGGGAGAGACATACATTTCCATTCCAGAGAGGTCTGATTTTTTCTGATGTTATATGTCCCCATAATATAAATAACATCCACTCTCTTAAAGGGGAGGGAAGGATGAACAGATCACGCCTGCTGAACATACAAATAGATTTGTGGGGGAAATGAATTGCACAAAGTTTACTTTAGTGTACGTTTATTTTTATGCTGGTGAGTGCCTGTATGTAAACAAAGAATGATGAGTGCCACTGGGTCTGCTTGCCGTGTGTGTGTGTGTGTGTGTGTGTGTGTGTGTGTGTGTGTGTGTGTGTGTGTGTGTGTGTGTGTGTGTGTGTGTGTGTGTGTGTGTGTGTGTGTGTGTGTGTGTGTGTGCGTATCTGTGTGTGTCTGTGTGTGTGTGTGTGTGTGTGTGTGTGTGTGTGTGTGTGTGTGTGTGTGTGTGTGTGTGTGTGTGTGTGTGTGTGTTCGTTCCTCTGTTATCAGGTCAGATGGGAGTTTATTATCAGTCCGTTGTGGAGTTTCCCCTCTAACAGAAAGTAGGATTCCTCTGTTTCCTGTGACTCTCCTGTGCTCGTGGGGGCTTTGCCTGCATCCCAGCTGACTGCATCCCAGCAGTCAGCCCTTAGCCCACAACTCGCCTGCAGCTCACAGAGAGCACACACACACCATCCAGGGCCTGCTATATGGATGGACTATGAGCCCACTAAGAAAGCCAAGGTGGTAAGTTCTGTTCAGTTCTGTCATGTTCGGACCCATTGGATGAAAGGTTTCCTCAGGCAGAGCTACAGAGCTACCAGAGCTACCTGCTACAGAGGTAGAGATGGGGGTCATTGTATTGTTTAGGCCTTTGGAAGTGCGGTTTTGGGACACTCCTTCCGTGGCCTCTAACTGCTCTTAAACGCTAGTAAAACTAAATGCATGCTCTTCAACCGATCGCTGCCCGCACCTGCCCGCACGCCTAGCATCACTACTCTGGACGGTTCTGATTTAGAATATGTAGACAACTACAAATGCCTAGGTGTCTGGTTAAACTGTAAACTTTCCTTCCAGACTCATATTAAGCATCTCCAATCCAAAATTAAATCTAGAATTGGCTTCCTATTTCGCAACAAAGCCTCCTTCACTCATGCTGCCAAACATACCCTCGTAAAACTAACTATCCTGACGATCCTTGACTTCGGCGATGTCATTTACAAAATAGCCTCCAACACTCTACTCAGCAAATTGGATGCAGTCTATCACAGTGCCATCCGTTTTGTCACCAAAGCCCCATATACTACCCACGATAGCGACCTGTATGCTCTAGTCGGCTGGTCCTCGCTACATATTCGCCGCCAAACCCACTGGCTCCAGGTCATCTATAAGCCTTTGCTAGGTAAAGGCCCGCCTTATCTCAGCTCACTGTTCACCATAGCAACACCCACCCGTAGCACGCGCTCCAGCAGGTATATCTCACTGGTTATCCAGTGGCCTTTTCTTCCAGTTCTCTGTTGCCAATGACTGGAACGAATTGCAAAAATCACTGAAGTTGGAGACTTATATCTCCCTCATTAACTTCAAGCATCGGCTGTCAGAGCAGCTCACAGATCACTGCACCTATACATAGCCCATCTGTAAATTGCCCATCCAACCAACTACCTACCTCATCCCCATATTTGTTTTGTTTTTTTCTGCTCTTTTGCACACCAGTATTTCTACTTGCACATCCTCATCTGCACATTTATCACTCCAGTGTTAATTGATAAATTGTAATATCTTTGCCACTATTGGCCTATTTATTGCCTTACCTCCTTACTTCATCTGCACACACTGCATACAGATTTTCTATTGTGTTATTGACTGTACGTTTGTTTATGTGTAACTCTGTGTTGTTGTTTTTGTCGCACTGCTTTGCTTTATCTTGGCCATGTCGCAGTTGTAAATGAGAAGTTGTTCTCAACTGGCCTACCTGGTTAAATAAAGGTGTTCTCAACTGGCCTACCTGGTTAAATAAAGGTGTTCTCAACTAGCCTACCTGGTTAAATAAAGGTGTTCTCAAATAGCCTACCTGGTTAAATAAAGGTGTTCTCAACTGGCCTACCTGGTTAAATAAAGGTGTTCTCAACTAGCCTACCTGGTTAAATACAGGTGTTCTCAACTGGCCGACCTGGTTAAATACAGGTGTTCTCAACTGGCCGACCTGGTTAAATAAAGGTGTTCTCAACTGGCCTACCTGGTTAAATAAAGGTGTTCTCAACTGGCCTACCTGGTTAAATAAAGGTGTTCTCAACTGGCCTACCTGGTTAAATAAAGGTGTTCTCAACTTGCCTACCTGGTTAAATAAAGGTGTTCTCAACTGGCCTACCTGGTTAAATAAAGGTGTTCTCAACTGGCCTACCTGGTTAAATAAAGGTGTTCTCAACTTGCCTACTTGGTTAAATAAAGGTGTTCTCAACTGGCCTACCTGGTTAAATAAAGGTGTTCTCAACTGGCCTACCTGGTTAAATAAAGGTGTTCTCAACTGGCCTACCTGGTTAAATAAAGGTGTTCTCAACTGGCCTACCTGGTTAAATAAAGGTGTTCTCAACTGGCCTACCTGGTTAAATAAAGGTGTTCTCAACTGGCCTACCTGGTTAAATAAAGGTGTTCTCAACTGGCCTACCTGGTTAAATAAAGGTGTTCTCAACTGGCCTACCTGGTTAAATAAAGGTGTTCTCAACTAGCCTACCTGGTTAAATAAAGGTGTTCTCAACTAGCCTACCTGGTTAAATAAAGGTGTTCTCAAACCTGGCCTAGCCTACCTGGTTAAATAAAGGTGTTCTCAACTGGCCTACCTGGTTAAATAAAGGTGTTCTCAACTGGCCTACCTGGTTAAAGAAAGGTGTTCTCAACTGGCCTACCTGGTTAAATAAAGGTGTTCTCAACTAGCCTACCTGGTTAAATAAAGGTGTTCTCAACTGGCCTACCTGGTTAAATAAAGGTGTTCTCAACTGGCCTACCTGGTTAAATAAAGGTGTTCTCAACTGTCCTACCTGGTTAAATAAAGGTGTTCTCAACTGGTCTACCTGGTTAAATAAAGGTGTTCTCAACTGGCCTACCTGGTTAAATAAAGGTGTTCTCAACTGGCCTACCTGGTTAAATAAAGGTGTTCTCAACTAGCCTACCTGGTTAAATAAAGGTGTTCTCAACTGGCCTACCTGGTTAAATTAAGGTGAAATAAAACTTAAAAAATGAATAAAAATAGGCAAGGTGCAGTAGATGGTATAAAATACAGTATATACATATGAGATGAGTAATGCGAGATATGTAAACATTATTAAAGTGGCATTATTAAAGTGACTCGTGATCCATCTATTAAAGTGGCCAATGATTTCGAGTCTGTATGTAAGTATCAGCCTCTCTGTTGATGGCCTTGAGATAGAAGCTGTTTTTCAGTCTCTCTGTCCCAGCTTTGATGCACCTGTACTGACCTAGCCTTTTGGATGATAGCATGTACAATGTACTGTAACAGTATCCACACTTTGATCTAATTCGTGTGTCCTTAGGCTTTAAACACCTCTTCCACGACAGCGTTCCGCGACAGCGTTCCGCGGCAGCATTCCGCGACAGCGTTCCGCGACAGCGTTCCGCGGCAGCATTCCACGGCAGCATTCCACGGCAGCAATTCCACGGCAGCATTCCACGGCAGCATTCCACGGCAGCAATTCCACGGCAGCATTCCACGGCAGCAATTCCACGGCAGCACCATCTTCTCCAAGTGCTTTACATGGAAGCTGCACTGAAATGTAGTTTTATGTATTGTAAAATGCTATAGTGAAAGTGTACCATTGTGACACATGTGCTTCATCGTATCCAATCTACACTGTATAGGTAGCTGGCAGAAGAGGCATGGAGCTGTGGGGAAGCCTGGAGGCAGCTGAGAGGAGAAGCATACCCAGAGAGGGAGCTGGGAACGCAGGCAGGCCTGTTCGGAGAGCTGGGAGGAGAAGCATAGCCAGAGAGGGAGCTGGGAAAGCAGGCAGGCCTGTTCGGAGAGCTGGGAGGAGAAGCATACCCAGAGAGGGAGCTGGGAACGCAGGCAGGCCTGTTCAGAGAGCTGGGAGGAGAAGCATACCCAGAGAGGGAGCTGGGAACGCAGGCAGGCCTGTTCGGAGAGCTGGGAGAAGAAGCATACCCAGGAAGGGGAGCTGGGAACGCAGGCAGGCCTGTTCGGAGAGCTGGGAGAAGAAGCATACCCAGGAAGGGGAGCTGGGAATGCAGGCAGGCCTGTTCGGAGAGCTGGGAGGAGAAGCATACCCAGAGAGGAAGCTGGGAACGCAGGCAGGCCTGTTCGGAGAGCTGGGAGAAGAAGCATACCCAGGAAGGGGAGCTGGGAACGCAGGCAGGCCTGTTCGGAGAGCTGGGAGAAGAAGCAAACCCAGGAAGGGGAGCTGGGAACGCAGGCAGGCCTGTTCGGAGAGCTGGGAGGAGAAGCATACCCAGAGAGGGAGCTGGGAACGCAGGCAGGCCTGTTCGGAGAGCTGGGAGAAGAAGCATACCCAGGAGGGGAGCTGGGAACACAGGCAGGCCTGTTCGGAGAGCTGGGAGAAGAAGCATACCCAGGAAGGGGAGCTGGGAACGCAGGCAGGCCTGTTCGGAGAGCTGGGAGGAGAAGCATACCCAGAGAGGGAGCTGGGAACGCAGGCAGGCCTGTTCGGAGAGCTGGGAGGAGAAGCATACCCAGGAGGGGAGCTGGGAACGCAGGCAGGCCTGTTCGGAGAGCTGGGAGGAGAGGCATACCCAGAGAGGAAGCTGGGAACGCAGGCAGGCCTGTTCGGAGAGCTGGGAGAAGAAGCATACCCAGGAAGGGGAGCTGGGAACGCAGGCAGGCCTGTTCGGAGAGCTGGGAGAGGGGGAAGAGCTATGAAAGCTGGGACAGGAGGACCCACAACCCACTCGAGCCAACACCGTGCCCTGATGCCTACTTCAACCTGGTCCTACTGGCTGTGGAGAACAGGGTGAGACTTGGGAGACACACAATCTGTGTGCGATGACTACTGTGAGCTGGTCAAATAGGCAGTGAAGTAGAACAAAGACACACTCACACTGCCTGAGGAACTTTGTGACATCAATTAATGTAATAAAAAAAAATTTAAAAAAAAATTGATTGATTGATTGATTGATTCTGTCATGTTTTTCTCCTCCTGAACAGGCCTCTGGTCTGAAGCTCAACAGACAAAAATGTTCATCCCAAATGGCCTCCTATTCCCTTTGTAGTGCACTACTTTGACCAGATACTCCTATTCCCTCTTAAGGGCCCTTGTGAAAAGTAGTGCACTACTTTTGACCAGAGACTCCTATTCCCTCTTAAGGGCCCTTGTGAAAAGTAGTGCACTACTGTACAAAAGGGAATAAGACAGAGACAAAATCATTAGTCTAACAGACCGCGTCCTTTATTATAGATCACTAACTCATCCCACTTTCCAATTGAATCCTAACCACTCGGTGTAGAACTCTAGAACAGTTCAGGCCTCTGGGGCCTGTTGCACAAAACTAGGATAAGGGATTAAGCCAGGATATCTTGGTGATCCTGGCTCAATTGATCCGTAATCCGGTTGCACTAAAGATGGATAGGGGGCAGGAGGATATGTTATGGTATAAATTACCATGGAGATTTATTCTGTGGAGCTAGCCTGCTCCAGACCAGGCTAAATTCCAGGATCTATTTAATCTCATCCCTAATGTCAGTCAGCAGTCACCACAAATGGAAACCAATAGTTATTTCACTGCTCACTATACATTGTTATCACATATAACTAGACCCACTGTTATTATTTAAACGTTTGTGATCATTAATTTCAATGATTTTGGATAAAAAATTATTTTTAGATGTTGCTATCATTAGATAATTTACAGTTTCCCATAGACTATAAGGCTATATATAAAATGATAGAATATTAGGGCCACAGAGGGGAAAAAAACACAAGTCATAATATTGTAACCAGTTGTTTTAAAGGAGGACAGTTGTTAAAATGACAGATGTGGGGCATTTCGTGAAATTGTACTTCAGTATGGTTTCATAAACAAAGACATGCTGATGTGCCAGAATATTAAGTATCACATTGTCATAAGTATCAAAACTGTAAAAACAATGTAGCTTTTCTGCAGAAAGAACCAGCCTCATAAATTTATGACTTTATCCTTTTTCTTCAGTGTGGCCCTAGTACTCTGTCATATAAACAAATACACATTCCATATGAATATAAAAACACAATGTGTAACATTATGTTCCTTTATTGAATAAGGACAAAACAAAGCAGGTAAACCATCAGCTCCTTTCGAAACTGAAGTCACAGTGACTCTACAAGATGGAAAGCACAGAATCCAAGCATATTATACAAAATGATACATACACATTCAAAGGTCTGTATATAACACACCCTGCATGTCTGCACACTAAAATAAATGCAGGACAAATCCATACACATCAACTGAACAGACAAATGAATGGATGCAGTAGCCTCCCTGCAGCCTTGTATTACACACAGTATACCGCACAAACATCATAAGAGGCCAAATTCGTCAAAAACGAACCAAAAAAAAAAAAAACCAAATTCCTCTGCCACCGCAGGACATATTTAACCAAAATTGAAAGCACACATACTAACTAAAATAATTCAACACATATTGGTCCCTCAGCAGCCGACCACTGTCGTCATCAGGGAAGATTGCCGGATTGTCCCAGTCCATGGCTGGTGGCACTCTGGGGCCCTCTCCTTCCTCAGGCAGGCCACATTGTGGAGGACAGCACAAGCCACAGTAATATCACATGCCCTAACAGGGCTGACCCTTAATTTGTGAAGGCAGTGAAAGCGTGCCTTCAGGAGGCCAAAGGTCATTTCAACTCTGGCCCTGGTCCTGGCATGGGCATGGTTGTAGGCCTGCTGTGCTTCCTGGGGGTCTGTGAAAGGTGTCAGGAGAAAAGGCTGGCAGCCATACCCCCTGTCTCCCAGCAACACACCAGAGAATTCACCTGTCAACACAAAATCTCATCATTACTACCTCATAAACACAGTGATATTCTTGACACAGCCATGATGGTTATAAATAGGGGTTGTGTGGCTTACCTTGTGATAGGCACTGATAGATTTCAGAGGCCCGAAAGATTCTGGAGTCATGGACTGAGCCAGGCCATTTTGCCACAACATTGCTGATCACACAGTCAGCATTGCAGACCATCTGAAATCATAAGATGAGGAATATTACACCAATCAATGCACATCACTGGCAATGCAGAGTGTTCGTCAATGGACAATATCAAAAAGTTATGTTCACCTGAACATTAATGCTGTGAAAGGATTTCCTATTCACAAAATCGGCCTCATGGGCACCTGAGGGGGCTTTTATCCTTATGTGTGTGCAGTCCACTGCACCAATGACATTGGGGAAACCTGCCACACAAAGTAATGAGTATCCTACTATGTGTTAACAGTTGTCCTGTAATTTGTAGATCCTCTTACCTGCAATCCTATAGAACTCCTCTTTGATGTCACAGAGGCTTCTGTGGCCAGGGAAGGAGATGAAGACATCTGCTAATGCTTTGATAGCCAGACACACACTCCTTATTGTGCGGCAAATTGTGGCCTTGTTCAGCTGTTCTGTATCCCCCACTGAGTACAGGAAGGCTCCACTAGCAAAAAAGCGCAAGGCCACACAAACCATTTGCTCCACACTCAGTGCATGGCTCCGTGCAGTGCGGTGCTTAATCCTGGGACCCAGTAGTCTGCATAGATACCTGATGCCATCTGCAGAAAACCTGTATCTTTCATATAGATGGTCATCAGGGAAGGCCAGTGGGTCCAACCGGTCCCTGAAGACCCTTTCTCGCCTGAAGGCTCTCCTCAGCACAAGTGCTTCTTCATCCACCACATCTCGCACGAATGGGCATGCCATTGTCAGAGCAGAAAGGAACACACAATTTTGGGCCTTCATATAGGCTAGTGGCCACACCTGGTGCTGGGGGGTGGGCAAAAGAGGGCGATGCCTTATAACGATGACTTGGTTGTACTGATTGCTGGGAAAATAAAAAAAACCTTAGAAAGATGCCACCGTCCTGTGTGCTCACAATAAGAGCTCATATGTCATGGCTCACTTGACTTTACGAGAATATACCTAATTTTTATTTTGAGCTGTGTCATCTTCTTGGAGCTGGGGGAGGAAAGAAAAATAATGATTAATACATTTGTGTTACAGTTAGCATACAGTGTACATTGAAGGCATATCTCACCTCCCTCTCAAGTTTTTTTATTTCAAGGTCCAGTTTCCTAATTGTCCTCTTTTTTATTTCGAACTCCAGTGCAAGATTTTCCATCTTTTTCTTCTTGTACTGAATGTCTATGTCTGCCAGTTCTATTTGGCGCCGGAGGTGGTTGCCATACAACTTTCTGATAGCTTGTGAGCTCTGTGAACACAATACAATTAGCGCAGCTGGAATTTGGCAGGATGTGGTGTCCTTTTATTAATACGCACTATGTTGCCAGGCTGGTTTTCCCACTGTATAGCATCTGGGTCCTGTAAAAGAAATTAGATTTTTTGATTTTGATGAGGACTCCTCACCATTGTAGAGTAAATAGTACTTTCACAGTCTTAACATGATACCTCATGCCTTCTGGAATCCAGAGAGATGGTCTCCTCCTCATCATCGTCTCCATCATGTGCTGTTGCTGCTGCACTGGGGCCTTCACCCTATCACATTTAATCGGATTCATATTGAAGCTAGTAGACAAGACATGCCAGGCCTACAGTATGCCTTTGATGGAGTACTCACTGGATCAGCATCGTCTGGTGCTTGTGCTGGTGGCTCTAACAGGAACACAGTGCTGCCAGACACTGCAAGGCAATAGGTAAACCAAAGTCAGACAGTCCAAATTGATTCAATATGAATGTGGTTGTATCCCATGTAGAGATGGAAGGACATACCTTGAATGAAGCGGGTGGCATCTTGGGAGGAACCTATGCTCGTCTCTTTCCCCCCAGGGATCCCCTCTAAGACGGGCCTGCCTTTATTTAGCTCCAAGGCCATGTCCTCTGCTGGGGTAAGGTCAGCCTTTGGTGACCCACCACCCGTGCCTTGTCTGTGGGTATTCTTTTTCACTGCTAAAACAGTACAGACAATGTGTGAGCAGGCACCTTCTGGGTACAATATATGCTTGTGCTTTGTTAAATATTAGTCAGGGACCATACCATTCTGCAGAATGTTCTTGTATTTGATTTTGACCTGCTGCCATGTCCGTTTTGGCCCGTTCATGTTTAATCTACACACACACACACACACACACACACACACACACACACACACACACACACACACACACACACACACACACACACACACACACACACACACACACACACATTTAATGGAGTCACACTGCAAAAAATTACTTGGTATTTTTGTCTTGTTTTCAGTAAAAATATCAAAAAATTTATCATAGCTTTATACAGTGTGATGGAGTTACTTTACACAATTTCACTCATATCTGCAGTGCATTTCAATAAAAAATTTAACCGTTTCATAATTACAGTACAACTGCATTTTTGGAGATGTGAATTAAATATTTGAATTGTAATTGTGATGTTTCAGCGGAGCGGTGAGTGTGTAATTGTGCACTACTTACGCATTCAGGCGGTCTGCAATACTTTGCCACGCTTTTTCTCTTTGCTTTATCACTGTGGCGGTGTTGCCTTTCTTCTTAATTATATCTTTTACCTCCTCGTATGCCTCCATGAGGATTTGTGCTTCCGACGGGGAAAAGTACGCGGCTCTAGTTGCCATGGTAAATCAGTTAATCTGTGATCTGTGGCGGGGTCTATTTGAGTGAGCCGTGAGCGCGCACCTATCCAGGATTGGTTTCACCTGGCTTAATGAATCCGTGTCTGCTCATCCTGGCTTGGTCTTTGTGCAACCAATTAAGCCTGGACGCACATGTTTTGGCTTCATTGAGCTCAGCTGAGTCATTTATCCCGGATGTCTTAATTCTACTTTTGTGCAACAGGCCCGTCGGATCTTAACTTGATCACTCTTTGGTCACTGAGAATTTTCCTGCTTGCTTCAGGAAATTCAAATGAGCCTGGTGAGGCCCTGAAATAGAGCAGTTCTGTTTCTCTGGAGTCGAGTCATTGGGATCAGGGCTTGCTATCAAAATAATTGTATATTTTGCTCACTCAAACGCTAGGCCTCGTTCCTGTTACTGCAACATTCAAATGTACACAAATACAGTGACTTGCAAAAGTATTCATCCCCCTTGGCGTTCTTTCTATTTTGTTGCTTTACAACTTGGAATTTAAATGGACTTTTATTTGGATTCCATGTAACGGACAATACACAAAATAGTAACAACAATAAATAGTCCAAATTAGTGAAGTGAAATGAAAAAAATTACTTGTTTCAAAAAGTGCTGCGTGCATATGTATTCACCCCCTTTGCTATGAAGCCCCTAAATAATATCTGGTGCAACCAATTACCTTCAGAAATCAATTAATTAGTTAAATAAAGTCCACCTGTGTGTAATCTAAGTGTCACATGATCTGTCACATGATCTCAGTACATATACACCTGTTCTGAAAGGCCCCAGAGTCTGCAACACCACTAAGCAAGGGACACCACCAAGCAAGTGGCACCATGAAGACCAAGGAGCTCTCCAAACAAAAATTGTGGAGAAGTACAGATCAGGATTGGGTTATAAAATAATATCTGAAACTTTGAACATCCCACAGAGCACCATTAAATCCATTATTAAAAAATGGAAAGAATATGGCACCACAACAAACCTGCCAAGAGAGGGCCGCCCACCAAAACTCACAGACAAGGCAAGGAAG
Source organism: Oncorhynchus tshawytscha (assembly GCF_018296145.1). Lineage (NCBI taxonomy): Eukaryota > Metazoa > Chordata > Actinopteri > Salmoniformes > Salmonidae > Oncorhynchus > Oncorhynchus tshawytscha. Next base: position 83,648,526 of record NC_056444.1, on the reverse strand, counting down.
GAATTAATCAGAGAGGCAACAAAGAGACAAAAGATAACCCTGAAGGAGCTGCAAAGCTCCACAGCGGAGATTGGAGTATCTGTCCATAGGACCACTTTAAGCCGTACACTCCACAGCTGGGCTTTATGGAAGATAAGCAAACACGTTTTGTGTTCGCCAAAAGGCATGTGGGAGACTCCCTAAACATATGCAAGAAGGTACTCTGTTCAGATGAGACAAAAATAGAGCTTTTTGGCCATCAAGGAAAGCATTATGTCTGGCACAAACCCAACACCTTTCATCCCCCTGAGAACACCATCCCACAGAATGATGCTGCCACCACCATGCTTCCCTGTGGGGATGAGGGTTCTCGGGGTGATGAGAGGTGTTGGGTTTGTGCCAGACATAGCATTTTTTCATTAACTGGTCAGAATAGATGTAATGATGGCGTTAAATACAGGGAAATTCTTCAGGGAACCACTTTAAGCCGTACACTCCACAGAGCTGGGCTTTACGGAGGAGCGTCCAGAAAAAAGCCATTGCTTAAAGAAAGAAATAAGCAAACACATGTGGTGTTCGCCAAAAGGCATGTGGGAGACTCCCCAAACATATTGAAGAATGTATTCTGGTCAGATGAGACTAAAATTGAGCTTTTTGGCCATCAAGGAAAACGCTATGTCTGGCGCAAACCCAACACTTCTCATTACCCCGAGAACACCATCCCCACATTGTTTTTCCATCGGCAGTGATTGGGAAACTGTTCAGAATTGAGAGAATGATGGATGGTGTTAAATACAGGAAATTCTTCAGGGAAACCTGTTTCAGTCTTCCAGAGATTTGAGACTGGGACGGAGGTTCACCTTCCAGCAAGACAAGGGCCCTAAGTATACTTCTAAAGCAACAGTAGAGTGGTTTACAGGGAAACATTTAAATGTCTTGGAATGGCCTAGTCAAAGCCCAGACCTCAATCCAATTGAGAATCTGTGGTATGACTTTAAATTGCCCAACATCAGAGGAACCCATCCAACTTGAAGGAGCTGGAGCAGTTTTGCCTTGAAGAATGGGCAAAAATTAGAGTGGCTAGATGCGCCAAGCTTATAGAGACGTACCCCAAGAGACTTGCAGCTGTAATTGCTGCAAAAGGTGGCTCTACAAAGTATTGACTTTGGGGGGGTGAATAGTTATGCACTGGAGGGGGGTGAATAGTTATGCACTGGAGGGGGGTGAATAGTTATACACGCTCAAGTTTTCAGTTTTTTGGTCTTATTTCTTGTTTGTTTCACAATAAAAAAAAACATGTTGCATCTTCAAAGTGATTGGCATGTTGTGTAAATCAAATTATATAAACCCCCCCCCAAAAATCTATTAAAATTCCAGGTTGTAAGGCAACAAAATAGGAAAAATGCCAAGGGGGTGAATACTTTTGCAAGCCACTGTACATGATGTATATCTGAAATGCAGCCATAAACATCAACAACTGTAGTTTTATATATCTTAATACCCCCCCAAAAAAAATTATTTTTAAAAATGTTTTTATGAATTCCGCATGGCTTTAAATGTACTCTTGAAACTTGTAACAGTGGAATGCACAAGGTGTGATTTTGAAATTGGCTAGTGCATCATTAGTTCCTCTTGTCATGTCAGTCATTACAGAGAGCTGTTTATAACTTGTCAGAAATGTCCAGATCAACGAGCCCATGTCAGCTAACGTTATTTTGTTTTAAAATGTTTTTTAACCCATATATATTGTTGTATATCCCATGAATACACATTAGACATAACAAAACTGTGTAGAATTGTAGGTTATAAGTTTTAAAACTGCTAAATTCTCCCCACCAACTGTGTGAACAGTTTTGTGTCATCAACAGTGCTTGTTCCCATAGAAATAGACGTGACACGTGCAGGTCGGGGGCGGGGGGGGTCCCTTATGCTGGAGGGGGTCCCTACATTAGCCAATCCAATTCACTATTGTGATAACCCATAATAGGCTACAGTGTATCCCATGGCTGAGTTGATCAGCTGATTTGAGCCATCAGTTGATTGACAGATCAATCTGATGACAGATTTGATTGACAGATCAGTAGGCCTACTGTAGAACGATCCACGTTTTATAGTTAGGCTTTGTATAATTTGTCACGACAGGCACTACCAGATGGTACGATGGATAGCCTATGGCAGCAATAGAGGTCTTTGGTGTGGATTGAAAGCCTGTATTGTGTGGCTTTAATATTTCCTTTTGTAAAGCTGTCGAGATGTATAGGCATCTGAGCCTATCCAAAGACGATTTCATGGTGTTGAGACGCTTTTCTTTGATGTGTACATTATCAGACTATTCGTTTTACTTCTTGAAAACATTTACATTTTAAAGAATGAACCTGTGGAGTTAATTAATGTAGGCTCAGGCTGGTCACCATATTGCCCAGCAATGGGCGCAAACTCATGATGCTTTTAGCAGAAGCGCGCTGCTTAGCGCACTGCGCTACGACAGTTCACGGGCCCTAGCAGCTTAGAGCACTGCTCTATGGCAATTCACAGGTCCTCGCTGCTTAGAGCACTGCGCTATGGCAGTTCACAGTCCCTAGCTGCTTAGAGCGCTGCGCTACGGCAGTTCACAGGCCCTAGCTGCTTAGAGCGCTGCGCTACGGCAGTTCACAGGCCCTAGCTGCTTAGAGCGCTGCGCTATGGCAGTTCACAGGCCCTAGCTGCTTAGAGCGCTGCGCTATGGCAGTTCACAGTCCCTAGCTGCTTAGAGCGCTGCGCTACGGCAGTTCACAGGCCCTAGCTGCTTAGAGCGCTGCGCTACGGCAGTTCACAGGCCCTAGCTGCTTAGAGCGCTGCGCTATGGCAGTTCACAGGCCCTCACTGCTTAACTAGGTGGTAGGCTTGATTACCAACAACGACGAGACGGCCTACAGGGAGGAGGTGAGGGCCCTCGGAGTGTGGTGTCAGGAAAATAACCTCACACTCAACGTCAACAAACTAAGGAGATGATTGTGGACTTCAGGAAACAGCAGAGGGAACACCCCCCTATCCACATCGATGGAACAGTAGTGGAGAGGGTAGTAAGTTTTAAGTTCCTCGGCGTACACATCACAGACAAACTGAATTGGTCCACCCACACAGACAGCATCGTGAAGAAGGCGCAGCAGCGCCTCTTCAACCTCAGGAGGCTGAAGAAATTCGGCTTGTCACCAAAAGCACTCACAAACTTCTACAGATGCACAATCGAGAGCATCCTGTCGGGCTGTATCACCGCCTGGTACGGCAACTGCTCCGCCCACAACCGTAAGGCTCTCCAGAGGGTAGTGAGGTCTGCACAACGCATCACCGGGGGCAAACTACCTGCCCTCCAGGACACCTACACCACCCGATGTCACAGGAAGGCCATAAAGATCATCAAGGACAGCAACCACCCGAGCCACTGCCTGTTCACCCCGCTATCATCCAGAAGGCGAGGTCAGTACAGGTGCATCAAAGCTGGGACCGAGAGACTGAAAAACAGCTTCTATCTCAAGGCCATCAGACTGTTAAACAGCCACCACTAACATTGAGTGGCTGCTGCCAACACACTGACTCAACTCCAGCCACTTTAATAATGGGAATTGATGGGAATTGATGTAAAATATATCACTAGCCACTTTAAACAATGCTACCTAATATAATGTTTACATACCCCACATTATTCATCTCATATGTATACGTATATACTGTACTCTATATCATCTACTGCATCCTTATGTAATACATGTATCACTAGCCACTTTAACTATGCCACTTTGTTTACATACTCATCTCATATGTATATACTGCACTCAATACCATCTACTGTATCTTGCCTATGCCGCTCTGTACCATCACTCATTCATATATCTTTATGTACATATTCTTTATCCCCTTACACTTGTGTCTATAAGGTAGTAGTTTTGGAATTGTTAGCTAGATTACTTGTTGGTTATTACTGCATTGTCGGAACTAGAAGCACAAGCATTTCGCTACACTCGCATTAACATCTGCTAACCATGTGTATGTGACAAATACAATTTGATTTTGATTTGATTTGATTTAGAGCGCTGCACTACGACAGTTCACAGGCCCTAGCTGCTTAGAGCGCTGCACTACGACAGTTCACAGGCCCTAGCTGCTTAGAGCGCTGCGCTACGTCAGTTCACAGGCCCTAGCAGTTTAGAGCGCTGCGCTACGTCAGTTCACAGGCCCTAGCAGTTTAGAGCGCTGCGCTACGTCAGTTCACAGGCCCTAGCAGTTTAGAGCGCTGCGCTACGGCAGTTCACAGGCCCTCGCTGCTTAGAGCGCTGCACTACGGCAGTTCGCAGGCCCTAGCAGTTTAGAGCGCTGCGCTACGTCAGTTCGCAGGCCCTAGCCACCACTAAGAATATGATGAACACTGATGATGCATAGGCGTGTTGTTTTTTTATTATTTAGTTTTAACCCTGTAACCCCACGGAATTAACCTTGTAAACACACGGAATTAACCTTGTAAACACACGGAATTAACCTTGTAAACACACGGAATTAACCTTGTAAACACACGGAATTAACCTTGTAACCCCACGGAATTAACCTTGTAAACACTTGGAATTAACCTTGTAAACACACGGAATTAACCTTGTAAACACACGGAATTAACCTTGTAAACACACGGAATTAACATTGTAAACACACGGAATTAACCTTGTAAACCACACGGAATTAACGTTGTAAACACACGGAATTAACGTTGTAAACACACGGAATTAACCTTGTAAACCACACGGAATTAACCTTGTAAACACACGGAATTAACCTTGTAACCACACGGAATTAACCTTGTAAACCACACAGAATTAACCTTGTAACCACACGGAATTAACCTTGTAACCCCACGGAATTAACCTTGTAAACACTTGGAATTAACCTTGTAAACACACGGAATTAACCTTGTAACCACACGGAATTAACCTTGTAAACCACACGGAATTAACCTTGTAACCACACGGAATTAACCTTGTAAACACACGGAATTAACCTTGTAACCCCACGGAATTAACCTTGTAAACACTTGGAATTAACCTTGTAAACACACGGAATTAACCTTGTAACCCCACGGAATTAACCTTGTAAACACACGGAATTAACCTTGTAACCCCACGGAATTAACCTTGTAAACACGGAATTAACCTTGTAAACACACGGAATTAACCTTGTAAACACACGGAATTAACCTTGTAACCCCACGGAATTAACCTTGTAAACACTTGGAATTAACCTTGTAAACACACGGAATTAACCTTGTAACCCCACGGAATTAACCTTGTAAACACACGGAATTAACCTTGTAACCCCACGGAATTAACCTTGTAAACACACGGAATTAACCTTGTAAACACACGGAATTAACCTTGTAAACACACAGAATTAACCTTGTAAACCCATGGAATTAACCTTTTGTAAACCCACGGAATGAATGTGTATAAAAATAGACATACATCTATGATTCAAAGGGCAGTGGGCCAGATTCGACCCCATGACGACACCGGCTGTCAGGGACAGTGGCTGGACCACACAAGCACCGAGGAAATTAAAAAAAACGTATTCTGCCTATTGTTTGCCTTCAACATATAATAAAACAATTGATCATATATTTCACTAACAAAAAAATACATCCACACCCTACAAATATGTACATTTATTATAATTTATTATAATAGGATTTCACACAAGACTTGTTGTAGCCTGCACGTAGACTACAGAAGGCACTATGTGTGCAATGTATACAAACATATTTCTTCAAATATTCAAATCCTCCTGCTGCAGGATTATTTTCCTCCTTCGACGAAATGGGTCAAATTAAGATCCACCATCTGTATGGTACTCTGCCAGCCAATCACAACAGATTATTATTGCAGGAAATAGAATTACAATGCCTGGGGATCAACTATGCTCCAATACACACACACACACACACAAACACACATGCAATCACTAGCACACTCTCCCTCCTCTCTCTCATTCACTTTTTCGCACACACACTGACATGCACACGCACACACACATACACAAACGTCTAGACACGCACTGTGCTCTCGTAACCGTGGTGTGTGTTTCTCTCTACAGGATGCAGTGGAAGAGAATTGTTCTCTGATCTGTGCGATGTTTCAGATTATCTGGGGTCACCAGATCCGATCAGATCTGACTATTCTGGGGCAGGCCAGAATTCCCCACATCATGCTAGACCGCTACTGGTTACACAGAGGAGTGAGTGACAGACAGCATATCCAATCAGTAAGCAGACTGTTAGATAATACTTTACAATAACAGAAACTATAATACTCTTAGATAACTCTGAACTGGTACACCATCACCATGGTACACATGCCTTATAATAACAACATGCCTCATAATAATAACATAATAATAACATGCCTTATAATAACAACATGCCTCATAATAATAACATAATAACAACAATCACAACAATAACAACAACAATAACAACAATAATAATAACAATAATCAGTCAGTCCAAGACGTGCTGGAACGGCAGAATCATGGTCCGTGTGGTCTAGTGATCGTCACTGTAGTAGTGTTTGCTGTCCTCACCGCTCCCTTCTTTACCCACCGAGTCTTTATTGGTTTATTCACCTCCAGCACGCTAGCGCTCTACTCATAATAATAACATGCCTCATAATAACATGCCTCATAATAATAACATGCCTCATAATAATAACATGCCTCATAATAACATGCCTCATAATAACATGCCTCATAATAATAACATACCTCATAATAATAACATGCCTCATAATAATAACATGCCTCATAATAATAACATGTCTCATAATAACATGCCTCATAATAATAACATGCCTCATAATAATAACATAATAATAACATAATAATAACATGCCTCATAATAATAACATGCCTCATAATAATAACATGCCTCATAATAACATGCCTCATAATAACATGCCTCATAATAATAACATACCTCATAATAATAACATGCCTCATAATAATAACATGCCTCATAATAATAGCATGCCTCATAATAATAACATGCCTCATAATAATAACATGCCTCATAATAATAACATGCCTCATAATAATAACATAATAATAACACGCCTCATAATAATAACATGCCTCATAATAACATGCCTCATAATAAGATGCCTCATAATAATAACATGCCTCACAATAACATGCCCTATAATAATAACATGCCTCATAATAACATGCCTCATAATAATAACATGCCCCATAATAATAACATGCCTCACAATAATAACATGCCTCATAATAACATGCCTCATAATAATAACATGCCTCATAATAACAACATGCCTCATAATAATAACATAATAATAACACGCCCCATAATAATAACATGCCTCATAATAATAACATGCCTCATAATAATAACATAATAATAACATGCCTCATAATAATAACATGCCTCATAATAATAACATGCCTCATAATAAACACACAGATATTCTGTCATAAATACACCAGCGGAGGCTCCTCAGAGGGGGGGGAGAACAATCCTCCTCAGCGAATTTCACGAAACATTCAAAAAAGGTATCCTTTCACATGTTCACATGTCAACAAATAATTTATTAAAACTATGGTTGTAAAGTTTTAAACGTGGAAACGTTAACGTAAAAGAAAAATCGTGAAACATCATTCAAATCACAGTTACCATAAAACAAATAAGTGTTCATGTTATTGCCTAAACTAGACTATACGGCTATAAAGGCCTGGGGAAAGTTGTGTAATTTAAATAAATATATTTATAATTGTATAAAATACAGTTTAGGTTGGGTACTTTAGGTTGGAGTCATTAAAACTCGTTTTTCAACCACTCCACAAATTTCTTGTTAACAAACTATAGTTATGGCAAGTCGGTTAGGACATCTACTTTGTGCATGACACAAGTCATTTTTCAATAATTGTTAACAGACAGATTATTTCACTTAAAATTCACTTCATCACAATTCCAGTGGGTCAGAAGTTTACATACACTAAGTTGGCTGTGCCTTTAAACAGGTTGGAAAATTCCAGAATATTATGTCATGGCTTTAGAAGCTTCTGATAGGGTAATTGACATCATTTGAGTCAATTGGAGGTGTACCTGTGGATGTATTTCAAGGCCTACCTTCAAACTCAGTGCATCTTTGCTTGACATCATGGGAAAATCAAAAGAAATCAGCCCCCAAAAATGATAGACCTCCACAAGTCTGGTTCATCCTTGGGAGCAACTTCCAAATGCCTGAAGGTACCACGTTCATCTGTACAAACAATAGTACGCAAGTATAAACACCATGGGACCACGCAGCCATCATGCCGCTCAGGAAGGAGACGCGTTCTGTCTCCTAGAGATGAACGTACTTTGGTGCGAAAAGTGCAAATCAGTCCCAGAACAACAGCAAAAGACCTTGTGAAGATGCTGGAGGAAACGGGTACAAAAGTATCTATATCCACAGTAAAATGAGTCCTATATCGACATAACCTGAAAGGCCGCTCAGCAAGGAAGAAGCCACTGCTCCAAAACTGCCATAAAAAAGCCAGACTACTGTTTGCAACTGCACATGGGGACAAAGATGGTACTTTTTGGAGAAATGTCCTCTGGTCTGATGAACCAAAAATAGAACTGTTTGGCCATAATGACCATCGTTATGTTTGGAGGAAAAGGGGAGGCTTGCAAGCCGAAGAACACCATCCCAACTGTGAAGTATGGGGGTGGCAGCATCATGTTGTGGGTGTGCTTTGCTGCAGGAGGGACTGAATCGTTTCACAAAATAGATGGCATTTTGAGGCAAAAAAATGATGTGGATATATTGAAGCAACATCTCAAGACATCAGTTAAATTTAAAGCTTGGTCACAAATGGGTCTTCCAAATGTACAATGAGCCCAAGCATACTTCCAAAGTTGTGTTAAAATGGCTTAAGGACAACAAAGTTATGGTATTGGAGTGGCCATCACAAAGCCCTGACCTCAATCCTATAGAAGATTTGTGGGCAGACCTGAAAAAGTGTGTGTGAGTAAGGAGGCCCACAAACCTGACTCAGTTTCACCAGCTCTGTCAGGAGGAATAGGCCAAAATTCACCAAATGACTGTGGGATGCTGGTGAAAGGCTACCCGAAACATTTGACCCAAGTTAAACAATTTGAAGGCAATGTTAACAAATACTAATTGAGTGTATATAAACTTCTGACCCACTGGGAATGTGATGAAAGAATGTGATGAAAGAAATAAATGCTGAAGGGGAGCGGGAGCAGGCGTGACATCATTGAGATGTTCGGTCAACGTGGTAAGATGGCGGCTCTCTCAGTGATTGAATTCTGCCAAAATGGCTCCCTGGCAAAAAAATATGGGACTACCACTGTTATACTTGGTGAGATAAAACACATACACAAACACTTTGCTTTATCTTGGCCAGGTCGCAGTTGTAAATGAGAACTTGCTTACCAACTAGCCTGGTTAAATAAAGGTGAAATAAATCTAAATAAAAAAACACACACGTGCAGGTGGAGTGAGATGCCACATCTTCAAAACTTGTCTTTTAGCAATGTGCAGTGTTGAATGCATTTATAAACATCGGTGAGAATGGGTGGGAATCCAGTGGAACCAGGTTCCCAAAATGTTCCACCCATGTCTGGTTTTATAAAAAAGCTAGGTTTAGGGCTAAAACTAGTCCGTATTCAGGCCTTGGGAATCATGGGAAAATTGGAACTGCATTCCCAGTCTTTCCAGACAACTTAATGATTGTTTACGTTCCAGGAGAGAACCACAAACTGATGCGTCTACCGACCATGATTGCAAGTCCCGTAGGGACACACGCACGCGCACACACTCCAGAAGATACCACAAACTAATGCGTCTACACACACACACATACACACACACACACACACAGGCATTTACGCACACATGAACATGCACACACACACACACACTCCAGGTGAACACAAACTGATCTCTCTGATTGGCAGAAATTCAAAAGGTTGATGAAGAACCACTTATTCCGTCGATTTCAAGCTTTTCTGATGCAATTTTTGTACAGGAATTGGTCTTTGTTTCTGTTTTGTGTGACTGTATTTGTGAGACAAAGAGAGCGAGAGAGAGACACAGAGAGAGACACAGAGATAGAGAGAGATGTAGAGGGAAAGAGATGTAGAGGGAGAGAGATTAAGAGAGAAAGACAGAGAATGTTACGGCTGTCGTCGGAATGAGACCAAGGTGCAGCGTGGTAGGCGTACATTTTGCATTTATTAAATGAACACCAAAAAAAAACAAGAAAGATAAACGACACGTAAAGTATTGTAGTGCTAAAACAGCAACTAACAAAAACAAGATCCCAAAACAGAAAGTGGGAAAAAGGGCTACCTAAGTATGATTCCCAATCAGAGACAACGATAGACAGCTGCCTCTGATTGGGAACCATACACGGCAAAAACAAGGAAATAGACAACATAGAATGCCCACCCCAAATCACACCCTGACCTAACCAAATAAAAAATTAAAACATCTCTCTAAGATCAGGGCGTGACAGAGAAGGAGGGCAAGAGAGCAAGAGAGATGCAGAGAGAACATACTGTTCCACTGTCTGTTCCACTGTCTGCTCCTCTATAGACATTCTGTTCCACTGTCTGTTCCTCTATAGACATTCTGTTCCACTGTCTGCTCCTCTATAGACATTCTAACTGTCTGTTCCTCTATAGACATTCTAACTGTTTGTTCCTCTATAGACATTCTGTTCCACTGTCTGTTCCTCTATAGACATTCTAACTGTTTGTTCTCCTATAGACATTCTAACTGTTCCACTGTCTGTTCCTCTATAGACATTCTAACTGTTCCACTGTCTGTTCCTCTATAGACATTCTAACTGTTTGTTCTCCTATAGACATTCTAACTGTTCCACTGTCTGTTCCTCTATAGACATTCTAACTGTTCCACTGTCTGTTCCTCTATAGACATTCTAACTGTTCCACTGTCTGTTCCTCTATAGACATTCTAACTGTCTGTTCCTCTATAGACATTCTAACTGTTCCACTGTCTATTCCTCTATAGGCATTCTAACTGTTTTTTCATCTATAGACATTCTAACTGTTCCACTGTCTGTTCCTCTATAGACATTCTAACTGTTTGTTCCTCTATAGACATTCTAACTGTCTGTTCCTCTATAGACATTCTAACTGTCTGTTCCTCTATAGACATTCTGTTCCACTGTCTGTTCCTCTATAGATATTCTAACTGTCTGTGCCTCTATAGACATTCTAACTGTCTGTTCCTCTATAGGCATTCTAACTGTCTGTTTCTCTATAGACATTCTTAACTGTCTGTTCCTCTATAGACATTCTAACTGTCTGTTTCTCTATAGACATTCTGTTTCACTGTCTGTTCCTCTATAGACATTCTGTTTCACTGTCTGTTCCTCTATAGACATTCTAACTGTCTGTTCCTCTATAGACATTCTAACTGTTTGTTCCTCTATAGACATTCTAACTGTCTGTTTCTCTATAGACATTCTAACTGTCTGTTCCTCTATAGACATTCTAACGGTCTGTTCCTCTATAGACATTCTAACTGTCTGTTCCTCTATAGACATTCTAACTGTCTGTTCCTCTATAGACATTCTAACTGTTTGTTCCTCTATAGACATTCTAACTGTTCCACTGTCTGTTCCCTTAAAGGCATTCTAATTATGGCATCTTCAAAAGGTTCCTAGAAGGCATTGTTATCTGTGGGAGGCATCCTGACAGACAGCTTTGGAAGGATCAAACGGAGCATGAGCAGTACGTCGGCAATGGCCTTGCAGGGTTACGACAGTTGGTCACTCCCTTCAGGGTCGCAGGACTTCAACCGGAGGATCAGTGACATCACACATGACATCGAGCCCTGGGGTTCCAACATGAATGCGGGGGAGGAGAGGAGAGGAGGTAAGAATATGGTTAATGTTAAGGTTTGGGTTAGTGATAAGGTTAGTGTTCAGGTTAGTGTTGAGGGTTAGTGTTCAGGTTAGTGTTCAGGTTAGTGTTGAGGGTTAGTGTTCAGGTTAGTGTTAAGGGTTAGTGTTCAGGTTAGTGTTCAGGTTAGTGTTCAGGTTAGTGTTGAGGGTTAGTGTTCAGGTTAGTGTTGAGGGTTAGTGTTCAGGTTAGTGTTCAGGTTAGTGTTAAGGGTTAGTGTTCAGGTTAGTGTTGAGGGTTAGTATTCAGGTTAGTGTTCAGGTTAGTGTTGAGGGTTAGTGTTGAGGGTTAGTGTTCAGGTTAGTGTTAAGGGTTAGTGTTCAGGTTAGTGTTCAGGTTAGTGTTGAGGGTTAGTGTTGAGGGTTAGTGTTCAGGTTAGTGTTCAGGTTAGTGTTGAGGGTTAGTGTTCAGGTTAGTGTTGAGGTTAGTGTTAAGGGTTAGTGTTCAGGTTAGTGTTCAGGTTAGTGTTGAGGGTTAGTGTTCATGTTAGTGTTGAGGGTTAGTGGTGAGGGTTAGTGTTCAGGTTAGTGTTGAGGGTTAGTGTTCAGGTTAGTGTTCAGGTTAGTGTTCAGGTTAGTGTTGAGGGTTAGTGTTGAGGGTTAGTGTTACGGTTAGTGTTAAGGGTTAGTTTTAAGGTTACGGTTAGTGTTAAGGTTTGATTTAGTGTTAAGGTTTGGGCTAATGTTGAGGTTAGTGTTAAGGGTTAGTGTTAAGGGTTAGTGTTCAGGTTAGTGTTCAGGTTAGTGTTCAGGTTAGTGTTAAGAGTTAGTTTTAAGGTTACGGTTAGTGTTGAGGGTTAGTGTTAAGGTTAGATTTAGTGTTAGTGTTAAGGTTGGGTTTGTCTTCAAATTCTTTGTGGGTCTGTGTAATCTGAGGGAAATATGTGTCTCTAATATGGTCAAATATTTGGCAGGAGGTTAGGAAGTGCAGCTCAGTTTCCACCTCATTTTGTGGGCAGTGAGAACATAGCCTGTCTGTGCAGAAGATCTAGGTGCTGCTGTAGGACCTCCTTGGTTGGTGACAGGAGCACCAGATCATCAGTAAACAGTAAACATTAAACTTTAGATTCTAGTAGGGTGAGGCCGGGTGCTGCAGACTTCTAGTGCCTTTTTCATTTCATTGATATATATGTTGAAGGGGGTGGGGCTTAAGCTACATCCCTGTCTCACCCCACGGCCCTGTGGAAAGAAATGTGTGTTTTTTGACAATTTTACCCGGACACTTGTTGTGTGTGTACATGGATTTTATAATGCCGTACGTTTTTCCCCCAACACCAATTTCCATCAATTTGTATAGCAGACCCTCATGCCGAATTGAGTGAAAAGCTCTTTTGAAATCAACAAAGAATGAGAAGACTTTGCCTTTGTTTTGGCTTGTTTGTTTTTCAATTAGTGTATGAATACGTGAATACGTGGTGAATACGTGGTCTGTCTTTATGGTAATTTGGTAAAAAATACTATTTGACATTTGCTCAGTACATTGTTTTCACTGAGGAAATTAAGTGTCCACCACAGGGTCAACTACAGGGTCAACTACAGGGTCAACTACAGGGTCAGCCACAGGGTCAACTACAGGGTCAACCACAGGGTCAACCACTGGGTCAACCACTGGGCAAGCGCCCCTGGAGCAGTTTGGGGATTAAATGCCTTGTGCAAGGGCACAACGGCAGTAGGTGGCTCCTGAGTCATGAGGCTGAGTGGTCATATTTTTCCTTTCCATATCAATAGTTTAACTATCAGTGAGGATGTAGTGAGTCACCAAATAAGAGGTAAACATTCCTTTGTCCCTCTCTCCTTTAGCTATGAGTCAGATCACAGAGAATGTAGACACTCGGTTTTCCGGTGTCCCCTTGACTGGCCTTTGGAGACAGAGAGGAAGGAAGGAAGGAAGGAAGGAAGGAAGGAAGGAAGGAAGGAAGGAAGGAAGGAAGGAAGGAAGGAAGGAAGGAAGGAAGGAAGGAAGGAGACAGATAGACAGAGAGAGAAAGAGAGAGAGAGAGAGAGAGCGAGAGGAGAGACATAGAGAGAGAGAGAGAGAGAGAGAGAGAGAGGGGGGAGAGAGAGAGAGAGAGACAGAGAGAGAGAGAGAGAGAGAGAGAGGAGAGACAGAGAGAGAGAGACAGAGAGAGGAGAGAGAAGAGAGAGACAGAGAGAGAGAGACAGAGAGAGAGGGAGAGAGATGATCAGTGAAAGAGACAGGGGATGCAACGGAGAGAGATGAGAGAGACTGCACGGGAGGACAGTGATATTCAGAGAGACAACAGTCCTATATAGTGCACTACTTTTAGTGTTTGTGTTTGGTTTTACTATCCTTGTGGGTACCAGAAGTCCTCACAAGGATAGTAAAACAAAATGGGGACATTTTGCAAGGTCCCCATAAGAAAAAAGGCTGTTTTAAGGATTAGGTTAGGTTAAGGTTTGGGTTAGGGAAAACATGATTTTGAATTGGAATCAATTGTTTGGTCCCCACAAGGATAGTAAAACAAATGTGTGTGTGTGTGTGTGTGTGTGTGTGTGTGTGTGTGTGTGTGTGTGTGTGTGTGTGTGTGTGTGTGTGTGTGTGTGTGTGTGTGTGTGTGTGTGTGTGTGTCAGAGGACAACGTATCATTGCAGAAAATCATCAGCAGGGTATTTTGAGGATTATTTATTCACTGGTCATCATTATACCTCATCTACTAATGTAGCCTAATATCTGTCACAGATGTCTCAGCGGTCTTTGCTAACTGAAAATTGTAAACGTCAAAAATAAATGAGTCCTTATTGTTACTAACACAATATTATTATAGAGTTATTGAGTATTATTGAAAATAGGTTGTATTGTGAAATGTACTGTAATAGCCTAATAGACTACTGAGCTGCCGTTCATTATTCGTGTCCATCTGAAGTCTAGTAAATTTATATTTTTTCAAAATGTTTTCGACTTAAGGCGTTCAGAAAAAAAAGAAAAAAAATCTATTTAAAACCTTTAAAAAAAAAAATCTAATCGAGCCCGACCTCAGCTTTCTCCACCGTCCATCTGTTTTAATGTTATTTAGATTAGGCCCTCTCGTCCAATAGAAAGCACAGGGGGCGTGGACAGGTCCTGTTGCGCGAGTGGAACGCCGTGAGATACTTCCTCATTAGAGAATGGCGGCTGCCGCCTGCACTACCGTTAACAACACTACCAACCCGCAGAAACAACACCGGAGGAAAAGTAGAGATACGCGGCGGAGACAAGCAGCTCTCTTTTTCCTTAGTAACATTTCACTAGATGGACGGCCAGTACAACAGACATACCATGGAAACCGAGACAGCGAGTTGCTGGGGGGCGATATCGGGGCGACAGTGGCCGGGATGTTAACCGTGTCTAGCTATGGGACCTTCACTAACCTACCAACGTCTGTGAGCTGCGGGACCGTTGGGAACGTTTGCGCCGTTCCGGGACTCGGAGTTATCACTGTCCCGCCTATCCTCGTTCTGCCTTCGGACTCGTTCAATGATGGGATAACGGAGGTATTTCTGGAGAGGCGAGGAGGATCGTTTTCCTCGCAGGGAAACCTCCTCTCTCCCTCGGGTCTCCTTCCTACTCCCCTCGGACGGCGGAAGTCCTCCACGTTGCTGTCGGTCCAAAGTTGTAATTCGGTGACTTCGGAACCGGGACGGAGGTGAGTTTAGTGCCTTGTAATTCGTGTCCTGGAGGCAGAGGTTTTAGTGCTGTGTGTCTGGGATCGTTTGTAATGACACCTCAGTCCTTCCTGTCTGTATCCATCGGCTTGTCATTTCAACTGTACCCACGTTTGTGAGTCTTGATACGTTGTAGCGTTGATACAATGTTTCATTTTAACCACACAACAACCATCCGTTGTTTACATTATATATTCTCTCGACTGGCTACTTTGTAGAGAGAGAGAGAGAGGCACCTAAACAAGCAGCTAGACAGGCCATTTTACTAAGTTCAGTTAGACTGGACTGAATGTGTCGTTTTACACACAGACATCAATCCGCTGGTTACATTGTCTCATCCCGACTTGCTGTAATATTTTGCTATTATATGACGTACAGTGCATACGGGAGGTTGTCCACATTGTGTTACATTACAGCCTTATTCTAAAATTGATTAAGTTGTTTTCCCCCCCTCATCAATCTACACACAATACCCCATAATGACATCACAATACCCCATAATGACATCACAATACCCCATAATGACATCACAATACCCCATAATGACATCACAATACCCTATAATGACAAAACAAAAACAGGGGTTTCGATTTTTTTTTTGCATATATATATATATATATATATATATATATGTGTGTGTGTGTGTGTGTGTGTGTGTGTGTGTGTGTGTGTGTATGTGTATATATATATACATATATATATGTGTGTGTGTGTATATATATGTATGTATGTATGTATGTGTGTGTATAACTGATCACATTTACACAAGTATTCAGACCCTTTACTCAGTACTTTGTTGAGGCAGCGTTGTCAGTGATTACAGCCTCAAAGTCTTCTTGGGTTTGACGCTACAAACTTGACACACCTGTATTTGGAGAGTTTCTCCCATTCTTCTCTGCAGATCCTCTCAAGCTCTGTCAAGTTGTTTGGGGAGTGTTGCTGCACAGCTATTTTCAGGTCTCTCCAGAGTTGTTTGATCGGGTTCAAGGCAAAGGCTCTGGCTGGGACACTCAAGGACATTTAGAGACTTGTCCGAAGCCACTCATGCGTTGTCTTGGCTGTGTCCTGAGGGTCGTTATCCTATTGGAAGGTGGACCTTCGCCCCACTGTGAGGTCCTGAGTGCTCTGGAGCTGGTTTTCATCAAGGATCTCTCTGTACTTTGCTCTGTTTATCTTTCTCTCGATCCTGACTAGTCTCCCAGTCCCTGCCTCAGAAAAACATCCCCACAGCATGATGATGTTGCCACCACCATGCTTCACCGTAGGGATGGTGCCAGGTTTCCTCCAGACATGACGCTTGGCATTCAGACCAAAGAGTACAAACTTGGTTTCATCACACCATAGAATCTTGTTTCTCATGGTCTGGGTGCTTTTTGGCAAACTCCAAGCGGGCTGTCATGTGCCTTTTACTGAGGAGTGGCTTCCGTCTGGCCACTCTACCATAAAGGCCTGATTGGCGGAGTGCTGCAGAGATGGTTGTCCTTCTGGAAGGTTCTCACATTTCCACAGAGGAACTCAGGAACTCTGTCAGAGTGACCATTGGGTTCTTGGTCACTTCCCTGACCAAGGCCCTTCTCCCTCGATTGCTCAGTTTGGCCGGGTTGCCAGTTCTAGGAAGAGTCTTGGTATTTTCCAAACTTCTTCCATTTAAGAATGATGGAGGCCACTGTGTTCTTGGGGGCCTTCAATGCTGGAGAAATGTTTTGGTACCCTTCCCCAGATCTGTGCCTCGACACAATCCTGTCTCGGAGCTCTACAGACAATTACTTCAACCTCATGGCTTGGTTTTTGCTCTGACATGCACTGTCAACTGTGGGACCTTTTTATATAGACAGGTGTGTGCCTTTCCAAATCATGTCCAATCAATTGACTTTACCACAGGTGGACTCCAATCAAGTTGTCGAAACAAGGATGATCAATGGAAACAGGAAGCACCTGAGCTCCATTTACAGTCTCATAGCAAAGCTTCTGAATACTTATGTGAATAAGGTATTTCTGTTTTTATTTATATATATATATATAACATTTCTAAACCTGTTTTTGCTTTGTCGTTATGGGTTATTGTGTGTAGATTGCTGCTGATAATTGTTTTATTTAATCCGTTTTAGAAAAAGGCTGCAACGTAACAAAATGTGGAAAAAGTCAAAGGGATCTGAATACTTTTTGAAGGCACTGTATAAGTCTTTTAAAAAAGAACTCAGTTCCCTTTGAATGAGGACTCAACTCTTTTGCCAGATCACTTCACTTGTTTTGTGGTCCGAGTCCTATTTGCATTCACATTGCTTTGTATAGAAAGGAACCAAGATCTTTTTCCAACATTCACTCAATGCATTCTGGGGTTTTACCATGTGCAGGATGAGCCATTCCATCAGAATGTTGTCATCACACTGGCAGATATATACTTATATTTTGGAAGCTAAAAGATTGCATTTAGTTAAATGATGAGACAATAATTGTAAACAAAAGATACTATGAACGTGTACATATTATTGGTAACAGAATAAATAGCAGAAGAATAACTGCACAGAAATAGAGAATTGTACACCCAGCAAGGGTTTTTCCCCTATAATTAACCAATAAGACATGAGGGGATGTGGTATATGGCCAATATACCACAGCTAAGGGCTGTTCTTCTTAAGCACGACGCAACGCGGAGTGCCTGGATACAGCCCTTAGCCGTTGTATATTGGCCATATACCACAAACCCCCGAGGTGCCTTATTGCTATTATAAACTGTTTACCAACGTAATTAGAGCACTAAAAAATATATATGTTTTGTCATACCCGTGGTATACGGTCTGATATACCACAGCTGTCAGCCAATCAGCATTCAGGGTTCGAACCACCCAGTTTATAATATGGTACAAAATCTCTGTCTTCTCACACTATATAAACGCCTTACGAAGCTCTCTTAGCCTATAGATCACATATTGCAAACAAATAATCTGAACAAAAAAAACTGCTGGAATTTATCTGCATCCTTGACAATCGCTAATCAATACCCAAAAACACCACGTTTTCATCTTCTCTCTATTGTGACACCAGTGTGAGGGGTTATAACAGTAGTCTAGTGTGAGGGGTTATAACAGCAGTCTAGTGTGAGGGGTTATAACAGCAGTCTAGTGTGAGGGGTTATAACAGCAGTCTAGTGTGAGGGGTTATAACAGCAGTCTAGTGTGAGGGGTTATAACAGCAGTCTAGTGTGAGGGGTTATAACAGCAGTCTAGTGTGAGGGGTTATAACAGCAGTCTAGTGTGAGGGGTTATAACAGCAGTCTAGTGTGAGGGGTTATAACAGCAGTCTAGCGTGAGGGTTATAACAGCAGTCTAGCGTGAGGGGTTATAACAGCAGTCTAGCGTGAGGGGTTCTAACAGCAGTCTAGCGTGAGGGGTTATAACAGCAGTCTAGCGTGAGGGGTTATAACAGCAGTCTAGCGTGAGGGGTTATAACAGCAGTCTAGCGTGAGGGGTTATAACAGCAGTCTAGCGTGAGGGGTTATAACTGCAGTCTAGCGTGAGGGGTTATAACTGCAGTCTAGCGTGAGGGGTTATAACTGCAGTCTAGCGTGAGGGGTTATAACTGCAGTCTAGCGTGAGGGGTTATAACTGCAGTCTAGTGTGAGGGGTTATAACAGTAGTCTAGTGTATGGTGCAGGAATCACAAGGGAACCTGGAGAGCGTTATGTTCACATTGCCCTAAAAAAGGGAACCTCTTTAGATGGTCGGTTTGGTTCACTTCGGGGCCTCTTTTGAGGGGTCTGAGTTCCTTCGTTGTGGGTGCTCTGCACAAAAAATAAAGCAAACCGCACTGAATTCACAAACATTCTCTGAAAGGAACCAAGTGTGAAAACACTACTCAAAGAAGCCTTGCTGTGATTGGGCAATACACTATAGGCTACTTGTATTTCAATTTCGTTGACCAAAAGGTGTATTATTGGTCAATTACTTCCCCAAAATAAACAACCAAGTCAACTGCAGTTTCCTCTGTCCGCACACACACACACACACACACACACACACACACACACACACACACACACACACACACACACACACACACACACTCACTCACAAAGACTTCTACTGTAGCCTATGTGTATAGCTAGTGTACAGAGCAGTGAATGATTTGTGATACGACAGGCTAAAAGTAGTACTTTGACATAGGGTTCTCTGGTTAAAAGTAGTGCACTACTTTGACATAGGGTTCTCTGGATAAAAGTAGTGCCCTATGAAGGGAACAGGGTGCCATTTGGGATGCTGGCTGTCTATGCCACAAAGGGGGGGGGGGCTGTGGTGGATTGCCTGTTCGTTTTAAAATAGGCACAAGTTACTACTTGTAGTGTGTGATTAGCATAGCAGTGTTTATGGCAGCCCACTCATACACCCATATAGACGTTGAGGCGGAAGTGTTTGGTGGAGTCTACAGTTTGTGGGGGCTTTTATAATGTGCCAACTTTTAGACTTTCCGTGCAAGGGTTTTGTCAGGTGACTTGTCTCACTGCATCACCGTTAGGTAGGATAGATTGTTTGCAATATAATGTGTTTTGATGTATTTTGGACTATTTTTCTTTATCAATGAATGTCGACGAGTAAACATAATTGAAAATGGTCCAAAAATACATCAAAACACATTATATTGCATACCTGTTACGTTTTAAGGGTCCTGTCTAATTCTTTCTGCAAGCGGTTCAGTTGCCAGTGCAAATAGGAGGGAGTGGAATGAGGACATCCCTGTCTTGTGCCTCTTTCTAACGCATTTTATCAGATAACGTATCATTTTTGGATATTGTTGCTTTAGGATATTTTTATCCTATTTGAATTGCGTTTATTATTTCATTTGGAAAACACCATTCAAGACAGTCATGAGCCTTTTCGTCATCAACAGCCGTTATTGATACATCTAGATCTTGTTTTGTTTTTTTAGCATATTGTATTACATTGAAACATGTTCTTGAATTTGTTTCTAAGTGTCTAGTTTTAATAAACTGTGTTTGGATTAATATGTATCAAGTCTTGAAGAACTTTTTCCATTCTGTTGCATACGAACTTTGTTATGATTTTATTGTTGCAATTTATTCAATTTATGGGTCTGTAATCAGCAGGGGACTCTCCAGATTAAAAATAATATATATATATATATATATATATATATATATATATATATATATATATATATATATATATAACTGAAATAACGGTTTGATACATGGAACTAGGAAGTCCTGAATTGAGTGACTTGTGTTGTCATTTGAGTAAGTATGGGACGTTACTTTGTCCCAAAATGTTTTCACCATGCGAATGTTTTAACTGACTAGTATTTATTTTTGGATGATCTCTGTTTTTAGTGATTTAATTTTTTTTTGTCTGCTCATAGCTCCTTCAGGATAGTGGAGTCTAAAAAGGCATGGTCGGGTCAGTCCCACTGTTGTGTAATTCTAATTCGTATAGATTTTCATAGATTTTAAAATTGTCATTAATCTCATGGTTGTTTCTAATGTGTTTTGTATCTTGATGTATTAAAATTATAACTGTTTTGACGTGTATATTCGTTATGTAAGGGCTGTTAGATGTTTACCAGGTTTAGTAACCATTTAAGTAGTACGCTTTATGTGAGGGCTGTTTACCAGGTTTAGTAACCATTAAGTAGTATGCTTTATGTGAGGGCTGTTTACCAGGTTTAGTAACCATTAAGTAGTATGCTTTATGTGAGGGCTGTTTACCAGGTTTAGTAACCATTAAGTAGTATGCTTTATGTGAGGGCTGTTTACCAGGTTTAGTAACCATTAAGTAGTATGCTTTATGTGAGGGCTGTTTACCAGGTTTAGTAACCATTAAGTAGTATGCTTTATGTGAGGGCTGTTTACCAGGTTTAGTAACCATTAAGTGGTACGCTTTATGTGAGGGCTGTTTACCAGGTTTAGTAACCATTAAGTGGTACGCTTTATGTGAGTTTAACCTGTAGTTGTTGGCTCTCTTCATTCAGTAAAATATATTCCTAATTAAGTTCAGAAATGGTATTTTCTTCTTTACCTTGCCAAGATTATTTATAGGCTTTTTTTCCTAAAATATTGATTTATTTTTCTTTTAATTTTAATTTCTAAACTCGATTGAATGTTTGCTGTATGTTGTTAGTCAACCAACTGGGTCACAGTGTGGTTGTTAACCTGTATGTATAGAGTCACACACACACACACACACACAAAACATGATGTCAATCTCACTATGTTAGAACAGCGACAACAAACGCAGCAGGCTTGGGGTTAATTCAATTCAGCAAGTTACTCTGGCCTGAACCATGTTCCATACATTACCCTGGCCTGAACCACGTTCCATACATTACCCTGGCCTGAACCGTGTTCCATACATTACCCTGGCCTGAACCGTGTTCCATACATTACCCTGGCCTGAACCGTGTTCCATACACTACCCTGGCCTGAACCGCGGTCCATATACGTTACCCTGGCCTGAACCGCGGTCCATATACGTTACCCTGGCCAGAACCGCGGTCCATATACGTTACCTTTGCTTGTCACATACTGTCGATGCTAGTAGCTTAATGTTTGAGACTGTCGATGCTAGTAGGTTAACGCTTATTGAGACTGTCGATGCTAGTAGCTTAACGTTCACTCTTCAAGGGTAGACAGAGGGCTAGTAGCTTAACATTCACTCTTCAAGGGTAGACAGAGGGCTAGTAGCTTAACGTTCACTCTTCAAGGGTAGACAGAGGGCTAGTAGCCATAGCAAGCTGTTTTTGTAAATAACCAATGTGTTCTTTATTGACCTGCCTGGTAAAATGAAATATGTTGTTGCTCATACAAGACAGGTGAGACGGAGATAAACACACAGACCACAGCAGAGGCTGCTCTGTGAGAACAAGCCCTACGCTGGAATCTGAATGACATCATCAGTCTAAGGGGGACAGAGGAAATGGTGGTTGTTCTGTCTTGTGAAAGTTTCACATCTGAAAATGGTCTTCGCTAGGCTTATAACGAGGAACTGAAACAAACCACTCCCTACAGCACGATGATGTCACACGAAAAGTAGCATGACCAGCTTGGACTGTGTGTTGGGGTGGGGCTCGGACTTTGTGTTGGGGGTGGGGCTCGGACTGTGTGTTGGGGGTGGGGCTCGGACTGTGTGTTGGGGGTGGGGCTCGGACTGTGTGTTGGGGGTGGGGCTCGGACTGTGTGTTGGGGGTGGGGCTCGGACTGTGTGTTGGGGGTGGGGCTCGGACTGTGTGTTGGGGGTGGGGCTCGGACTGTGTGTTGGGGGTGGGGCTCGGACTGTGTGTTGGGGTGGGGCTCGGACTGTGTGTTGGGGGTGGGGCTCGGACTGTGTGTTGGGGGTGGGGCTCGGACTGTGTGTTGGGGGTGGGGCTCGGACTGTGTGTTGGGGGTGGGGCTCGGACTGTGTGTTGGGGGTGGGGCTCGGACTGTGTGTTGGGGGTGGGGCTCGGACTGTGTGTTGGGGTGGGGCTCGGACTGTGTGTTGGGGGTGGGGCTCGGACTGTGTGTTGGGGTGGGGCTCGGACTGTGTGTTGGGGGTGGGGCTCGGACTGTGTGTTGGGGTGGGGCTCGGACTGTGTGTTGGGGGTGGGGCTCGGACTGTGTGTTGGGGGTGGGGCTCGGACTGTGTGTTGGGGGTGGGGCTCGGACTGTGTGTTGGGGGTGGGGCTCGGACTGTGTGTTGGGGGTGGGGCTCGGACTGTGTGTTGGGGGTGGGGCTCGGACTGTGTGTTGGGGGTGGGGCCTGGACTGTGTGTTGGGGGTGGGGCCCGGACTGTGTGTTGGGGGTGGGGCCCGGACTGTGTGTTGTTGGGGGTGGGGCCCGGACTGTGTGTTGGGGGTGGGGCCCGGACTGTGTGTTGGGGTGGGGCCCGGACTGTGTGTTGGGGGTGGGGCCCGGACTGTGTGTTGGGGGTGGGGCCCGGACTGTGTGTTGGGGGTGGGGCCAGGACTGTGTGTTGGGGGTGGGGCCAGGACTGTGTGTTGGGGGTGGGGCCAGGACTGTGTGTTGGGGGTGGGGCCAGGACTGTGTGTTGGGGGGAGGCCAGGACTGTGTGTTGGGGTGGGGCCCGGACTGTGTGTTGGGGGTGGGGCCCGGACTTTGTGTTGGGGGTGGGGCCAGGACTGTGTGTTGGGGGTGGGGCTCGGACTGTGTGTTGGGGGTGGGGCTCGGACTGTGTGTTGGGGGTGAGGCCAGGACTGTGTGTTGGGGGTGTTTATCCTGACCAGTGTTGACTGTCCTCTGACCTCTGCTCTACCCCCTCTCTTCCCAGGCTGTCTGTCTCCAGAGCCAAACGAATGAAGTCCTGTATAAACACACAGTCTCAGCCTCTAGCCTGCATAATGTCTATCTGCTAACAGCCATTCCAGGACAGATAACATGCATGGTCCGTTTTTCTCCAAATACAGGCCTGTCTGTCCAATTGACCAGCTGTCTGTCTGACCCATTGACCAGCTGTCTGTCTGACCCATTGACCAGCTGTCTGTCTGACCCATTGACCAGCTGTCTGTCTGACCCATTGACCAGCTGTCTGTCTGACCCATTGACCAGCTGTCTGTCTGACCCATTGACCAGCTGTCTGTCTGTCCCATTGACCAGCTGTCTGTCTGACCCATTGACCAGCTGTCTGTCTGTCCAATTGACCAGCTGTCTGTCTGACCCATTGACCAGCTGTCTGTCTGAACCATTGACCAACTATCTGTCTGACCCATTGACCACCTGTCTGTCTGAACCATTGACCTCCTTTCTGTCTGACCAATAGACCACCTGTCTGTCTGACCCATTGACCACCTGTTTGTCTGACCCATTGACCACCTGTTTGTCTGACCCATTGACCAACTATCTGTCTGGCCCATTGACCACCTGTCTGTCTGGCCCATTGACCACCTGTCTGTCTGGCCCATTGACCACCTGTCTGTCTGGCCCATTGACCACCTGTCTGTCTGACCCATTGACCACCTGTCTGTCTGACCCATTGACCACCTGGCATTTGGAACAAAAACAAAACATTCTAGACTATATAACAGATTTGATCTGAAATTAGATGATGGATTTGTCCCAAATGGTATCCTATTCTCCATTTAGTGTCCCAAAATAGCACCCTGTTCTCTATTTAGTGTCCCAAAATGGCACCCTGTTCTCTATTTAGTGTCCCAAAATGGCACCCTGTTCTCTATTTAGTGTCCCAAAATGGCACCCTGTTCTCTATTTAGTGTCCCAAAATGGCACCCTGTTCTCTATTTAGTGTCCCAAAATGGCACCCTGTTCTCTATTTAGTGTCCCAAAATGGCACCCTGTTCTCTATTTAGTGTCCCAAATTGGCACCCTGTTCTCTATTTAGTGTCCCAAAATGGCACCCTGTTCTCTATTTAGTGTCCCAAAATGGCACCCTGTTCTCTACATAGTTCACTATCTTTTAACCAGGGCCTGTCATGCCAAATAGTTTCCCCCTGCCAAAAAGTGTCACAATGGGATTCCATGAGTTCTAGCTTCTGTTGCTAGGGATGTTGCTAGAACTTGCAAAATTCTGACCAGATTACGTGATGAATCAAAGCGCCCGTTGCTATGCTGGTTGCTTGGATCTATTTCACTTCATAAGCGCTCACTCAGTTCGCACAAAATTATTACCTCAGAATTGCTCCCCAACGACGGTGTTTTTGAGGATGACAACCTGCTGCTTCAGAGGACTAAAAAGACTGGAAAGAGAACACTCTTTAACCTTACCATATATTTGTCTTTATATAAGAACACTTGTTAAATAGGAAGAAATAATGTAGGCTGTACTTATTTACCTCATATAGATTAGCTAACGTTGCTAGCTACTGTACTTATTTACCTCAGCCTGTCTGGTCATTTAGCCAGCCAGCCAGCCAGCCAGTTTTATTTAGCTAACGTTAGCTAGCTAGCTACTGTAACTGTTATTGTAGCTTTCTGTTTGTATATATCTTGCACTTCAATGGCATCCCTCAGAGATTTTCTTTTAACTTTCCAACCAGGCGAAGTACAATGAAGGCACCACGGATCTCGACAAGAGGCGCAACGCTAAGCAGTGCTATTTAGATAACTTGACGGATTTAGCTACGTACAACCAATTTCCATCTAGCTAGTTGGTCGTCTACATGTTGCTAGCTGTACATATAGTTCAATGGGATGAAGGCTCGTAATAATGTCTGGAATGGAGTAAATGGAATGGTCACCATAACGCATGATCGGTAAGTGTCCCTATTCAAATTTTGCCCTGACAAGTTGTTTTTGTGATGGTTACTTTATTTGACCACAGCAGAGTTAAATATTCTAGAACGTGTGTGTGTGTGTGTTTCAGTATCTTTACAAATATGAAAATGTGCATACTGTTTGACACAGACATGGGTAACAAAATAATCTTCTCTCTAACACTTTAAATGTTAGGGGTTGACCTCATTCACTAAATCCAGGAATGGCAACAGCTGGTGTCTGATGGCGACCAATCACCAAGTGGATGGAGGCAATACCCCTTTAAGGTCAGTACAGGAAGAGTACGTGCTTAACTCTAAATTTTCTTTTGTAAACCCATTTTAGAAAGGGTGTTCGGAACCGGTTAGATTCTGGGTTAAACTTGGAACGTTGTTTTACTCAGCAGTATAGTATCTGAGGAGTGATGGAGACTGTTTTTTTTGTTTTTGATGTTAATGGTTATCTGTAGGAGCCCAGATGGCTTTGGAATGTGCTGGGTGGATGGGAGGAAGTCACAGGATTGGTTTAGGGGGAGTGGATGGACATCTGTGGATTAGGCAAATGAGGGGGTTGAGGTCAGGTCAGATCCCCCCCCCCCCCTTAAGGGTGAAATTATGGTTTATTATCGTATTACTTTTGTCTTCCTGTGGAACCATAAGATGTAAGGGTTGGAGAGAAGGAGGAGTGTCTTAAGTGGAGTATATATACTTGTAGTGGTGGAAACATGTTTTGTCTGAATGATGCTGTATTGATCCTCTGGGAAGAATAAACTTGGTTAAGCTTTCATAATATCCGAGGAGTTTTTTTTACTCTGAGAATTAGAACCAAACAAAATCCAAAAATAGATGTTATTTTTGTGTGATATACATCAAGGATGAGACCGCCTCCAAGGCGATGGTGGACATTGTTCATGTATTTTTTTTTTTGGCCCTCCAAGAGATATGTAAGAAATGTATTTGTAATATGAAATATAATTGCATTTATTCCTGTTATCAATCAAGGTGAGACTGAACATGGACAAGGCACAGGAGAAACGTAAGGAGAGCTACCGGAGCAGAATCAAGAAGGGGACTAAGTGCTATGACATCCGGGTGATATTTTTTTTTATTTTTTTAAAATTTAACCTTTTATTTAACTAGGCAAGTCAGTTAAGAACAAATTTCTTATTTTCAATGACAGCCTAGGAACAGTGGGTTAACTGCCTGTTCAGGGGCAGAATGACAGATTTATACCTTGTCAGCTCGGGGGTTTGAACTTGCAACCTTCCGGTTACTAGTACAACGCTCTAACCACTAGGCTACCCTGCCGGCCCTTGGTTTGGAAGAAGGACTAAAGGAAGGCGAGACCTGGGAAACCTCGCTGCTATTTCACTCCTAGCTGAGGTCACCATCTGTTAAAGTGAATATAAAATCTTAGATAATAACTATTTGCATTTGCACACAAAATAACCTGACGCTAGTTGTAGTTTCACCTAACACTGATCTTTTCTCTTCGTCTTCCAAGGGTTCCCTCGGGGAAGCCAACAATCTTCTCCAGTTGGGACAATCAACCACTGATTGCACTGAAACCTTACATTTCGGTGAAGCCCATGAGACAGAGTATGTTAAGCTTTGATTGACATTTTGAGAAAAGCAAGAAATTGTAGTTATGTTGAGCTTATAAAAATGTACCTCCACATGACTTTAGGACCATTAACTGTCTGATACTACTTATTTTCCACCATAATTTGTAAATAAATTCATAAAAAATCCTACAATGTGATTTTTCTTTTTTTTTTTTTTTTTTTCTAATTTTGTCTGTCATAGTTGAAGTGTACCTATGATGAAAATTACAGGCCTCTCTCATCTTTTTAAGTGGGAGAACTTGCACAATTGGAGGCTGATTAAATACTTTTTCCACGTGTGTGTGTGTATATATACATGTGTGTGTATATATATATATATATATATATATATATATATATATATATATATATATATATATATATATATATATATATATATATATATATATATACTGCTCAAAAAAATAAAGGGAACACTTAAACAACACAATGTAACTCCAAGTCAATCACACTTCTGTGAAATCAAACTGTCCACTTAGTAAGCAACACTGATTGACAATACATTTCACATGCTGTTGTGCAAATGGAATAGACAACAGGTGGAAATTATAGGCAATTAGCAAGACACCCCCAATAAAGGGGTGGTTCTGCAGGTGGTGACCACAGACCACTTCTCAGTTCCTATGCTTCGTGGCTTGACCACAGACCACTTCTCAGTTCCCATGCTTCCTGGCTGATGTTTTGGTCACTTTTGAATGCTGGCGGTGCTTTCACTCTAGTGGTAGCATGAGACGGAGTCTACAACCCACACAAGTGGCTCAGGTAGTGCAGCTCATCCAGGATGACCCATCAATGCGAGCTGTGGCAAGAAGGTTTGCTGTGTCTGTCAGTGTAGTGTCTAGAGCATGGAGGCGCTACCAGGAGACAGGCCAGTACATCAGGAGACGTGGAGGAGGCCGTAGGAGGGTAACAACCCAGCAGCAGGATCGCTACCTCCGCCTTTGTGCAGGAAGGAGCAGGAGGAGCACTGCCAGAGCCCTGCAAAATGACCTCCAGCAGGCCACAAATGTGCATGTGTCTGCTCAAACAGTCAGAAACAGACTCCATGAGGGTGGTATGAGGGCCCGACGTCCACAGGTGGGGGTTGTGCTTACAGCCCAACACCGTGCAGGATGTTTGGCATTTGCCAGAGAACACGAAGATTGGCAAATTTGCCACTGGCGCCCTGTGCTCTTCACAGATGAAAGCAGGTTCACACTGAGCACGTGACAGAGTCTGGAGACGCCTTGGAGAACATTCTGCTGCCTGCAACATCCTCCAGCATGACCGGTTTGGCGGTGGGTCAGTCATGGTGTGGGGTGGCATTTCTTTGGGAGGTCGCACAGCCCTCCATGTGCTCGCCAGAGGTAGCCTGACTGCCATTAGGTACCGAGATGAGATCCTCAGACCCCTTGTGAGACCATATGCTGGTGCGGTTGGCCCTGGGTTCCTCCTAATGCAAGACAATGCTAGACCTCATGTGGCTGGAGTGTGTCAGCAGTTCCTGCAAGAGGAAGGTATTGATGCTATGGACTGGCCCGCCCGTTCCCCAGTCCTGAATCCAATTGAGCACATCTGGGACATCATGTCTCGCTCCATCCACCAACGCCACGTTGCACCACAGACTGTCCAGGAGTTGGCGGATGCTTTAGTCCAGGTCTGGGAGGAGATCCCTCAGGAGACCATCCGCTACCTCATCAGGAGCATGCCCAGGCGTTGTAGGGAGGTCATACAGGCACGTGGAGGCCACACACACTACTGAGCCTCATTTTGACTTGTTTTAAGGACATTACATCAAAGTTGGATCAGCCTGTAGTGTGGTTTTCCACTAATTTTGAGTGTGACTCCAAATCCAGACCTCCATGGGTTGATAAATTTGATTTCCATTGATCATTTTTGTGTGATTTTTGTTTTCAGCACATTCAACTATGTAAAGAAAAAAGTATTTAATAAGAAAATTTAATTCATTCAGATCTAGGATGTGTTATTTTAGTGTTCCCTTTATTTTTTTTAGCAGTGTGTGTGTATATGTGTATATGTGTATGTGTATATATATATTCAACCACAAGGGTATACTAATCAGCTATGTGAGATAGAACAAAAGGAAGCATAATAGGGGGACTACTGCAATTATATTGTGTCAAACCCGAATAATTTGCCATTTCTGAAACGTAGTAATGTTTTAAGACATGGTTTTCATGTTGTAAAGTTAACAAGGTTTTATTTATTTTACCTTTATTTAACTAGGCAAGTCAGTTAAGAACAAATTCTTATTTTCAATGACAGCCTAGGAACTGTGTGTTAACTGCCTGTTCAGGGGCAGAATGACAGATTTGTACCTTGTCAGCTCGGGGGTTTGAACTTGCAACCTTCCGGTTACTAGTCCAACGCTCTAACCACTAGGCTACCCTGCTGCCCCAATAGTAGTTTGAAGTAATTTTATGTTTTAAAAAAAATGGTTTAAACCGAGAAAATTGTCACAAAAAATAGGCCTTGTTTGCATAGTGTTAGCAGTTGATGTTACTCTTCAATAACGCCGACCCCAAAGCAAATCATAGGGAGAAAAATAGGTTTATTCAAAGAGGACAAATCATGGATGTTATGCTGAGAGGTAGATGTTCATTCTCCCTGTCCTCAGTGAGTCTCCACAGAACAAAGAGACAGGATGTAGTTTTATAACCCAACCCTAGTCGGTGGTAGACCAATTAGAATGCCTTGCAATAAAATTGGCCAATGGCCAAATAACAAGTATCCTGTTTCAGGCTCAATGCCTAGACAAATTCTTCCCATGTCTCTGACTCGTTGATCGTTAATTCCCTCTTGATCGTTAGTCCTCTGCTTTTGTGTATTTATCTTCTAAATGTTCTTGCACTAGAGATGATGAAATGGAACGTCATTTAGGTTGTAATGATCGCCGAAATTCTAATCGTTAGGTCGTCTCACCGTTGATATAGCAACGGACGCTAATAGTTCATCAAATCCCATTGTGATGCGGAGGGGGACAGTTTTGGCCAGGGGACATTATTAGGCATGACAGGCCCATTGGGAATAGGGTGCCATCTGAGACACCTGGAGTTATCAGTCTGCACTTTTCTCGCTAAATGGGATAATGTATCTAAATTAAATGGGATAATGCATGTAAATTAAATGGGATAATGTATTTAGATGAAATGGGATAACGCATGCAAATTAAATGGGATAATGTATTTCGGTGAAATGGGATAATGTATCTAAATTAAATGGGATAATGTATTTCAACGATTTGGGATAATGTATTTAAATTAAATGGGATAATGTATCTAAATTAAACTGGATAATGTATCTAAATTAAACTGGATAATGTATCTAAATTAAATGAAAATAAAGCTTGTCAATGAAATGGCATAATGTATTTAAATTGATGTCAGCCAACCTTCGACCGCCAAGTAAGAGGAAATGTTAGGATAGGAATTGTTAATCTGTGATTTTAAAGTCATTGCGCAATGCTAATACAAAACAACGTATTGTAATTTTCGTTGGCGGTTGGGTTTCAATTTGTCTCAGTCAGTCAGTCGGCTCGGCGGTGTCCCAATCCACTAGGATGCTGCCTAGTGCTACAGTCCTAACAGCACTGCTGTAAGGGTATTTAAGCTAAAGCCCCAGGCGATGACATCACACAGCCGCTGATTAATGGCTGGCAGCCCTTGAAACCTTAAACGGAGATCAGCACACTGATCCTCAGTCAGCTCAGTACCTCTGATTACAAACAACAGATAGACCGACCGAGGGGAGGGATGAGGGGGACAGAGAGGGACGGAGCGAGGGGATAGAAAGATAGAATTCGAAAACAAATCCAATTTTGATAAACTCCCATATCTACTGGGTGAAATACCACAGTGTTACATCACAGCAGCAAGATTTGTGACCTGTTGCCATGAGAAAATGGCAACCAGTGAAAAACAAACACCATTGTAAATACAACCCATATTTATGCTTGTTTATTTTATCTTGTGTACTTTAACCATTTGTACATTGTTACAACACTATGTATGTGTATATATATATATATATATATATATTAGAGAGATTGAGAGATAATGACATTTGTAATGTCTTTATTGTTTTGAAACTTCTGTATGTGTAATGTTTACTGTTCATTTTTGTTTATTTCACTTATGTATATTATCTACCTCACTTGCTTTGGCAATGTTAGCATATGTTTCCCATGACAATAAAGCCCCTTGAATTGAATAGAATAGATAGAGGGGGAGGGGATAGAACACAGCAGAGGAGAATATCCAGTCCTCAAGGTTATACCTACAGTGCATTCAAAAAGTATTCACACCTCTTGACGTTTTCAACATTTTGTTACGTTATCGCCTTATTCTAAAATTCATTGAATTGTTTTTCTTATCAATCTACACACTATCTCATAATAACAAAGCAAAAAGTTTTTTAGAAATGTTTGCAAATGCATTTTTTTAAATCATACCTTATTCACATAAGTACAGTCGTGGCCAAAAGTTTTGAGAATGACACAAACCAGAGAAGACGCTGAATGTATCTTACCGGAGAAAGCATTAGCGAACGAAACAACTCCCGCTCTTTCTCAGTAGGTGTAGTCCATCTATCCGATGTTGTCTGGTCAAAAAGAGTATGACATGTCCGTTTTATTGAATGCAAGGGAAGCCAGCAAGCATTTGGTAAAAAAAAACTTGATTAAAAAAAAAATGTATAAAATAATAGCCAATTAGCGTTGAGCTAAACTGAGTGAGCTCAGCTGTGAACGGTCCTGGCGTACCAAAAACATCAGAAACCATCACATCAGAAACCACACATCATTGACAGAAAACAACTTAAATTGTTGCATCTCATTGTGTTGTTTTTCTCCGGTAGCTATCTAGCTAAAATTGTCCCTTTCCTAAATTAGCCATGGATGAAGACAGGGGAGATGTGGATTTATTCCGTACTGGCCAATGATTCTAATGGTGATTCTGATCCAACTATTAAGTCACACATTGTTGTGCGCCTTGCCTGAGAGGGTATGAGTTTAATATGTAGCTAGATGTAGAAACGTTAGGCTAATGTTATCCAGCCGGCCTGGCGCGTCGTTGCACATGAAAGGAAGTTACGCTAGCCAGCAAGCATTTTAGCCAGGTAGCCTAGCACAGCAAAAACTACGCGTGTACAGAGTCATAGACCGTCTAGGCCACATGAAAGGAAGTTACGCTAGCCAGCAAGCATTTTAGCCAGTTAGCCTAGCAGAGCAAAAACTAAGCGTGTACTGTATGACAGAGTCATAGACCGTTTAGGCCACATGAAAGAGGAAGATGGCGTTTCTCAACAAGTAGGATGAATCAACATGTTTTTCTACTTGCACACAGAAATCAGAACCATGGACAGCCACATCCTATTTATTATTGTTGATTGGACTAAATAGTTTTTGGTATCTTTTAGTTGTCACTGTATTAGACAAAGAAGAGGTGATTTGATGATGTTGAAATTGGTGCTGGAATAGTGGAGGCAGCTCCTGTTGTTGAAATGGTGCTGGAACAGTGGAGGCAGCTCCTGTTGTTGAAATTGGTGCTGGAATAGTGGAGGCAGCTCCTGTTGTTGAAATGGTGCTGGGAACAGTGGAGGCAGCTCCTGTTGTTGAAATGGTGCTGGGAACAGTGGAGGCAGCTCCTGTTGTTGAAATGGTGCTGGGAACAGTGGAGGCAGCTCCTGTTGTTGAAATGGTGCTGGGAACAGTGGAGGCAGCTCCTGTTGTTGACATGGTGCTGGAATAGTGGAGGCAGCTCCTGTTGTTGACATGGTGCTGGAATAGTGGAGGCAGCTCCTGTTGTTGACATGGTGCTGGAATAGTGGAGGCAGCTCCTGTTGTTGACATGGTGCTGGAATAGTGGAGGCAGCTCCTGTTGTTGAC
The DNA here is from genome assembly GCF_018296145.1 of Oncorhynchus tshawytscha. NCBI lineage: Eukaryota > Metazoa > Chordata > Actinopteri > Salmoniformes > Salmonidae > Oncorhynchus > Oncorhynchus tshawytscha. Next base: position 83,615,189 of record NC_056444.1, on the reverse strand, counting down.
ATGGTGCTGGAATAGTGGAGGCAGCTCCTGTTGTTGACATGGTGCTGGAATAGTGGAGGCAGCTCCTGTTGTTGACATGGTGCTGGAACAGTGGAGGCAGCTCCTGTTGTTGACATGGTGATGGAATAGTGGAGGCAGCTCCTGTTGTTGACATGGTGCTGGAATAGTGGAGGCAGCTCCTGTTGTTGACATGGTGCTGGAACAGTGGAGGCAGCTCCTGTTGTTGACATGGTGCTGGAATAGTGGAGGCAGCTCCTGTTGTTGACATGGTGCTGGAATAGTGGAGGCAGCTCCTGTTGTTGAAATGGTGCTGGAACAGTGGAGGCAGCTCCTGTTGTTGAAATGGTGCTGGAACAGTGGAGGCAGCTCCTGTTGTTGAAATGGTGCTGGAATAGTGGAGGCAGCTCCTGTTGTTGACATGGTGCTGGAACAGTGGAGGCAGCTCCTGTTGTTGAAATGGTGCTGGAACAGTGGAGGCAGCTCCTGTTGTTGACATGGTGCTGGAATGGTGGAGGCAGCTCCTGTTGTTGAAATGGTGCTGGAATAGTGGAGGCAGCTCCTGTTGTTGACATGGTGCTGGGAACAGTGGAGGCAGCTCCTGTTGTTGACATGGTGCTGGAATAGTGGAGGCAGCTCCTGTTGTTGACATGGTGCTGGGAACAGTGGAGGCAGCTCCTGTTGTTGACATGGTGCTGGAATAGTGGAGGCAGCTCCTGTTGTTGACATGGTGATGGAATAGTGGAGGCAGCTCCTGTTGTTGACATGGTGATGGAATAGTGGAGGCAGCTCCTGTTGTTGAAATGGTGCTGGAATAGTGGAGGCAGCTCCTGTTGTTGACATGGTGCTGGAACAGTGGAGGCAGCTCCTGTTGTTGAATTGGTGCTGGAATAGTGGAGGCAGCTCCTGTTGTTGACATGGTGATGGAATAGTGGAGGCAGCTCCTGTTGTTGACATGGTGCTGGAATAGTGGAGGCAGCTCCTGTTTACTCTGCGACCTGCAGTATATCTCAGTGGTTATAAATCACTTTGACGTTATGGGGTATTGTGAGTATTGTGTGTAAATTCAGACTGTAACACAACTAAATGTGGAAAATGTCAAGGGGTGTGAATATTTTCTGAAGGCACTGACTGCCTAATGTTTAAGATGGAAAATTAATGAAACATTTATCTATGCCTTAATTTAAAAATAAAAAAATAAATAAAATATAGACTCTTAACTTTCATTTGACAGACAATTTTGATGTGCTGTTATGAACTTCACATGCTGGTGCTCATGGGACTTTTTCTACATAAATGGCCATCTGCAAAATAACACACATCTCATGTCAACCCAAACCTTGTGTCTGCAAAATAACACACAACACATTGGGCACTGTCTGCATAGCTGCATGTATAACAGACATACCACACAACATAGGGTTCCCGGGAGATCACGTGTGTGTTTTGAAGTTGGGAGAGATCCTCTGAGAATGCCTGCGGAATGTGCTGGAATGTTCCATTTCTGTCTGTCTGTGGAAAATACTTGTTCTTCTGCTGACTAGTGTGTTTGTTAACCAACCAATATAAGTAGAATAGAGGTGTGTGTGTGTGTGTGTGTGTGTGTGTGTGCGTGTGCATGCGGTAAGGTGATAGTCGCATTCTATCTACCACCCATTCAGCTGAGCTGACAACTCGCCTCAACCCAACTGAACTGACCTTTTTTGGGTTACCGTTTTCATGTGTGATTTTTATCCTATGAATTGTCTGCTAGAAAGGAATACAGTGTGAAAAACAGCCCGATAGAATAGTGGTTTTTAAAAGTGTGGTATTGGAGTTAGATTAAAGCGGACACAAGAAAAGATCAACCAGGGAACAACAAACACCATTGTAAATACAACCCATATTTAGGTTTATTTAATTTCCCTTTTGTACTTTAACTATTTGCACATCATATGGCATTTGAAATGTCTTTATTATTTTGTAAGTGTAATGTTTACTGTTAATTTGTATTGTTTATTTCACTTTTATCTATTTCACTTGCTTTGACAACGTAAACATATGTTTTCCATGGAGGCTGGGAGGGAGGGAGGGAGGGAGGGAGGGAGGGAGGGAGGGGGAGGGAGGGAGGGAGGGAGGGAGGGAGGGAGGGAGGGAGGCAGGGAGGGAGGGAGGGAGGGAGGCAGGGAGGCAGGGAGGGAGGGAGGGAGGCAGGCAGGGAGGGAGGGAGGGGAGGCAGGGAGGGAGGGAGGAGGGAGGGAGGCAGGCAGGGAGGGAGGCAGGGAGGGAGGGAGGCAGGCTGGGAGGGAGGGAGGCAGGGAGGGAGGGAGGCAGGCAGGGAGGGAGGCAGGGAGGGAGGGAGGGAGGCAGGCAGGGAGGGAGGGAGGGAGGGAGGGAGGGAGGCAGGCAGGGAGGGAGGCAGGGAGGGAGGGAGGGAGGCAGGCAGGGAGGGAGGGAGGGAGGGAGGGAGGGAGGCAGGCAGGGAGGGAGGCAGGGAGGGAGGGAGGGAGGCAGGGAGGAGGGAGGCAGGGAGGGAGGCAGGGAGGGAGGGAGGCTGGGAGGCTGGGAGGGAGGCAGGGAGGGAGGCAGGGAGGGAGGGAGGCTGGGAGGCTGGGAGGGAGGCTGGGAGGGAGGGAGGGAGGGAGGGAGGGAGGCTGGGAGGGAGGGAGGGAGGGAGGGAGGGAGGGAGGGAGGCTGGGAGGGAGGCTGGGAGGGAGGCTGGGAGGGAGGCTGGGAGGGAGGCAGGGAGGGAGGCAGGGAGGGAGGCAGGGAGGGAGGGAGGCTGGGAGGCTGGGAGGAGGCTGGGAGGGAGGGAGGGAGGGAGGGAGGGAGGCTGGGAGGGAGGGAGGGAGGGAGGGAGGGAGGCTGGGAGGGAGGCAGGGAGGGAGGGAGGCTGGGAGGCTGGGAGGGAGGCAGGAGGGAGGCAGGGAGGGAGGCAGGGAGGGAGGCAGGGAGGCAGGCAGGGAGGGAGGGAGGGAGGCTGGGAGGGAGGGAGGGAGGGAGGGAGGGAGGGAGGCTGGGAGGGAGGCAGGGAGGGAGGGAGGGAGGCTGGGAGGCTGGGAGGGAGGCAGGGAGGGAGGCAGGGAGGGAGGCAGGAGGAGGCTGGGAGGGAGGCTGGGAGGAGGCTGGGAGGGAGGCAGGGAGGGAGGCAGGGAGGGAGGGAGGGAGGGAGGGAGGGAGGCAGGCAGGGAGGGAGGCAGGGAGGGAGGCAGGGAGGCTGGGAGGGAGGGAGGGAGGCAGGCAGGGAGGGAGGCAGGGAGGGAGGCTGGGAGGGAGGGAGGGAGGCTGGGAGGGAGGGAGGCTGGGAGGGAGGGAGGCTGGGAGGAGGCAGGGAGGGAGGGAGGGAGGAGGGAGGCAGGGAGGGAGGCAGGGAGGCAGGCAGGGAGGAGGGAGGAGGCTGGGAGGGAGGCAGGGAGGCTGGGAGGGAGGCAGGGAGGCTGGGAGGGAGGCAGGGAGGGAGGGAGGGAGGGGGAGGCAGGCAGGGGGAGGCAGGCAGGCAGGGAGGGAGGCAGGGAGGGAGGCAGGGAGGGAGGCTGGGAGGGAGGCTGGGAGGGAGGCTGGGAGGGAGGCAGGGAGGGAGGCAGGGAGGGAGGGAGGAGGCTGGGAGGGAGGCAGGGAGGGAGGCAGGCAGGCAGGGAGGGAGGCAGGGAGGCAGGGAGGCTGGGAGGGAGGCAGGGAGGGAGGGAGGGAGGCTGGGAGGCAGGCAGGGAGGGAGGCAGGCAGGGAGGGAGGCAGGCAGGGAGGGAGGCAGGGAGGCAGGGAGGGAGGCAGGGAGGGAGGGAGGGAGGCTGGGAGGCAGGCAGGGAGGGAGGCAGGCAGGGAGGGAGGGAGGCTGGGAGGCTGGGAGGGAGGCAGGGAGGGAGGCAGGGAGGGAGGCAGGGAGGGAGGGAGGCAGGGAGGGAGGCAGGGGGGGAGGGAGGCAGGAGGAGGCAGGCAGGGAGGGAGGGAGGCTGGGAGGGAGGCAGGAGGGAGGCAGGGAGGGAGGCAGGGAGGCTGGGAGGGAGGCAGGGAGGGAAGGCAGGGAGGGAGGCAGGCAGGAGGGAGGCAGGGAGGCTGGGAGGGAGGCAGGGAGGGAGGCAGGCAGGAGGGAGGCAGGAGGCTGGCAGGGAGGCTGGGAGGAGGCAGGGAGGGAGGCAGGCAGGGAGGGAGGGAGGCTGGGAGGCTGGGAGGGAGGCAGGGAGGAGGCAGGAGGCTGGGAGGGAGGCAGGGAGGGAGGCAGGCAGGGAGGGAGGCAGGCAGGGAGGGAGGCAGGAGGCTGGGAGGGAGGCAGGGAGGAGGCAGGAGGGAGGCAGGGAGGCTGGGAGGGAGGCAGGGAGGGAGGCAGGCAGGGAGGGAGGCAGGCAGGGAGGAGGCAGGGAGGCTGGGAGGAGGCAGGGAGGGAGGCAGGCAGGGAGGGAGGCAGGCAGGGAGGGAGGCAGGGGAGGGAGGGAGGGAGGGAGGCAGGCAGGCAGGCAGGAGGGAGGCAGGGAGGCAGGCAGGAGGGAGGCAGGGAGGCAGGCAGGGAGGAGGCAGGGAGGGAGGCAGGGAGGCTGGGAGGGAGGCAGGCAGGCAGGGAGGGAGGGAGGCAGGGAGGCTGGGAGGCAGGGAGGGAGGCAGGGAGGCAGGCAGGGAGGGAGGGAGGGAGGGAGAATTCTACTCAAATCCGGGACACCTCACAAGCCCTTTAAAGTCCACCTAACAGATTGAATTCCCCCCCTCAGGGAACACACACATGGTGGTCACAGGTTTCATTGTTATTGTTGGATAAAAACGCACAAAAAAGTGATAATAATTATGAATATATTTATACATTTACAGAGAGAGCGCAGCCTTAGCTGCTTGCTATCATGGCTGCCATGGCAACTGATGGGACTATGATGAGTAATTACTGTTGAGACTGGAAACTGTGAATTACACTCTGAGGTGGGGGATCCTTGGCTTTTGACTGCTGTGTTGCCATGTTTCATGACTCTCTCTCTCTCTGCCCCACAGTCGGACTGAACCTGTTGGGCTCCCCCAGACATCACCCTGTGAAGAAGGTCCACTTCATCAAGAACATGAGACAATACGACACACGAGGCAGCAGGTAAGTCTTCCTCGTTCTCTCAGAACACTGACTGAAGCCCTTCCTCGTTCTCTCAGAACACTGACTGAAGCCCTTCCTCGTTCTCTCAGAACACTGACTGAAACACTTCCTGTCTACCAGAATACTGACTGAAGCCCTTCCTCAGTATCTCAGAACACTGACTGAAGCCCTTCCTCGTTCTCTCAGAACACTGACTGAAACACTTCCTGTCTACCAGAATACTGACTGAAGCCCTTCCTCAGTATCTCAGAACACTGACTGAAGCCCTTCCTCGTTCTCTCAGAACACTGACTGAAACACTTCCTGTCTACCAGAATACTGACTGAAGCCCTTCCTCAGTATCTCAGAACACTGACTGAAGCCCTTCCTCGTTCTCTCAGAACACTGACTGAAACACTTCCTGTCTACCAGAATACTGACTGAAGCCCTTCCTCGTTCTCTCAGAACACTGACTGAAACACTTCCTGTCTACCAGAATACTGACTGAAGCCCTTCCTCAGTATCTCAGAACACTGACTGAAGCCCTTCCTCGTTCTCTCAGAACACTGACTGAAACACTTCCTTGTTCTCCCAGAACACTTCCTTTCTTCATTTTCTTTGCAGAACAGAACTGTAGATGAGGAATATACAGTATGAAGTAACTCTGGACTCCTGACCGCGGTCTTAATGCAAGGCTACAAGCCAACTGAAAGTAGCCCAGAGGTTAGAGAGGTGGGCCAGTAACTGGAAAATGTAAAGCCAGGCCACATATTAACTCCTCATTCAGAGGACCCTTATTATTATTATTATTATTATTATTATATGATCACCTGAACACCTGTTGGAACTTGGCTCTGCTCTGTCTCTGTTGTTCTAGTGCTGGGGCTATTATTAAATCATTCTAGTGGGTCAGAGAGCATCACAAGGCTGTTGTTATGAGTGTAGACTGGTCCTTTAATACAATAGTAACAGAACACTCAGTCATCCAACAGAACACTCTGTTACCCAACAGAACACTCTGTTACCCAACAGAACACTCAGATATCAAACAGAACACTCAGATATCAAACAGAACACTCAGATATCAAACAGAACACTCAGATATCAAACAGAACACTCAGATATCAAACAGAACACTCAGATATCCAACAGAACACTCAGATATCCAACAGAACACTCCATCACCCAACAGAACACTCCGTCACCCAACAGAACACTCAGTCATCCACACAGGTCTTGAGTTTATGCTATGTCACGTACTGGCTATCTGTACTGCCAGACTGCCTGTTCCCTTGTCCCCAGGGCACTCTACGAACACACCACACACACGAACACACACACACACACAGTCATCTGGCTCCAAGCCAGCTGAGAAACAAGAGAGCTATGTTTACCCTGTGCCCGTTATGAACCCACCAGGACTCACTGGCATTGTTTTTACTTTTCCACTAGACTCTTTCCCATGTGGTGAAGGTTTTTCACTTGACTCTTTCCCATGTGGTGAAGGTTTTTCACTCGACTCTTTCCCATGTGGTGAAGGTTTTTCACTTGACTCTTTCCCATGTGGTGAAGGTTTTCACTCGACTCTTTCCCATGTGGTGAAGGTTTTCACTCGACTCTTTCCCATGTGGTGAAGGTTTTCCACTAGACTCTTTCCCATGTGGTGAAGGTTTTCTACTCGACTCTTTCCCATGTGGTGAAGGTTTTTCACTCGACTCTTTCCCATGTGGTGAAGGTTTTCCACTAGACTCTTTCCCATGTGGTGAAGGTTTTCCACTAGACTCTTTCCCATGTGGTGAAGGTTTTCCACTAGACTCTTTCCCATGCATGCTGGGCCTGGCAGTGAGGGTTTTCCACTTGAGATTGTGAGATCTGAGATAGAGGCCACAGCCATAAGGGTCCTGCTCAAAAGTCTTACACTAAATGGGAAAACAGAGACATTTTCAACACGATCTTAGTTTCCTTTTGACATTCGACATATTATAGATGAATGTGTATTATTGACAGATTAATTCTGCATGTTTACAAGGTTAAAAAAAAGAAACAACTCAAAGGGTGAAGGTTAGGTGTTCATTCTGAGTGGTGAAGGTTAGGTGTTCATTTTGAGTGGTGAAGGTTAGGTGTTCATTCTGAGTGGTGAAGGTGAGGTGTTCATTCTGAGTGGTGAAGGTGAGGTGTTCATTCTGAGTGGTGAAGGTTAGGTGTTCATTCTAAGTGGTGAAGGTTAGGTGTTCATTCTGAGTGGTTGAGGTGTTCATTCTGAGTGGTGAAGGTTAGGTGTTCATTCTGAGTGGTGAAGGTGAGGTGTTCATTCTGAGTGGTGAAGGTGAGGTGTTCATTCTGAGTGGTGAAGGTTAGGTGTTCATTCTGAGTGGTGAAGGTTAGGTGTTCATTCTGAGTGGTGAAGGTTAGGTGTTCATTCTGAGTGGTGAAGGTTAGGTGTTCATTCTGAGTGGTGAAGGTTAGGTGTTCATTCTGAGTGGTGAAGGTTAGGTGGTCATTCTGAGTGGTGAAGGTTAGGTGGTCATTCTGAGTGGTGAAGGTTAGGTGGTCATTCTGAGTGGTGAAGGTTAGGTGGTCATTCTGAGTGGTGAAGGTTAGGTGTTCATTCTGAGTGGTGAAGGTTAGGTGTTCATTCTGAGTGGTGAAGGTTAGGTGTTCATTCTGAGTGGTGAAGGTTAGGTGTTCATTCTGAGTGGTGAAGGTTAGGTGTTCATTCTGAGTGGTGAAGGTTAGGTGTTCATTCTGAATGGTGAAGGTTAGGTGTTCATTCTGAGTGGTGAAGGTTATGGTTTGGGGGAAGGCTTAAAACTAAACAATAAAATATGGTCTGGGAATATGGTGTAAAGTAGAAGCTCTGGGAATATGGTGTAAAGTAGCAGCTCTGGGAATATGGTGTGAAGTAGAAGCTCTGGGAATATGGTGTGAAGTAGAGCTCTGGGAATATGGTGTGAAGTAGCAGCTCTGGGAATATGGTGTGAAGTAGCAGCTCTGGCTCTGGGAATATGGTGTGAAGTAGCAGCTCTGGCTCTGGGAATATGGTGTGAAGTAGCAGCTCTGGGAATATGGTGTGAAGTAGAGCTCTGGGAATATGGTGTGAAGTAGAAGCTCTGGGAATATGGTGTGAAGTAGGAGCTCTGGGAATATGGTGTGAAGTAGAAGCTCTGGGAATATGGTGTAAAGTAGAAGCTCTGGGAATATGGTGTAAAGTAGCAGCTCTGGGAATATGGTGTAAAGTAGAAGCTCTGGGAATATGGTGTGAAGTAGGAGCTCTGGGAATATGGTGTGAAGTAGGAGCTCTGGGAATATGGTGTGAAGTAGCAGCTCTGGGAATATGGTGTGAAGTAGCAGCTCTGGGAATATGGTGTGAAGTAGGAGCTCTGGGAATATGGTGTGAAGTAGCAGCTCTGGGAATATGGTGTGAAGTAGCAGCTCTGGCTCTGGGAATATGGTGTGAAGTAGCAGCTCTGGCTCTGGGAATATGGTGTGAAGTAGCAGCTCTGGGAATATGGTGTGAAGTAGCAGCTCTGGTTCTGGGAATATGGTGTGAAGTAGCAGCTCTGGCTCTGGGAATGTGGTGTGAAGTAGAAGCTCTGGCTCTGGGAATGTGGTGTGAAGTAGCAGCTCTGGGAATGTGGTGTGAAGTAGCAGCTCTGGGAATGTGGTGTGAAGTAGCAGCTCTGGGAATGTGGTGTGAAGTAGCAGCTCTGGTAACGTGGTGTGAAGTAGCAGCTCTGGTAACGTGGTATGAAGTAGCAGCTCTGGTAATGTGGTGTGAAGTAGCAGCTCTGGTAACGTGGTGTGAAGTAGCAGCTCTGGTAACGTGGTGTGAAGTAGCAGCTCTGGTAATGTGGTGTGAAGTAGCAGCTCTGGTAACGTTAGCTGTTGGCCACATCTGATCCTTCAGCTGATACAGGTAGACATGCGAGGGCAGCACTACACACAGCGGCCTTGTTTCCACCTAGGTGTAGGACGTTCGCCTTTTAATGCAGTTCAGTGGTAGCCTGGAACATCTAGAATGAGCTCTACCCACCAGACTATTTCAGTGGTGCTGTGTTGACAAGCAGTTCACAGGTATAAATACTGCCAAAGTTGAGGTTTTAGATGAAAGTCAAAAGGTACAATTGCATGTAGTGCCAGACCTCTCTCTCTCCCTAACATTTTGTTACTGTTGTTTTTGTCTCTCCAGGATCGTGTTGATCTGTGCCAAGCGTTCTCTGTGTGCAGCCTTCTCAGTGTTACCCTATGGAGAGAGCTTTCACATCAGGTACAGTTCAGCGTATTCTCTTCACACTACGCTGAGGCAGTGTGTCACATTCTGTACTGTGCCAACTCCTCACACCATTAAATAGCACAAACGCTGCTGTTCAGTCACATGATCACACTATTTTATGAGGCACTGAGCATTTCTGTTCATTCACACAATGCTACTGGTTGCTGATGGTGGAAACTGCAAAATGATGCTAAATATGAACATCCCAATAATGCATTGCATCCTGGTACCTGGTTGTGTAGATTGCAGAACAATACTAAATATGAACATCCGTAATGCATTGCATCCTGTGACTGAGTCATGAATGCACCCAGACACTGTTTTGTCCTGTCATCTATCCTGTCACCCATTCCCACATTCCTGGAGTCACAGACCTGCAAGCTAGGCCGTCGTCCTCTCCCCTCCCCCTCATCAGTCCTTCTCACCCCTCAGCTCTCTGTCCCCTCCTGGGGTCACATGTGTCCCTGTGTCTCACCCCTTCTCACCCCTCAGCTCTCTGTTCCCCCCTGGGGTCACCATGTGTCCCTGTGTCTCACCCCTCAGCTCTCTGTCCCCCTGGGGTCACCATGTGTCCCTGTGTCTCACCCCTTCTCACCCCTCAGCTCTCTGTCCCCTCCTGGGGTCACATGTGTCCCTGTGTGTCACCCTCTCCTCTCTCTCCTTAACCCCTTGCCCCTCCTCACCCCTCTCCCTCTCCTTAACCCCTCGCCCCCCCTCCCTCACCCCTCTCCTTAACCCCTCGCCCCCACCTCACCCCTCTCCTCTCTCTCCTTAACCCCTCGCCCCCACCTCACCCCTCTCTCTCTCTCCTTAACCCCTCGCCCCCACCTCACCCCTCTCCTCTCTCTCCTTAACCCCTCTCCCCACCTCCTTAACCCCCTCTCCTCTCTCTCCTTAACCCCTCTCCTCTCCTCTCCCCTCTAACCTCTCTCTCCTTAACCCCTCTCCTCTCTCTCCTTAACCTCTCGCCCCTCTCCTCTCTCTCCTTAACCCCTCGCCCCTCTCCTCTCTCTCTCCTTAACCCCTCGCCCCTCTCCTCTCTCTCCTTAACCCTCGCCCCTCTCCACTCTCCTTAACCCCTCGCCCCCTCCTCACCCCTCTCCTTAACCCCTCGCCCCCTCCTCACCCCTCTCCTTAAACCCTCGCCCCCTCCTCACCCTCTCTTCTCTCTCCTTAACCCCTCGCTCACATAGCTATCGCACAAAGCTACCTCACATAGCTACAGCACAGAGCTATCGCACAAAGCTACCTCACATAGCTACCTCACAAAGCTATCGCACAAAGCTACCTCACATAGCTACCTCACAAAGCACCGCAGGAAATCCAAAGCTCCGTCTTTTTTTCTCTTTTTTCTGTCTCACATAGCTTCTGGGCACAAAGCTACCGCACAAAGCTACCGCACAGATTAAAGCTGGGAACAGAGAGCAGATTAAATGTGTTTTGGGAACCTTTTAAAGAGCAGATTAAATGTGTTTTGGGAACCTTTTTTAAAGAGCAGATTGAATGTGTTCTGGGAACCTTTTAAAGAGCAGATTAAATGTGTTCTGGGAACGTTCTTGTAACATCAGGTGAATGTTTTATACAAACATTCTACACTCATCAGCACGACTGGACATTTTTTTTTGTGTCGTGAGAACGTTTGCCACAACCTAACCGAATGTTCTTACCAATTATGGTTTGCTGGGTAGGGAATGCTCTACGCTGGTCTGCAGGACTCTTTTAAAAGAAAGAACAGACACCTCAAGCAGCCTCTATTGCCTGCGTGCATGTCTCAGTCTCCTAAGGAGAGTGACATGAGAGAGAGCGGGACAGAGGATTGTCTCGAATTGGCTGTGCTGTGCTGTACAGTAGGTGTCACTTCTATATAGAGCGGATACACTGCTAACCACAAACGGCAGCTACGTTTATCTACAGAGAGCATTCTGAGCTTAGTAGGGCTGTGTTCCAAATGGCACCCTATATTCCCTATGGGCCCTGGTCAAAGGTAGTGCACTATATAGGGAATAGGGTGCCATTTGGGACCCTGCCTCGGTCTCTCTTCGTGGTGTGTTATCAGCTGCCTCAGCCTTCCTGTCTCATCCTCGCTGTATTTATTTTTACCTTGAGGCATGTCACTTAAGAACAAATTCTTATTTTCAATGACAGCCTACCGGGGAACAGTGGAGTTAATTGCCTGGTTCAGGGGAAGAACAACAGATGTTCACCTTGTCAGCTCGGGGGATTCGATCTTGCAACCTTTCAGTTACTAGTCCAACGATCTAACCACTAGGCTACCTGCCTCTAACCACTAGGTTACCTGCCTCATCTAACCACTTAGCTACCTGGCTCTAACCACTAGGTTACCTGCCTCATCTAACCACTAGGCTACCTGCCGCCCCTACGCTCTAACCACTAGGCTACCTGCCGCCCCTACGCTCTAACCACTAGGCTACCTGCCGCCCCTACGCTCTAACCACTAGGTTACCTGCCGCCACTACACCGTACCACTAGGCTACCTGCCACCTCTACACTCTAACCACTAGGCTACCTGCCGCCCCTACGCTCTAACCACTAGGCTACCTGCCGCCCTACGCTCTAACCACTAGGCTACCTGCCGCCCTACGCTCTAACCACTAGGCTACCTGCCGCCCTACGCTCTAACCACTAGGCTACCTGCCACCCCTACACTCTAACCACTAGGCTACCTGCCGCCCCTACACTCTAACCACTAGGTTACCTGCCGCCCCTACGCTCTAACCACTAGGCTACCTGCCCCCGCTCTAACCACTAGGTTACCTGCCTCCCCTACACCTAACCACTAGGCTACCTGCCTCTCACCACTAGGCTACCTGCCGCCCCTACGCTCTAACCACTAGGCTACCTGCCTCCCCTACGCTCTAACCACTAGGCTACCTGTCTCTAATCACTATGCTACCTGTCTCTAATCACTAGGCTACCTGCCTCTAACCACTAGGCTACCTGCCGCCCCTACGCTCTAACCACTAGGTTACCTGCCTCCCCTACACTCTAACCACTAGGCTACCTGCCTCTCACCACTAGGCTACCTGCCGCCCCACCAGGCTCTAACCACCAGGCTACCTGCCTCCCCTACGCCTAACCACTAGGCTACCTGTCTCTAATCACCAGGCTACCTGTCTCTAATCACCAGGCTACCTGCCTCTAACCACCAGGCTACCTGCCCTAACCACCAGGCTACTTGCCTCTAACCACTAGGCTACCTGCCGCCCCTACGATCTAACCACCAGGCTACCTGTTCCTTTACCACTAGGCTAGTGCCTAACCACCAGGCTATCTACTACACTACCATGTGGCTGTTCCTTTAGTAGGCTACCTGCTAACTACAGGCTACTAGATTCTACTACACTACCATGTGGCTGTTCCTTAACCACCAGGCTTAGTGCCTGCTAACCACCAGGCTACCTGCCTGTTCCTTTAGTAGGGCTTAGTGCCTGCTAGTATCTAACCACCAGGCTACCTGTTCCTTTAGTAGGGTCTAGTTCCTGCTAGTATCTACTACACTACCATGTGGCTGTTCCTTTAGTAGGGTCTAGTGCCTGCAAGTATCTACTCTACTAGATTCTACTACACTACCATGTGGCTGTTCCTTTAGTAGGGCTTAGTGCCTGCTAGTATCTACTACACTACCATGTGGCTGTTCCTTTAGTAGGGTCTAGTGCCTGCTAGTATCTAGTCTACTAGATTCTACACACTACCATGTGGCTGTTCCTTTAGTAGGGTCTAGTGCCTGCTAGTATCTACTCTACTAGATTCTACTACACTACCATGTGGCTGTTCCTTTAGTAGGGTCTAGTGCCTGCTAGTATCTACTCTACTAGATTCTACTACACTACCATGTGGCTGTTCCTTTAGTAGGGTCTAGTGCCTGCTAGTATCTACTACACTACCATGTGGCTGTTCCTTTAGTAGGGTCTAGTGCCTGCTAGTATCTACTACACTACCATGTGGCTGTTCCTTTAGTAGGGTCTAGTTCCTGCTAGTATCTACACTCTACTAGATTCTACTACACTACCATGTGGCTGTTCCTTTAGTAGGGTCTAGTTCCTGCTAGTATCTACTACACTACCATGTGGCTGTTCCTTTAGTAGGGTCTAGTTCCTGCTAGTATCTACTACACTACCATGTGGCTGTTCCTTTAGTAGGGTCTAGTTCCTGCTAGTATCTACTACACTACCATGTGGCTGTTCCTTTAGTAGGGTCTAGTTCCTGCTAGTATCTACTACACTACCATGTGGCTGTTCCTTTAGTAGGGTCTAGTTCCTGCTAGTATCTACTACACTACCATGTGGCTGTTCCTTTAGTAGGGTCTAGTTCCTGCTAGTATATCTACTACACTACCATGTGGCTGTTCCTTTAGTAGGGTCTAGTTCCTGCTAGTATCTACTACACTACCGTGGCTGTTCCTTTAGTAGGGTCTAGTGCTGAGCGATTAACCAAAAACATTTTTTTATTTTTCGAACTGCCTTTGTTTCAATTATTTTTTATTTAATTTCATTCAGATTTTTTCTGTGAGCTTAATAGATGCACACGGTGAGACGTGGCTCAATGTGACCACACCCCAAAGTAGAATACAGTCTTAGGGTTACTCCCATGTAATTAGGGTAGTCCCGTTACTCCCATGTAATTAGGGTAGTCCCGTTACTCCCATGTAATTAGGGTAGTCCCGTTACTCCCATGTAATTAGGGTAGTCCCGTTACTCCCATGTAATTAGGGTAGTCCCGTTACTCCCATGTAATTAGGGTAGTCCCGTTACTCCCATGTAATTAGGGTAGTCCCGTTACTCCCATGTAATTAGGGTAGTCCCGTTACTCCCATGTAATTAGGGTAGTCCCGTTACTCCCATGTAATTAGGGTAGTCCCGTTACTCCCATGTAATTAGGGTAGTCCCGTTACTCCCATGTAATTAGGGTAGTCCTGTTACTCCCATGTAATTAGACTATCTTTGGTGTGATCCTAGGGTAGTCCTGTTACTCCCATGTAATTAGACTATCTTTGGTGTGATCCTAGGGTAGTCCTGTTACTCCCATGTAATTAGGGTAGTCCTGTGACTCCCATGTAATTAGACTATCTTTGGTGTGATCCTAGGGTAGTCCTGTTACTCCCATATAATTAGTGTAACTTTGGTGTGATCCTAAGAAAAACACTGACATTTTTTTTTTTTTTGTCGTTTCAAAAGATGTTTTCCGCAGCCTCACTTGTCTTTATTATTTACAAACTTTGCTGTCACAACAACACATTATTTGCATGATACCTGTTCTGGCAATCTAATGTGTTACCCGACCTGCTTACGCTGACACGAAAGCTAGTAAAGCTATCACATAATACTTACGTCACTGTTTGTTTACCCCTAGTATTTATTTTGCCGGTTAGCTGACGTTAGCTAGCTGGCTGGCTAGATAGAAGTTAATCTGAATCTAATTCTCTAGTCTTCGATTACAGCACCTGCGGAAAGTATTCAGACCCCTTGACTTTTTCCACATTTTGTTACGTTATAGCCTTATTCTAAAATGGATTAAATAAATAAAAAGTCCTCAACAGCACACAATACCCCATAATGACAAAGCGAAAACAGCAATACCTTATTTACATAAGTATTCAGACCCTTTGCTATGACACTCGAAATTGAGCTCAGGTGCATCCTGCTTCCATTGATCATCCTTGCGATGTTTCTACAACTTGATTGGAGTCCATCTGTGGTAAATTCAATTGATTGGACATGATTTGGAAAAGCACACACCTGTCTATATAAGGTCCCACAGTTGACAGTGCATGTCAGAGCAAAAACCAAGCCATGAGATCGAAGGAATTGTCCGTGGAGCTCTGAGACAGGATTGTGTCGAGGCACAGATCTGGGGAAGGGTACCAAAACATTTCTGCAGCATTGAAGGTCCCCAAGAACACAGTTGCCTCCATCATTCTTAAATGGAAGAAATTTGGGACCACCAAGACTCTTCCTAGAGCTGGCCAAACTGAGCAATCTGTGAGGGGCCTGATGGTCCCTCTGACAGAGCTTTAGAGTTCCTCCTTTGTGGAGATGGGAGAACCTTCCAGAAGGACAACCATCTCTGCAGCACTCCACCAATCAGGCCTTTATGGTAGAGTGGCCAGACGGAAGCCACACCTCAGTAAAAGACACATGACAGCCCGCTTGGAGTTTGCCAAAAGGCACCTAATGGACTCTCAGACCATGAGAAACAAGATTCTGATAAAGTGCTTGAACACAAACATGTATCAAGTAACCGGAGCCCACGGCTTCTCATCATCGACACGACCTGAAACCATGGGGTATTGTGATGTCATTATGGGGTATTGTGATGTCATTATGGGTTATTGTGATGTCATTATGGGGGTATGAGGTTTCCTGGTCCTTGGGCAGGGGATGAAACGCAATTTGCCTACCAGCATTTTAAAAGAAGTGGTTAGTTAGCTAGTTGAAGAAAGTCCATTTGGAAGCAGCTCTTTGGCTGATAATCGTGACGTGCATTCCATGTGACAGTTTATCTGTTTCTGCGAACATTTTTATGTTTAGCATCAAAGTGTTTTTAAGTGCGATAAAGTTTTGTTGATTGAGACGACGGAAGTATGTTTTTAAAAATGGCCACCCTAAAAGAAGGCACAGTGATGCCGAAGCGTTGGTATTTTACCCAATAAATGATTGGGAGTTTATTTAAATATATATATATAAATAAATAAATATATATATATATATATATATTATAATAATATATATATAGAGTAGTGCAACACTTAGTATTTATTACAGTTTATTCTCCGTTATCCTACACTAAATAATGTTCTCTGCTTTTTATTTTTAAAAATGGCCAACCAAACAAATCCCCTAATCTTTTTTAATTTTTAGATTGAAAATAAAGAATAATACAGCCATTGTCAGGTTGAAGTAGACAATTTAACAGTCAAGTAAAAAGGAGTACTCTGCGGCTGTGCCTGACTCGGCGGCACGGGCACATTATTAAGACCTGCCGCGTTTATCTATAATGTGCACATTGCGCTGCAGTTTCTCTAGAGAGAAATCAGATCGTGGCCGAACGGTGGGATGTAGTTTCCAACAGGCCAATGTT
>NC_056444.1:83594578-83598698 GCF_018296145.1 Oncorhynchus tshawytscha | reverse complement strand
GAGGGTAGTGAGGTCTGCACAACGCATCACCGGGGGCAAACTACCTGCCCTCCAGGACACCTACACCACCCGATGCTACAGGAAGGCCATAAAGATCATCAAGGACATCAACCACCCGAGCCACTGCCTGTTCACCCCGCTGTCATCCAGAAGGCGAGGTCAGTACAGGTGCATCAAAGCTGGGACCGAGAGACTGAAAAACAGCTTCTATCCACTGACTCTATTCCAGCCACTTTAATAATGGGAATTGATGGGAAATGATGTAAATATATCACTAGCCACTTTAAACAATGCTACCTTATATAATGTTACTTACCCTACATTATTCATCTCATATGCATACGTTGGTACTGTACTCTATATCATCGACTGCATCCTTATGTAATACATGTATCACTAGCCACTTTAACTATGCCACTTGGTTTACATACTCATCTCATATGTATATACTGTACTCGATATCATCTACCGTATCTTGCCTATGCTGCTCTGTACCATCACTCATTCATATATCCTTATGTACATATTCTTTATCCCCTTACACTGTGTATAAGACAGTAGTTTTTTTGGGGGGAATTGTTAGTTAGATTACTTGTTCGTTATTACTGCATTGTCGGAACTAGAAGCACAAGCATTTCGCTACACTCGCATTAACATCTGCTAACCATGTGTATGTGACAAATAAAATTTGATTTGATTTGATTTGATTTGAGGTCCCAGACGAACCAGGGCCAGACACACTCCTCTACCACCCCTTGACCGAATCTGCCACCACTGTGTTAAAAATCCCATTCAGGTAATTAATGTTAGAATATTCAGCTATTGATCAATTGGGCACTGAGACTGGTTTTGATGGTAGGGACAATTTGTGGCTGTCTTATACAGAATAGACTTGCTTTGGATATGCTTCTTGCCAGTCAGGGGGGCGTCTGCAAGATGTTCGGTGAACAATGTTGCACGTATATTCCTAATAACACCAGCCCAGATGGTAGAATATCTAAGGTCCTTAATGGGCTTGATGCACTATCTGTTGAGATGAGGACCATGGCGGGGGTGGAGGAGTCTGGACTGTTCTCTTGGTTGAGAGCCTGGTTTGGTAAGGACACTGGTTTGGTGGTTACTGGATTTCTGATCCTAATTCTTGTATTTTTGTTATTGATGTGTTGTGCTGCTTGCATCATACCGTGTTTTAAGAAGTCTGTTACAGATGTGGTGAAGGCTTCAGGCATGATGCCTTTGCTTGATGCTCCAGTTGGAGATGCTGATACTGAAGCATGCTTTCAGGGGAGGATGAGACTGACTAATATGGTTAGCATTTATTAGACTTTGTTTGATTATTATAAGTTTTTAAATAGTATTACATTTAACAGGAATATAGGACATCTGTGATGATTTAAGATTATTGTTAGGATTAAGATAGTTTAATTAACCTATATAAGGACTTTAGAAATTGCCACCATAGACATGTTTTTCTAAAAGAAAATCCATGAGTTTAGATAAAGCCAAACAGTGAGACATGTAGTTCAAATTTGGAAACATGAGAAACAGAGCTACAGACAGATAGGGGAAAAGGCAGACAGAAGAGCCCTCCCCCGCACTGCAGAGACCTTGAAGGTTGGAGAGCAGAGAGGAGAAGTTTTAGAATGGGAGCCAGGACAGGCAAAGATAACAGTTACTGAATGGAGACAAAAGGGAGAATTGGACATGTGGAAAATGAAAGGGGCGCTCCTACATGATGATGTCAGACATAAGGATAATTCACTAAATCTTACCTAAGTCATTGTTTAAGAATAAGGCAAGGTTGTTACCTGGGCAGAGCCAGGTAACAAAGGGGGGATGGGTAAATAGTGTTCTAGAATAGGATGTGACCTACGGGATAATTAACTAATAAAAATAACAAAAATTTAGCTAATAAACAGAATAAATGAGAAACTGTTTGTTAACCAAACCTGTATGTCCAAGATTTTATGCACTACAGGTGAACTACAGGTGAAGTCACTCAATCCAGTCCCATAGGCTTGTTGGGGGACCATACCAAGGTGACAGCTAGCTGAAAGAGCTACCCGGATTCATATCGCACTGCGGGAGGGTAAGGCACATTAACACTGTCGAACAATAACAGAGTTCGAGAGGAGAACTGGAATTAACAGAATTCTGGGGGCCATCTCTCGAATGAAGAATACCTTACCTGTCCTTTCCTCACTGTTCTTGTTCATAGAAGTGAAAATGTGTCTGACTCTTGCTAATGATGTGTTTTCTGGAAGAGGGTGGGGCTTTATAGGTGAGCTGTCCATCCTAAACTGTATGGTTGGAGATCTTATTCCTACAACATGAACCCGAGAAGGCTAGAGGGTAATATTGACATAATTAAACGAGAAATTAGTATTAACCAAGCATAAGAGATCACTTGATCTGGATAAACAGGAAGTGAGAGTAGGATAGGGAGGGATGTCTCAGTGGAGTTCTATGTAAACCAAGTGGTGTCTGACTCCTTGGCAGTTCAGGACTAAGAGTAGCTATGATGGAAGACATATATGCACGTCTCTGTAGTTCATGGAAACAAGTTATAGCTCACAGCATGTGAGAAGGCTACATAAATCTACATACCCAGCATGGAAGGAGAAAGTAAGGGTTTCAGTTGATAACCTAGGGCATTCCAGGTAGAAAAAGTTAGAGCAGCTGGTTGCTCTATAGACAGCTGAATACAAGCATTGTCCCTGACAAAGCAGATACTGACGGTGGAGTTGTCCAGAGCCAGAGCCAAGAGCCGGTGTGGATAGTTCAGAAATGGAATTATTCACCTAAGGGAACAGCCTGTATAGTAAAGCTGGAGAGGTAAAGCTGGAGAGGGTAGCAAGTTTTAAGTTCCTCGGCATACACATCACAGACAAACTGAATTGGTCCACTCACACAGACAGCATCGTGAGGAAGGCGCAGCAGCGCCTCTTCAACCTCAGGAGGCTGAAGAAATTCGGCTTGTCACCAAAAGCACTCACAAACTTCTACAGATGCACAATCGAGAGCATCCTGGCGGGCTGTATCACCGCCTGGTATGGCAACTGCACCGCCCTCAACCGTAAGGCTCTCCAGAGGGTAGTGAGGTCTGCACAACGCATCACCGGGGGCAAACTACCTGCCCTCCAGGACACCTACACCACCCGATGCTACAGGAAGGCCATAAAGATCATCAAGGACATCAACCACCCGAGCCACTGCCTGTTCACCCCGCTGCCATCCAGAAGGCGAGGTCAGTACAGGTGCATCAAAGCTGGGACCGAGAGACTGAAAAACAGCTTCTATCTCAAGGCCATCAGACTGTTAAACAGCCACCACTAACATTGAGTGGCTACTGCCAACACACTGTCAATGACACTGACTCTACTCCAGCCACTTTAATCATGGGAATTGATGGGAAATGATGTAAATATATCACTAGCCACTTTAAACAATGCTACCTTATATAATGTTACTTACCCTACATTGTTCATCTCATATGCATACGTTGATACTGTACTCTATATCATCGACTGCATCCTTATGTAATACATGTATCACTAGCCACTTTAACTATGCCACTTGGTTTACATACATCTCATATGTATATACTGTACTCGATATCATCTACTGTATCTTGCCTATGCTGCTCTGTACCATCACTCATTCATATATCCTTATGTACATATTCTTTATCCCCTTACACTGTGTATGACAGTAGTTTTTTTTGGAATTGTTAGTTAGATTACTTGCTCGTTATTACTGCATTGTCGGAACTAGAAGCACAAGCATTTCGCTACACTCGCATTAACATCTGCTAACCATGTGTATGTGACAAATAAAAATTTGATTTGATTTGATTTGATTTGTTCCCACTACCTATAGCATGCTAAGCAAACACAATACCAATTGATCAAATTCCCCAGCTGTTTGGAATTGCCACAAGGAGCAACCAAGAGTGTCCAGTCTTGTCAGGCTATGCTGTTGGTGGACTTGTTAGTTTGCGCTCCAGCACTTGCAGAGGCTCGGTGCATCTCAACAATTGTGCTCTGTAGCCAGCGGCTGGTTAGCTCAGTTGGTTAGAGTTTGTGATACGCTGCTCTCTGAAAGTAAGTAATGTCCTCTG
>NC_056444.1:83526320-83594478 GCF_018296145.1 Oncorhynchus tshawytscha | reverse complement strand
CATTATGGGGGTATTGTGATGTCATTATGGGATTTGTGATGTCATTATGGGGTATTGTGATGTCATTATGGGGGTATTGTGATGTCATTATGGGGTATTGTGATGTCATTATGGGATTTGTGATGTCATTATGGGGTATTGTGATGTCATTATGGGGGTATTGTGATGTCATTATGGGGGTATTGTGATGTCATTATTTGGCTATTGTGTGTAGATTGATGAGGAAGAAAAACGATTTAATACATTTTAGAATAAGGCCGTAACGTTACAAAATGTGGAATACGTCAAGGGATCTGAAGACAATGCACTGTACAATCAATGGATGCTAAAATGTGAAGAGGGCTTTGGTCTACTTTCTTGACATCTCAGTCAACCAGACAGGTCCTACAGGCCCTGTCGCACCTGGACTACTGCCCTGTTGTCAGGTGGTCAGGTGAGGAAAGAAGGACTTAGGAAGTTGCAGTTGCACAACAGAGGAGCACTTAGATGTACACAGAGGACGAATGTCAATAACATTACATGCCAATCTCCTGGCTCAAAGTTGAAGGAAGAGGTTGAGGTATTTTGTATTGTAGTAGGTAGTGTGATATGTGGATGTCTCAACTGGCTATTTATTTGAGATGAATCCACTAGCTGTGGGTCGCTCTGGATGAGAGCTTCTGCTAGATGACTTGTTAATGTAATTTATAGTATTTATTTGATGTATTCTATTTGTTTGTATTTCTGTTTCCTGTTTAGACCCAAGGAAGAGTTGCCGCTGCCTTGGGGATCCTAATAAATACTACTAATACCCTCTCTTCTCTCTCTCTGTCTGTCTGTCTGTCTGTCTGTCTGTCTGTCTGTCTCTCTGTCTGTCTGTCTGTCTCTGTCTGTCTGTCTGTCTGTCTGTCTGTCTGTCTGTCTGTCTGTCTGTCTGTCTCTCTCTCTCTCTCTCTCTCTTCTCTCTACTTCTCTCTCTACTCTCTCTACTCTCTCTACTCTCTCTACTCTCTCTACTCTCTCTACTCTCTCTACTCTCTCTCTCTCTCTCTCTACTCTCTCTACTCTCTACTCTCTCTCTATAGGATCCTTCAGTACGGTCAGATGGCCATGACTTCGAGACCAGGGTGACCAAGGCTGTGGTGGATGCAGTAGGGGACAGCGGACTGCTCAACCTCCAGACTGAAGAGACTGTGTTCTATGTGGAGGGTACCCTGACACATTCACGGTGAGAGGGAGCCGTCTGTGTGTGTGTGTCCGTGTCCGGTTCGAAGGACCACATTGTATCCACAGCCTTTCGTAGATATACAATGGTTATACCAAACATACAGTAGACCTTTAGTTTCTTCCGTATATACAACATGACCAAAAGTATATGGACACCTGCTCGTCGATCGTCTCATTCCAAAATCATGGACATTAATATGGAGATGGTCCCTTCCTTTGCTGCTGTAATAGCCTCCACTGTTCTGGGAAGGCTTTCCACTAGATGTACACTAGATTGGAACGCCAATTTGATGAACTGACTCGCTGGAAAGGTGTTAACCTATGACGGTGCCACAAGCTCTTCAGTAAAGCCAATGTTTGTCTATGGAGATTGCATGGCTGTGTGCTCGATTTTATACACCTGTCAGCAATAGGTGTCCTGAAATAGCCAAATCCACTAATTTGAAGGGGTGTCCACATACTTCTGTGTATATATAGTGTATCTCTACTGTTACTAACTTAACTTAAAGATCTGTTTCCTCACTCAGCTTCATAAGTAACCCATATATCTCTAGCTTCTCTCAGCTTCATAAGTAACCCATATATCTCTCTAGCTTCTCTCCGCTCCTTCAGTAACCCATATCTCTCTAGCTTCTCTCCGCTCCTTCAGTAACCCATATCTCTCTAGCTTCTCTCCGCTCCTTCAGTAACCCATATCTCTCTAGCTTCTCTCCGCTCCTTCAGTAACCCATATCTCTCTAGCTTCTCTCAGCTCCTTTAGTAACCCATATATCTCTCTAGCTTCTCTCAGCTCCTTCAGTAACCCATATATCTCTCTAGCTTCTCTCAGCTCCTTCAGTAACCCATATATCTCTCTAGCTTCTCTCAGCTCCTTCAGTAACCCATATATCTCTCTAGCTTCTCTCAGCTTCTAAGTAACCCAAACCCAGCTCCTTCATCTCTCTAGCTTCTCTCAGCTCATTAGTAACATCTCTTCCTCTCTGTTCTTCTCTCAGCCCCCTCTCCAGCTCCAGTTGCCCAACTTCAAGGGCTGTATTGAGCTGGAGACCCTGAATGAGGAGGTGCTCAGTCTCTATAACTTTGAGAACATCTTCCAACTCAACACCACCGAGGAGAAACCATGTGGAAGGTGGGACCATTAGCAGACCGCTACGTCTTATCTCAGCACTGAATACTAACAAGAGCCACAAACCGCAGTGTGTGGACTTCTGTATCTGGGAGCTATAATTTATATCACCTATAAAAAAGATCAACATTTGTAGAAGTATTATGATCTTATCATTTGCTGTCTATGGCCTAGTTCACGGTCAGCTAGCGAAACCCATGTACAAAGCATTTGACGCAAAAATGTGTATGAATTGTCTGTGAATATTATGATATTGTTTTGACGTGTGTTGTCCTCTGTCCGTCAGAACGAAGCCGGTGTTGACCCAGCAGTGGGTGAACGACGCGGCCTACTTTGACGGGACGGGCTACGCCGAGGTCACCTTGAAGGAGGATACGGGGAAGATGCAGCGCTTTGAACAGGAAGTTAAACTGATGAGTCACAACGGCATCTTGCTCATGCTCCTCAGCCAGGTCAGAGGTCACGCTACTGCTGCTGGGGTTTTGAGTCTCGAGTTCACTATAAGGGGATGAAAATATATTTTCTCAGTGTTTAGCACTGGATAGGATAGGATTAACAGGGGCAGCAGGTAGCCTAGTGGTTAGAGTGTAGAGGCGGCTGGCTAACCTAGTGGTTAGAGTGTAGGGGCGGCTGGTAACCTAGTGGTTAGAGTGTAGAGGAGGCAGGTAGCCTAGTGTTTAGAGTGTAGGGGCGGCAGGTAACCTAGTGTTTAGAGTGTAGGGGCGGCAGGTAACCTAGTGTTTAGAGTGTAGGGGCGGCAGGTAACCTAGTGTTTAGAGTGTAGGGGCGGCAGGTAACCTAGTGGTTAGAGTGTAGGGGCGGCAGGTAACCTAGTGTTTAGAGTGTAGGGGCGGCAGGTAACCTAGTGTTTAGAGTGTAGGGCGGCAGGTAACCTAGTGGTTAGAGTGTAGGGGCGGCAGGTAACCTAGTGTTTAGAGTGTAGGGGCGGCAGGTAACCTAGTGTTTAGAGTGTAGGGGCGGCAGGTAACCTAGTGTTTAGAGTGTAGGGCGGCAGGTAACCTAGTGGTTAGAGTGTAGGGGCGGCAGGTAACCTAGTGTTTAGAGTGTAGGGGCGGCAGGTAACCTAGTGGTTAGAGGCAGGTAGCCTAGTGGTTAGAGTGTAGGGGCGGCAGGTAACCTAGTGCTTAGAGTGTAGGGGCGGCAGGTAACCTAGTGGTTAGAGGCTGGTAACCTAGTGGTTAGAGTGTAGGGCGGCAGGTAGCCTAGTGGTTAGAGTGTAGAGGTGGCAGGTAGCCTAGTGGTTAGAGTGTAGAGGAGGTAGGTAACCTAGTGGTTAGAGTGTAGGGGCGGCAGGTAGCCTAGTGGTTAGAGTGTAGAGGAGGCAGGTAGTCTAGTGGTTAGAGTGTAGAGGAGGCAGGTAGTCTAGTGGTTAGAGTGTAGAGGAGGCAGGTAGTCTAGTGGTTAGAGTGTAGAGGAGGCAGGTAGTCTAGTGGTTAGAGTGTAGGGGCGGCAGGTAGCCTAGTGGTTAGAGTGTAGGGCGGCAGGTAGCCTAGTGGTTAGAGTGTAGGGGCGGCAGGTAGCCTAGTGGTTAGAGTGTAGGGGCGGCAGGTAGCCTAGTGGTTAGAGTGTAGAGGTGGCAGGTAGCCTAGTGGTTAGAGGCAGGTAGCCTGGTGGTTAGAGTGTAGGGGCGGCAGGTAGCCTAGTGGTTAGAGTGTAGAGGCGGCAGGTAGCCTAGTGGTTAGAGTGTAGGGGCGGCAGGTAGCCTAGTAGTTTGAGTGTAGGGGTGGCAGGTAGCCTAGTGGTTAGAGTGTAGGGGCGGCAGGTAGCCTAGTGGTTAGAGGCAGGTACTCTAGTGGTTAGATGCAGGTAGCCTAGTGGTTAGAGGCAGGTAGCCTAGTGGTTAGAGTGTAGGGGCGGCAGGTAGCCTAGTGGTTAGAGTGTAGGGGCGGCAGGTAGTCTGGTGGTTAGAGGCAGGTAGCCTAGTGGTTAGAGGCAGGTAACCTAGTGGTTAGAGGCAGGTAACCTAGTGGTTAGAGGCAGGTAGCCTAGTGGTTAGAGGCAGGTAGCCTAGTGGTTAGAGGCAGGTAGCCTAGTGGTTATACCCTGTAGCTTCCTGTTTTAACCTGTCTGTGTATTTGACCCCATCAGGAGAAGTTCCTGAGCTTGGCGGTGCGTCAGGGACGTCTCAGGGTCTTCTATGACGTCACTGGTTCACTACAGGAGCTGGAGCCTAAAGATCCAGACTCCCCTTACCTCAAGATCAACGACGCTGAACCCAAATCTGTAAGAAACATTGTACTGTTTATACTGTAGCCAGTGTTAAAGCTGCAATATGTCACTTTTTTGGGGGGGCAACATGACTAAAACTCACATAGAAATGCGAGTTATAGATCTGTTATTCTCATTGAAGGCAAGTCTAAGAAGCGGTAGATGTGTTCTATGTGCGTTATTTCTAAGCTTCCCGTTCTTAAGTTTAGTTTACTTTAAGTAATAAAGTTATAAAGTTTGGTGTTTGTGTTGTAAGTTACAGAGTGACTGTTACGTCCAGGTGTTTGTGTGACTGTTATGTCCAGGTGTTTGTGTGACTGTTATGTCCAGGTGTTTGTGTTCCTGTGTGACTGTTATGTTCAGGTGTTTGTGTGACTGTTATGTCCAGGTGTTTGTGTTCCTGTGTGACTGTTACGTGTCAGGTGTTTGTGTTCCTGTGTGACTGTTACTGTTATGTCAGGTGTTTGTGTGACTGTTATGTCCAGGTGTTTGTGTTCCTGTGTGACTGTTACGTCCAGGTGTTTGTGTTCCTGTGTGACTATTACGTCCAGGTGTTTGTGTTCCTGTGTGACTGTTACGTCCAGGTGTTTGTGTTCCTGTGTGACTGTTACGTCCAGGTGTTTGTGTTCCTGTGTGACTGTTACGTCCAGGTGTTTGTGTTCCTGTGTGACTATTACGTCCAGGTGTTTGTGTTCCTGTGTGACTGTTACGTCCAGGTGTTTGTGTGACTGTGTTTGTGTTCCTGTCCAGGTGTTTGTGTTCCTGTGTGACTGTTACGTCCAGGTGTTTGTGTGACTGTTACTGTTACGTCCAGGTGTTTGTGTTCCTGACTGTTACGTCCAGTGTTTGTGTTCCTGTGTGACTGTTACGTCCAGGTGTTTGTGTTCCTGTGTGACTGTTACGGTCAGGTGTTTGTGTTCCTGTGTGACTGTTACGTCCAGGTGTTTGTGTTCCTGTGTGACTGTTACGTCCAGGTGTTTGTGTTCCTGTGTGACTGTTACGTCCGGGTGTTTGTGTTCCTGTGTGACTGTTACGTCCGGGTGTTTGTGTTCCTGTGTAGTTGGAGATCATCCTCCTCTACGATACGACCACGCGTGTTGTGGTGAGGAACAACCGCCAAACCCTGCTCAACTACGTCTTCACTACGCCTCTGCCGCGCTTCGAAGCCAGCTACTACCTGGCTGGTGTACCAGAGGACAAGATGCCTCAAAGGTTAGACACATGCACACATACAGTACCAGTCTAAAGTTTGGACACACCTACTCATTCCAGGGTTTTTCTTTATTTTGACTATTTTCAATAATAGTGAAGACATCAAAACTATGAAGTAACACATATGGAAATATGTAGTTACAAAAAAAAGTGTTAAACAAATCAAAGTATATTTTATATTTGAGATTATTCAAAGTAGCCACCCTTTGCCTTGATGACAGCTTTGCACACTCTTGGCATTCTCTCAACCAGCTTCACCTGGAATGCTTTTCCAACAGTCTTGAAGGAGTTCCCACATATGCTGAGCACTTGTTGCCTGTTTTTCCTTCTACACTTTTCCTTTGAGTCATTGTCCTGTTGAAAAACAAATGATAGTCCCATTAAGCGCAAACCTACAATGTAGAAAATTAGCAGGTGTGTCCAAACTTTTGACTGGTACTGTACATGCATACACACACACACACACACACACAGGAACGCAAACACACACACACACACAGGAACGCAAACACACACACACACACACAGGAACGCAAACACACACACACACACACACACACACACAACGGAACGCAACCACACACACACACACACACACACACAGGAACGCAAACACACACACACACACACACACACACACACACACACACATCCGTTTCTTAATATTCTCTCTAAGAATGGCATATACATAATAATATTGTATTTTTTTCCCTCCACCCAGCCTGAAGGCCCTTTTCCCTCGCCAGGGCTCTCTGAAGGGCTGTTTTAGGAACATCAAGGCCATGAATTCACACATCGACCTGAAGAGGATGCCCAGCTCTGGGGTCAGCTACGGCTGTGCCAATGACCTACTGGTTAGTGTATATATATACACTACCGTTCAAAAGTTTGGGGTCGCTTAGAAATGTCCTTGTTTTTTAAAGAAAAGCACATTCTTTTGTCCATTTAAAATAACAGGAAATTGATCAGAAATACAGTGTAGACATTGTTAATGTTGTAAATGACTATTGTAGCTGGAAACGGCTGATTTTTAATGGAATATCTACATAGATGTACAGAGGTCCATTATCAGATGTACAGAGGTCCATTATCAGCAACCATCACTCCTGTGTTCCAATGGCACGTTGTGTTAGCTAATCCAAGTTTATAATTTTAAAAGGCTAATTGATCACCAGGAAGCGCTTTTGCAATTATGTTAGCACAGCTGAAAACTGTTATTCTGATTAAAGAAGCAATAAAACTGGCCTTCTTTGGACTAGTTGAGTATCTGGAGCATCAGCATTTGTGGGTTCGATTACAGGGTCAAAATGGTCAGAAACAAAGACCTTTCTTCTGAAACTCGTCAGTCTATTCTTGTTCTGAGACATGAAGGATATTGCATGCTAGAAATTGACGAGAAACTGAATATCTCGTACAACGCTGTGTACTACTCCCTTCACAAAACAGCGCAAACTGTCTCTAACCAGAAGAGAAAGAGGAGTGGGAGGCCCCGGTGCACAACTGAGCAAGAGGACAAGTACATTAGAGTGTCTAGTTTGAGAAACAGTCGCCTCACAAGTCCTCAACTGGCAGCTTCATTAAATAGTACCCGCAAAATGCCAGTCTCAACGTCAACAGTGAAGAGGCGACTCCGGGACGCTGGCCTTCTAGGCAGAGTTGCAAAGAAAAAGCCATATCTCAGACTCATAACTCACACTCAGCCAATAAAAATAAAAGATTAAGATGGGTAAAAGAACACAGACACTGGACAGATGAACTCTGCCTAGAAGGCCAACATGTTTTGCGTTTTACTATTTAATGAAGCTGCCAGTTGATAACTGTATAACACATCTCTCTCTCGCCTGCTCCCTTTCTCCCTTTCTATCTTTCTCTATCTCTCTTTGTGTCAGGTGGCCCGTGAGGCCCACTTCTCAGGCCAGAGTTACCTGGACTTGTCTCCAGACAGCATCCCTGGTCTCAGGAACAACTTCTACGCCGGGTTTGGCTTCCGCTCTGACCAGAAGAACGGACTCATGTTCTACCACCAAGCTCAGGTACTATACTCTCCCTTCCTCTCTCTCGCTCTCTCTCTCTCTCTCTTGCCCTCTCTCTCTCTCCCACCATCTCTTGCCCTCTCTCCCTCTCGCTCTCCCTCTCTCGCTCTCCGTCTCGCTCTCCCTCTCTCTTGCCCTCTCTCTGTCTCTTGCCCTCTCTCACTCTCCCTCTCTCTTGCCCTCTCTCTCTCTCCCTCTCGCTCTCCCTCTCTTTGCCCTCTCTCTCTCTCCCCTCCCACTATCTCTTGCCCTCTCTCGCTCTCTCCCTCTCGCTCTCCCTCTCTCTTTCCCTATCGCTCTCTCTCTCTCTCCCCACCATCTCTTGCCCTCTCTCTCTCCCTCTCTCTTGCCCTCTCTCTGTCTCTTGCCCTCTCTCCCTCTCCCTCTCTCTTGCCCTCTCTCCCTCTCGCTCTCCCTCTCTCTTGCCCTCTCTCTCTCTCCCTCCCACTATCCCTTGCCCTCTCTCGCTGTCTCCCTCTCGCTCTCCCTCTCTCTTGCCCTCTCTCTCTCTCCCTCCCACTATCTCTTGCCCTCTCTCGCTCTCTCCCTCTCGCTCTCCCTCTCTCTTTCCCTATCGCTCTCTCTCTCTCTCCCCACCATCTCTTGCCCTCTCTCTCTCCCTCTTTTCCATCTCTTGCCCTCTCTCTCTCCCTCTCTCTCTCTCTTGCCCTCTCTCTCTCTCTCTCTCTCCCACTATCTCTTGCCCTCTCTCTCTCCCTCTCGCTCTCTCCCTCTCGCTCTCCCTCTCTCTCCCTCTCTCTCTCTCTTGCCCTCTCTCTCCCTCTCTCTCTCTCTCTCTCTCTCTTGCCCTCTCTCTCTCTCTCCCACTATCTCTTTCTCTCCTTCTCTTAGAGATGGATGGATATGCTAACCGTACCTTCACTGTGGTTACAGGATTGTGATTGATTGTTATATGTGGTTATAATGTGTGTGTGTTCTCTGGTCAGGACAGAGTGTGATGTAATGTGTGATGTAATGTGTGATGTAATGTGTGATGTAATGTGTTCTCTCTCGTCAGGACAGAGTGTGATGTAATGTGTGATGTAATGTGTGATGTAATGTGTGATGTAATGTGTGATGTAATGTGTTCTCTCTCGTCAGGACAGAGTGTGATGTAATGTGTGATGTAATGTGTGATGTAATGTGTGATGTAGGATGAGTGTGATGTAATGTGTGATGTAATGTGTGATGTAATGTGATGTAATGAGTGTGATGTAATGTGTGATGTAATGTGTGATGTAATGTGTTCTCTCTCGTCAGGACAGAGTGTGATGTAATGTGTGATGTAATGTGTGATGTAATGTGTTCTCTCTCGTCAGGACGGAGTGTGATGTAATGTGTGATGTAATGTGTTCTCTCTCGTCAGGACAGAGTGTAATGTGTGATGTAATGTGTGATGTAATGTGTTCTCTCTCGTCAGGACAGAGTGTGATGTAATGTGTGATGTAATGTGTGATGTAATGTGTGATGTAATGTGTGATGTAATGTGTGATGTAATGTGTTCTCTCTCATCAGGACAGAGTGTGATGTAATGTGTGATATATATATATTATGTGTTCTCTCTCGTCAGGACGGAGTGTGATGTAATGTGTGATGTAATGTGTGATGTAATGTGTGATGTAATGTGTGATGTAATGTGTTCTCTCTCATCAGGACAGAGTGTGATGTAATGTGTGATATATATATATATTATGTGTTCTCTCTCATCAGGACGGAGTGTGTCAGGTGTTCCTAGATAAGGGCCATGTGGTAGTGAGGGCGGGCAACAGCGAGGTGAAGACTCAAAAGACCTACAACGATGACAACGATCATTACGTAACTCTGTACAGCAACAACAACAGGTAGGATTTACCATCCACCAACTAAATGATCATTATGTAACTCTGTACAGCAACAACAACAGGTAGGATTTAGTAACTCTGTACAGCAACAACAACAGGTAGGATTTAGTAACTCTGTACAGCAACAACAACAGGTAG
The DNA here is from genome assembly GCF_018296145.1 of Oncorhynchus tshawytscha. NCBI lineage: Eukaryota > Metazoa > Chordata > Actinopteri > Salmoniformes > Salmonidae > Oncorhynchus > Oncorhynchus tshawytscha. The sequence continues at coordinate 83,584,693 of NC_056444.1, read as the reverse complement.
GATTTAGTAACTCTGTACAGCAACAACAACAGGTAGGATTTAGTAACTCTGTACAGCAACAACAACAGGTAGGATTTAGTAACTCTGTACAGCAACAACAACAGGTAGGATTTAGTAACTCTGTACAGCAACAACAACAGGTAGGATTTAGTAACTCTGTACAGCAACAACAACAGGTAGGATTTAGTAACTCTGTACAGCAACAACAACAGGTAGGATTTAGTAACTCTGTACAGCAACAACAACAGGTAGGATTTACCATCCACCAACTAAATGATCATTATGTAACTCTGTACAGCAACAACAACAGGTAGGATTTACCATCCACCAACTAAATGATCATTATGTAACTCTGTACAGCAACAACAACAGGTAGGATTTACCATCCACCAACTAAATGATCATTATGTAACTCTGTACAGCAACAACAACAGGTAGGATTTACCATCCACCAACTAAATGATCATTATGTAACTCTGTACAGCAACAACAACAGGTAGGATTTAGTAACTCTGTACAGCAACAACAACAGGTAGGATTTACCATCCACCAACTAAATGATCATTATGTAACTCTGTACAGCAACAACAACAGGTAGGATTTAGTAACTCTGTACAGCAACAACAATAGGTAGGATTTACCATCCACCAACTAAATGATCATTATGTAACTCTGTACAGCAACAACAACAGGTAGGATTTAGTAACTCTGTACAGCAACAACAACAGGTAGGATTTAGTAACTCTGTACAGCAACAACAATAGGTAGGATTTAGTAACTCTGTACAGCAACAACAATAGGTAGGATTTACCATCCACCAACTAAATGATCATTATGTAACTCTGTACAGCAACAGCAACAGGTAGGATTTAGTAACTCTGTACAGCAACAACAACAGGTAGGATTTACCATCCACCAACTAAATGATCATTATGTAACTCTGTACAGCAACAACAACAGGTAGGATTTAGTAACTCTGTACAGCAACAACAACAGGTAGGATTTACCATCCACCAACTAAATGATCATTATGTAACTCTGTACAGCAACAACAATAGGTAGGATTTACCATCCACCAACTAAATGATCATTATGTAACTCTGTACAGCAACAACAACAGGTAGGATTTAGTAACTCTGTACAGCAACAACAACAGGTAGGATTTAGTAACTCTGTACAGCAACAACAACAGGTAGGATTTACCATCCACCAACTAAATGATCATTATGTAACTCTGTACAGCAACAACAACAGGTAGGATTTAGTAACTCTGTACAGCAACAACAATAGGTAGGATTTAGTAACTCTGTACAGCAACAACAACAGGTAGGATTTAGTAACTCTGTACAGCAACAACAACAGGTAGGATTTAGTAACTCTGTACAGCAACAACAACAGGTAGGATTTAGTAACTCTGTACAGCAACAACAACAGGTTGGATTTAGTAACTCTGTACAGCAACAACAACAGGTAGGATTTAGTAACTCTGTACAGCAACAACAACAGGTAGGATTTAGTAACTCTGTACAGCAACAACAATAGGTAGGATGACTGGCAAATTCTGTTCAACAAGCAGTCATGTTCTCTCCTTTCAATGGAAGAGCTGTGAAACATGAAACCCATCTGTGTGTGTGTGTGTGTGTGTGTGTGTGTGTGTGTGTGTGTGTGTGTGTGTGTGTGTGTGTGTGTGTGTGTGTGTGTGTGTGTGTGTGTGTGTGTGTGTCTGTAGGTTGCGTGTCTATGTGGATGACGTCCTGGAGAAAAATGGGGATACGGGTCGTGGAGGGGGCAGCAGCGAGGCAGCACTGTCAGCTGGCGGTGTCTACCTGGGAGGGACACCTGACAACACCCTCAACAACCTCACCGGCTGTCTTAGCAACCTGTTCATCAAGAGGTAAGAAGGGGTTAGGGACACCGGGACAAACCGAGCAGAGAAAATAGGGATCTGTGGAGGATTGCATTTATTTCAGTTTGAATGTTGCTGCTCCTACTGCTAGATTACAATGTTGCTGCTCCTACTACTGCTAGATTACAATGTTGTTGCTCCTACTACTACTAGATTACAATGTTGTTGCTCCTACTACTGCTAGATTACAATGTTGCTGCTCCTACTGCTAAATGACAATGTTGCTGCTCCTACTACTGCTAGATTACAATGTTGCTGCTCCTACTACTGCTAGATTACAATGTTGCTGCTCCTACTACTGCTAGATTACAATGTTGTTGCTCCTACTGCTAGATTACAATGTTGCTGCTCCTACTACTGCTAGATTACAATGTTGCTGCTCCTACTACTGCTAGATTACAATGTTGCTGCTCCTACTACTGCTAGATTACAATGTTGCTGCTCCTACTACTAGATTACAATGCTGCTGCTCCTACTACTGCTAGATTACAATGCTGCTGCTCCTACTACTGCTAGATTACAATGTTGTTGCTCCTACTACTGCTAGATTACAATGTTGTTGCTTCTACTACTGCTAGATTACAATGTTGCTGCTCCTTCTACTGCTAGATTACAATGTTGCTGCTCCTACTACTGCTAGATTACAATGTTGCTGCTCCTTCTACTGCTAGATTAGAAGTTAGTTTGTTTTCTAAGAGTAGATGTGATTATACCACTGTGTGTAGGACTTGGGCTATAACTGTTACTGTAGCCATGACAATGGACTAACAGCCCTATAACGACTGTACTCTACAGAGACAAGCCTTCTCAGATGGTGATGAATCTGATGAATGCTAAGGAGAACGTCGACGCTCCTCTAGACTGTCCTGCTGCCAATAAACCACAACAGATCCTGGCCACACCACCACGACAAAAGCATGTTAAGGTACCTGACGCTATAGATACACAATATACAATGTATTATAATGATACTTCTATAGCTGACACCATAGGTACACAATATATAATGTATTCTAATACCTCTTCTATATCTGACACCATTAAGATAGTATTAGAAAACATTATACAGAATCTTAATGGTGTCAGATATCGAAATAGAATACATTGTATACACTAACACTATCTCGATATCTGACACCATTAAGATAGTGTATTATAATACTTCAGCCTGACACCCTCTGATGTGTGTGTGTGTGATGTGTGTGTGTGTGTGTGAGAGAGTGTGTGTGTGTGATCGTGTGTGTGATCGTGTGAGAGAGATCGAGTGAGAGAGATCGAGAGAGATCGAGTGTGAGAGATCGAGTGAGAGAGATCGTGAGAGAGATCGAGTGTGAGAGATTGAGCGTGTGAGAGAGAGATCGAGTGTGTGTGTGTGTGTGTGTGTGTGTGTGTGTGTGTGAGTGTGTGTGTGTGTGATCGAGTGTCTCCAAACCCCTGCGTTCATCACACATTTCATAGTCTGCATAGTGTCGGCACTCAGAACCCGAATCGGCTACTCGATGTTAAGTCTGTGACGAGAGATTATAGACAGACAAGAAAATGACCATCATGGATCTTCAATCAGAATGAACTCCTATACAACAGAAGGAAAGACAAAACATGCTGTCATTATAAAGTGATTATTAACTATAATAAAGATATATATGAAAACAGTACAAACTATAATGAAAAGCAGCAGTGGAAACGCGTTCTCTGTATTGATGAATCCTGCTTCACCATCTAGCAGTCCGACAGACGAATCTGGGGATGGCAGATGCCAGGAGAACGCTACCTGCCCCAACGTATAGTGCCAACTGTAAAGTTTGGTGGATGAGGAATAATGGTCTGGAGCTGTTTTTCATGGTTCAGGCCCCTTAGTTCCAGTGAAGGGAAATCTTTACGCTACAGCATACAATTCTGTGCTTCCAACTTTGTGGCAACAGTTTGGGAAGGCCCTTTCCTGTTTCAGCATGACAATGCCCCGTGCACAGAGCGAGGTCCATACAGAAATTATTTGTTGAGATCGTTGTGGAAGAATTTGACTGGCCTACACAGAACCCTGACCTCAACCTCATCAAACACCTTTGGGATGAATTGGAACGCCGACTGTGAGCCAGGCCTAATCGCCCAACATCAGTGCCCCAACCTCACTAATGCTCTTGTGGCTGAATGAAAGCCAATTCCCCACAGCAATATTCCAACATCTAATGGAAAGCCTTCCCAGAAAAGTGGAGGCTGTTATAGCAGCACATGGGGGGACCAACTTCATATTAATGCCCATAATTTTGGACTGAGACGTTGGACGAGTGTCCCCATGCTTTTCGTTGTGTAGTTAGTTCACAGTTAGAGTTTATTAGACTGCTTCACTCAACTGGGCCTGATGAACAGAGTACAAACTCTACAAAGCCCTGGTCTCTTTTAAAGAAGTCTGATACATCTTTCAATTAGGCCACAAATAGAAACAAAACCAGCTAAAACCTTTCGCGGGATATTCAGCGTGACTCCACAAGATAGAGACTGTTATACATACAGTAGCTAGTATAATTGCTGTGCTTTACTCACACAACCAGATTACATTCATTCCACATGACACACTATTCACACTCTCCAATGGGTCGGATGCTGTCAGTGAGACCTCTACACATGCCTAGGATGGTCCCAGCCAGTAGGATGGTCTCAGCCAATAGGATTGGTACCAGCCAGTAGGATTGGTCCCAGCCAGTAGGATTGGTCCCAGCCAGTAGGATGTTCCCAGCCAGTAGGATTGGTCCCAGCCAGTAGGATTGGTCCCAGCCAGTAGGATTGGTCCCAGCCAGTAGGATTGGTCCCAGCCAGTAGGATGGTCCCAGCCAGTAGGATGGTCCCAGCTAGTAGGATTGGTCCCAGCCAGTAGGATGGTCCCAGCCAGTAGGATTGGTCCCAGCCAGTAGGATTGGTCCCAGCCAGTAGGATTGGTCCCAGCCAGTAGGATTGGTCCCAGCCAATAGGATTGGTCCCAGCCAGTAGGATTGGTCCCAGCCAGTAGGATTAGTCCCAAACAGTAGGATTAGTTCCAGCCAGTAGGATTAGTCCCAGCCAGTAGGATTAGTCCCAGCCAGTAGGATTAGTCCCAGCCAGTAGGATTGGTCCCAGCCAGTAGGATTGGTCCCAGCCAGTAGGATTAGTCCCAGCCAGTAGGATTATTCCCAGCCAGTAGGATTGGTCCCAGCCAGTAGGATTGGTCCCAGCCAGTAGGATTGGTCCCAGTAGGATGGTCCCAGCCAGTAGGATTGGTCCCAGCCAGTAGGATTTGTCCCAGCCAGAAGGATTGGTCCCAGCCAGTAGGATGTTCCCAGCCAGTAGGATTGGTCCCAGCCAGTAGGATTGGTCCCAGCCAGTAGGATTGGTCCCAGCCAGTAGGATTGGTCCCAGCCAGTAGGATGGTCCCAGCCAGTAGGATGGTCCCAGCCAGTAGGATTAGTCCCAGCCAGTAGGATTAGTCCCAGCCAGTAGGATTGGTCCCAGCCAGTAGGATTAGTCCCAGCCAGTAGGATTAGTCCCAGCCAGTAGGATTAGTCCCAGCCAGTAGGATTGGTCCCAGCCAGTAGGATTGGTCCCAGCCAGTAGGATTGGTCCCAGCCAATAGAATGGTCCCAGCCAGTAGGATTGATCCCAGCCAGTAGGATTGATCCCAGCCAGTAGGATTGGTCCCAGCCAGTAGGATTAGTCCCAGCCAGTAGGATGGTCCCAGCCAGTAGGATTAGTCCCAGCCAGTAGGATTAGTCCCAGCCAGTAGGATTAGTCCCAGCCAGTAGGATTAGTCCCAGCCAGTAGGATTAGTCCCAGCCAGTAGGATTGGTCCCAGCCAATAGGAATGGTCCCAGCCAGTAGGAATGGTCCCAGCCAGTAGGATTGATCCCAGCCAGCAGGATTGGTCCCAGCCAGTAGGATTGGTCCCAGCCAGCAGGATTGGTCCCAGCCAGTAGGATTGGTCCCAGCCAGTAGGATGGTTCCAGCCAGTAGGATGGTCCCAGCCAGTAGGATTAGTCCCAGCCAGTAGGATTAGTCCCAGCCAGTAGGCTGGTCCCAGCCAGTAGGATTGGTCCCAGCCAGTAGGATTAGTCCCAGCCAATAGGATGGTCCCAGCCAGTAGGATTGGTCCCAGCCAGTAGGATTGGTCCCAGCCAGTAGGATGGTCTCAGCCATTAGGATTGGTCCCAGCCATTAGGATTGGTCCCAGCCAGTAGGATGTGCCCAGCCAGTAGGATTGGTCCCAGCCAGTAGGATTGGTCCCAGCCAATAGGATGGTCCCAGCCATTAGTCCCAGCCAGTAGGATTGGTCCCAGCCAGTAGGATTGGTCCCAGCCAGTAGGATTGGTCCCAGCCAGTAGGATTAGTCCCAGCCAGTAGGATTAGTCCCAGCCAGTAGGATTAGTCCCAGCCAGTAGGATGGTCCCAGCCAGTAGGATGGTCCCAGCCAGTAGGATGGTCCCAGCCAGTAGGATTGGTCCCAGCCAGTAGGATTGGTCCCAGCCAGTAGGATTGGTCCCAGCCAGTAGGATTAGTCCCAGCCAGTAGGATTAGTCCCAGCCAGTAGGATTGGTCCCAGCCAATAGGATGGCCCCAGCCAATAGGATGGTCCCAGCCAGTAAGATTGGTCCCAGCCAGTAGGATTGGTCCCAGCCAGTAGGATTGGTCCCAGCCAATAGGAATGGTCCCAGACAGTAGGATTGATCCCAGCCAGTAGGATTGGTCCCAGCCAGTAGGATTAGTCCCAGCCAGTAGGATTAGTCCCAGCCAGTAGGATTAGTCCCAGCCAGTAGGATTGGTCCCAGCCAGTAGGATTGGTCCCAGCCAGTAGAACAACACACTGCAGCATTTCCGTAGGGTCTCTTTCCACCACTGAAAATGTACTGAATCAGAAGTTGTTTGAGTCAGATTCGGTCATGTGTCGTACCATCAATTGTGAAAAGGAACCATAAAGAAATGTTCCCTAAATGTTGCTCAACAATCTCTTAGGCAGGGCTTGAAGGCTCTTACATGGCCATGTAATTAGCCTTCTGTTTTTTTTTTTTTATTTAACCTGACAAGTCAAACAAATTCTTATTTACAATGACGGCCTACCGTGGAACAGTGGCCTTATTCAAGGGCAGAACGACAGGTTTTTACCTTGTCAGTTCAGAGATTTTATCCAGCAACCTTTCGGTTACTGGCCCAACGCTCTAACCACTAGAATACCTGCCGCCCCCTATCTCTGGTTTCATCTTTAAATCCCATCTGTGTTTTCATAGATTCCCTCTGACATCTTGATACACTTGTACTCAAATAGAATCCCTTCTAGTGTTACTTCAGCTCCAAGTCTATACCTGGTGTCTTCTCCCTGCACTGCCCTGAATATGTGGGGCTTACCGTCTGACACACTGTTGTAACTGTCGAGAAACTGTAGAACCGGGACGCTGGACACCACGTCACTTCCACCGACCTGAAGCTTCTAACCGAAAAACGTGTTGCGCATCGAATCAAATCAACAACAACAAAAATATTCCAACGAATGCATTTCAAGGTACGTAGTTGTCTGTGTGTGTCGTCAAAGTCAGTTATTCAGAGGTGTCTTCATCTTTCTTAGAGGTTTTATTTTTTATTTTCACTTTAAATTAAAATTACTTGTCGAACACCAGATTAAAAATGCCGATTTGAATCCAAGTGAACAAGCAGTCTTGTGTGGAACATCTACGGTGTAATGGGTATCACATGACTAATTATATACCTGAGAGACTGTGGGATGTTCTGTGGGAGGTTCTGTGTCGTGTTCTGTGGGAGGTTTTGTGTCGTGTTCTGAGGGATGTTTTGTGTCGTGTTCTGTGGGATGTTCTGTGTCGTGTTCTGTGGGATGTTTTGTGTCGTGTTCTGTGGGATGTTTTGTGTCGTGTTCTGTGGGATGTTCTGTGTCGTGTTCTGTGGGATGTTCTGTGTCGTGTTCTGAGGGAGGTTTTGTGTTGTGTTCTGAGGGAGGTTTTGTGTCGTGTTCTGAGGGAGGTTTTGTGTCGTGTTCTGAGGGATATTCTGTGTCGTGTTCTGAGGGAGGTTTTGTGTCGTGTTCTGAGGGAGGTTTTGTGTCGTGTTCTGAGGGAGGTTTTGTGTCGTGTTCTGAGGGAGGTTTTGTGTCGTGTTCTGAGGGAGGTTTTGTGTCGTGTTCTGAGGGAGGTTTTGTGTCGTGTTCTGAGGGAGGTTTTGTGTCGTGTTCTGAGGGAGGTTTTGTGTCGTGTTCTGAGGGATATTCTGTGTCGTGTTCTGAGGGATGTTTTGTGAGGTGTTCTGTGTATGGAAAAATCGCGTTCATTCATTGGGTCATCGTAATTCTCGACATACAAAACTCTCCCTCAGCCAGGCCTTGAGAGCAGAAGACGTATCCACAGGGTGCTCACAGAACATTAATAACCGTGTCCCTAAATAGCTCCTTAAATGCCTTGTTCGTCCCACATTTCTGCATTACATTTTCCTTGCTGTATGAACCACTCTACCCTCCATGATGAAGTTATCATATCCCCCTCCCTCCCTCCCTCCCTCCCTCCCTCACTCCTCCCTTCCCCCCTCCCTCACCCCCTACCCTACCCCCCACCCCCAACCCCTCTACAGGATAAACACAGGAAGCCGGCGGGTGGCGGGGGTCAGTGGGGCGGAGTCGCAATGGCAGGGGTCCTGCCAGGGGGGACCTAGCCAATCAGGAGGAGGTTGGAGCTCTGCACTTCAGTGGCTCCTCCCATAGCCACCAGCGCTACGACAGGCTACCAGAGGTCTTCAGCAGGACGTCAGTAACCCCATAACTAGTAGTAGTACTGGCTAAACACCCTCCACGGGGCTCTGTTTCAATAAAGATGTTTTTTTCATTGTCGATTTCAGATCTTCCTTTGAAAAATATATATATTTGTTTTCCACCCGTTGTTCCATGTCCTGTATATGAATGTAACCTATATGGCTATAACGCATGTCCCCTTCTCTCTAAACCCCAGGCCTCACATCTCCATGGGTCTACGTGTGAACTCTTCAGAAGGCCTGGTGTTCTGTGTGTCTGGATCAGGAGAACGACGTAGCAGATCTGTGATGACCCTGTCGGTCTCCGACGGACACCTGCTGCTCCTCATCAACGGAGGGAAGAGGAAGACTAGCATCCGCTCGCGCAGGAAGTACAACGATGGACAGTGGCACACGGTGTGTGTGTGTGTGTGTGTGTGTGTGTGTGTGTGTGGTATAACCAATAACATGCTATCTTACCACCATCCTCAGTAACACGCCAAGAACACTGTAATGATGTTTATTTATATTGAAATCGTTTGTCTTTTTGTCTGCAGTCAGTAAATATCACTGAAGGCACGGGAATCTGGGTCTCACGTTGCGGCTGTAGTCGCATTGTCTTCCGTCCTGATTGAGATTTAGATCAGGATTGTGGTTCGTGTGTGTGTATCTGTGTGTATCTGTGTGTGTATCTGTGTATCTGTGTGTGTATCTGTGTGTGTGTCTGTGTGTGTCTGTGTGTGTATCTGTGTGTTTGTGTGTCTGTGTGTATCTGTGTGTGTGTCTGTGTGTCTGTGTGTATCTGTGTGTATCTGTGTGTATCTGTGTGTGTCTGTGTGTATCTGTGTGTATCTGTGTGTATCTGTGTGTATCTGTGTGTGTCTGTGTGTATCTGTGTGTATCTGTGTGTATCTGTGTGTCTGTGTATCTGTGTGTGTGTATCTGTGTGTCTGTGTATCTGTGTGTGTGTATCTGTGTGTCTGTGTGTCTGTGTGTGTATCTGTGTGTATCTGTGTGTATCTGTGTGTGTATCTGTGTGTGTCTGTGTGTGTCTGTGTGTATCTGTGTGTATCTGTGTGTCTGTGTATCTGTGTGTATCTGTGTGTATCTGTGTGTATCTGTGTGTCTGTGTATCTGTGTGTATCTGTGTGTATCTGTGTGTATCTGTGTGTGTATCTGTGTGTATCTGTGTGTGTGTATCTGTGTGGGTATCTGTGTGTGTATCTGTGTGTGTATCTGTGTGTGTATCTGTGTGTGTATCTGTGTGTGTATCTGTGTGTGTATCTGTGTGTGTGTGTGTATCTGTGTATCTGTGTGTGTATCTGTGTATCTGTGTGTATATCTGTGTGTGTTCTAAGTCCTGGCACCGTCAGTAACAGACCAGCGTAATAGCAACATGTATTTTGTCTGCTTGTTTATTTTCCCCCACCAGGTGTTTGTGAAGAGGGAGGGAGAGAAGGCCAGTTTGATTGTTGATGGGATCAATACCCAGTCTAAGAGGGTCTCGGGAGGGGAGAAAACACCCTTCAGTTCCCCTCTCTACATCGGAGGAGTTCCCTCAGCAGTCGCCAGCTCACTTCTCACGGTACTACAGCCGTCACATTCACAGTGGAGACACGAGGAATTCGACTTAAACTCTATCTCAGTACATTTTTCGGCAAATTCCATTGTTTTCATCCTATCCCCTCTCCTCCTTCCCTATTGGAGGAGAAAGTCTGTTACATTGTGAGGAGGAGAAAGAATTTGGGAAAGATTCATTTTAAAATAGCTACTATGTCAACATTGTGCTTCCTCCGGTCAGTGGTAAAGTACCGGTACCCCCTGTATATAGCCTCCACATTGACTCTGTACCGTAACACCCTGTATATAGCCTCCACATTGACTCTGTACCAGTACCCCCTGTATATAGCCTCCACATTAACTCTGTACCGTAACACCCTGTATATAGCCTCCACATTGACTCTGTACCAGTACCCCTGTATATAGCCTCCACATTGACTCTGTACCGGTACCCCCTGTATATAGCCTCCACATTGACTGTGTACCGTAATACCCTGTATATAGCCTCCACATTGACTCTGTACCGGTACCCCCTGTATATAGCCTCCACATTGACTCTGTACCGGTACCTCCTGTATATAGCCTCCACATTGACTCTGTACCGGTACCCCCTGTATATAGCCTCCACATTGACTCTGTACCGGTACCTCCTGTATATAGCCTCCACATTGACTCTGTACTGTAACACCCTGTATATAGCCTCCACATTGACTCTGTACCGTAACACCCTGTATATAGCCTCCACATTGACTCTGTACCGGTACCCCCTGTATATAACCTCCACATTGACACTGTACCGGTACCCCCTGTATATAACCTCCACATTGACACTGTACCGGTACCCCCTGTATATAGCCTCCACATTGACTCTGCACTGGTACCCCCTGTATATAGCCTCCACATTGACACTGTACTGTTACCCCTGTATATAGCCTCCACATTGACTCTGCACCGGTACCCCCTGTATATAGCCTCCACATTGACTCTGTACTGGTACCCCCTGTATATAGCCTCCACATTGACAATGTACCGGTACCCCCTGTATATAGCCTCCACATATACTCTGCACCGGTACCCCCTGTATATAGCCTCCACATTGACTCTGTACTGGTACCCCCTGTATATAGCCTCCACATTGACACTGTACCGGTACCCCCTGTATATAGCCTCCACATTGAATCTGCACCGGTACCCCCTGTATATAGCCTCCACATTGACTCTGCACCGGTACCCCCTGTATATAGCCTCCACATTGTCTCTGTACCAGTACCCTGTATTTAGCCTCCACATTGACTCTGTACCGGTACCCCCTGTATATAGCCTCCACATTGACTCTGTACCGGTACCTCCTGTATATAGCCTCCATATTGACTCTGTACCGTAATACCCTGTATATAGCCTCCACATTGACTCTGTACCAGTACCTCCTGTATATAGCCTCCACATTGACTCTGTACCGTAATACCCTATATATAGCCTCCACATTGACTCTGTACCGTAATACCCTGTATATAGCCTCCACACTGACTCTGTACCAGTACCTCCTTTATATAGCCTCCACATTGACTCGGTACCGGTACCCCCTATATATAGCCTCCACATTGACTCTGTACCGGTACCCCCTGTATATAGTCTCCACATTGACTCTGTACCGTAATACCCTGTATATAGCCTCCACATTGACTCTGTACCAGTACCCCCTGTATATAGCCTCCACATTGACTCTGTACCGGTACCCCCTGTATATAGCCTCCACATTGTAATACCCTGTATATAGCCTCCACATTGACTCTGTACCGGTATCCCCTGTATATAGCCTCCACAATGACTCTGTACCGTAACACCCTGTATATAGCCTCCACATTGACTTTGTACCGGTACCCCTGTATATAGCCTCCACATTGACTTTGTACCGGTACCCCTGTATATAGCCTCCACATTGACTTTGTACCGGTACCCCCTGTATATAGCCTCCACATTGACTCTGTACCGGTACCCCCTGTATATAGCCTCCACATTGACTCTGTACCAGTACCTCCTGTATATAGCCTCCACATTGACTCTGTACCGTAATACCCTATATATAGCCTCCACATTGACTCTGTACCGTAATACCCTATATATAGCCTCCACATTGACTCTGTACCGTAATACCCTGTATATAGCCTCCACACTGACTCTGTACCAGTACCTCCTTTATATAGCCTCCACATTGACTCTGTACCGGTACCCCTATATATAGCCTCCACATTGATTCTGTACCGGTACCCCTGTATATAGTCTCCACATTGACTCTGTACCGGTACCCCCTGTATATAGCCTCCACATTGACTCTGTACCGGTACCCCCTGTATATAGCCTCCACATTGACTCTGTACCAGTACCCCCTGTATATAGCCTCCACACTGACTCTGTACCAGTACCTCCTGTATATAGCCTCCACATTGACTCTGTACCGGTACCCCTGTATATAGCCTCCACAATGACTCTGTACCGTAACACCCTGTATATAGCCTCCACATTGACTTTGTACCGGTACCCCTGTATATAGCCTCCACATTGACTTTGTACCGGTACCCCTGTATATAGCCTCCACATTGACTTTGTACCGGTACCCCTGTATATAGCCTCCACATTGACTCTGTACCGGTACCCCTTGTATATAGCCTCCACATTGTAATACCCTGTATATAGCCTCCACATTGACTCTGTACCGGTACCCCTGTATATAGCCTCCACATTGACTCTGTACCGGTACCCCCTGTATATAGCCTCCACATTGACTCTGTACCGGTACCCCCTGTATATAGCCTCCACATTGACTCTGTACCGGTACCCCCTGTATATAGCCTCCACATTGACTCTGTACCAGTACCCCCTGTATATAGCCTCCACATTGACTCTGTACCGGTACCCCCTGTATATAGCCTCCACATTGACTCTGTACCGGTACCCCCTGTATATAGCCTCCACACTGACTCTGTACCAGTACCTCCTGTATATAGCCTCCACATTGACTCTGTACCGGTACCCCCTGTATATAGCCTCCACAATGACTCTGTACCGTAACACCCTGTATATAGCCTCCACATTGACTTTGTACCGGTACCCCCTGTATATAGCCTCCACAATGACTCTGTACCGTAACACCCTGTATATAGCCTCCACATTGACTCTGTACCGGTACCCCTGTATATAGCCTCCACATTGTAATACCCTGTATATAGCCTCCACATTGTAATACCCTGTATATAGCCTCCACATTGACTCTGTACCGGTACCCCTGTATATAGCCTCCACATTGACTCTGTACCGTAACACCCTGTATATAGCCTCCACATTGACTCTGTACCAGTACCCCCTGTATATAGCCTCCACACTGACTCTGTACCAGTACCTCCTGTATATAGCCTCCACATTGACTCTGTACCGGTACCCCCTGTATATAGCCTCCACAATGACTCTGTACCGTAACACCCTGTATATAGCCTCCACATTGACTTTGTACCGGTACCCCCTGTATATAACCTCCACATTGACTTTGTACCGGTATCCCCTGTATATAGCCTCCACATTGACTCTGTACCGGTACCCCCTGTATATAGCCTCCACATTGTAATACCCTGTATATAGCCTCCACATTGACTTTGTACCGGTACCCCTGTATATAGCCTCCACATTGACTTTGTACCGGTACCCCCTGTATATAACCTCCACATTGACACTGTACCGGTACCCCTGTATATAGCCTCCACATTGACTCTGCACTGGTACCCCCTGTATATAGCCTCCACATTGACACTGTACTGTTACCCCTGTATATAGCCTCCACATTGACTCTGCACCGGTACCCCTGTATATAGCCTCCACATTGACTCTGTACTGGTACCCCCTGTATATAGCCTCCACATTGACAATGTACCGGTACCCCCTGTATATAGCCTCCACATATACTCTGCACCGGTACCCCCTGTATATAGCCTCCACATTGACTCTGTACTGGTACCCCCTGTATATAGCCTCCACATTGACACTGTACCGGTACCCCCTGTATATAGCCTCCACATTGAATCTGCACCGGTACCCCCTGTATATAGCCTCCACATTGACTCTGCACCGGTACCCCTGTATATAGCCTCCACATTGTCTCTGTACCAGTACCCCTGTATTTAGCCTCCACATTGACTCTGTACCGGTACCCCTGTATATAGCCTCCACATTGACTCTGTACCGGTACCTCCTGTATATAGCCTCCATATTGACTCTGTACCGTAATACCCTGTATATAGCCTCCACATTGACTCTGTACCAGTACCTCCTGTATATAGCCTCCACATTGACTCTGTACCGTAATACCCTATATATAGCCTCCACATTGACTCTGTACCGTAATACCCTGTATATAGCCTCCACACTGACTCTGTACCAGTACCTCCCTTTATATAGCCTCCACATTGACTCTGTACCGGTACCCCCTATATAGCCTCCACATTGACTCTGTACCGGTACCCCCTGTATATAGTCTCCACATTGACTCTGTACCGTAATACCCTGTATATAGCCTCCACATTGACTCTGTACCGGTACCCCCTGTATATAGCCTCCACATTGACTCTGTACCGGTACCCCTGTATATAGCCTCCACATTGTAATACCCTGTATATAGCCTCCACATTGACTCTGTACCGGTATCCCCTGTATATAGCCTCCACAATGACTCTGTACCGTAACACCCTGTATATAGCCTCCACATTGACTTTGTACCGGTACCCCCTGTATATAGCCTCCACATTGACTTTGTACCGGTACCCCTGTATATAGCCTCCACATTGACTTTGTACCGGTACCCCCTGTATATAGCCTCCACATTGACTCTGTACCGGTACCCCTGTATATAGCCTCCACATTGACTCTGTACCAGTACCTCCTGTATATAGCCTCCACATTGACTCTGTACCGTAATACCCTGTATATAGCCTCCACATTGACTCTGTACCGTAATACCCTATATATAGCCTCCACATTGACTCTGTACCGTAATACCCTGTATATAGCCTCCACACTGACTCTGTACCAGTACCTCCTTTATATAGCCTCCACATTGACTCTGTACCGGTACCCCCTATATATAGCCTCCACATTGATTCTGTACCGGTACCCCCTGTATATAGTCTCCACATTGACTCTGTACCGGTACCCCTGTATATAGCCTCCACATTGACTCTGTACCGGTACCCCTGTATATAGCCTCCACATTGACTCTGTACCAGTACCCCCTGTATATAGCCTCCACACTGACTCTGTACCAGTACCTCCTGTATATAGCCTCCACATTGACTCTGTACCGGTACCCCTGTATATAGCCTCCACAATGACTCTGTACCGTAACACCCTGTATATAGCCTCCACATTGACTTTGTACCGGTACCCCTGTATATAGCCTCCACATTGACTTTGTACCGGTACCCCCTGTATATAGCCTCCACATTGACTCTGTACCGGTACCCCTTGTATATAGCCTCCACATTGTAATACCCTGTATATAGCCTCCACATTGACTCTGTACCGGTACCCCCTGTATATAGCCTCCACATTGACTCTGTACCGGTACCCCTGTATATAGCCTCCACATTGACTCTGTACCGGTACCCCCTGTATATAGCCTCCACATTGACTCTGTACCGGTACCCCTGTATATAGCCTCCACATTGACTCTGTACCAGTACCCCTGTATATAGCCTCCACATTGACTCTGTACCGGTACCCCCTGTATATAGCCTCCACATTGACTCTGTACCGGTACCCCTGTATATAGCCTCCACACTGACTCTGTACCAGTACCTCCTGTATATAGCCTCCACATTGACTCTGTACCGGTACCCCTGTATATAGCCTCCACAATGACTCTGTACCGTAACACCCTGTATATAGCCTCCACATTGACTTTGTACCGGTACCCCTGTATATAGCCTCCACAATGACTCTGTACCGTAACACCCTGTATATAGCCTCCACATTGACTCTGTACCGGTACCCCCTGTATATAGCCTCCACATTGTAATACCCTGTATATAGCCTCCACATTGTAATACCCTGTATATAGCCTCCACATTGACTCTGTACCGGTACCCCCTGTATATAGCCTCCACATTGACTCTGTACCGTAACACCCTGTATATAGCCTCCACATTGACTCTGTACCAGTACCCCCTGTATATAGCCTCCACACTGACTCTGTACCAGTACCTCCTGTATATAGCCTCCACATTGACTCTGTACCGGTACCCCCTGTATATAGCCTCCACAATGACTCTGTACCGTAACACCCTGTATATAGCCTCCACATTGACTTTGTACCGGTACCCCTGTATATAACCTCCACATTGACTTTGTACCGGTATCCCCTGTATATAGCCTCCACATTGACTCTGTACCGGTACCCCCTGTATATAGCCTCCACATTGTAATACCCTGTATATAGCCTCCACATTGACTTTGTACCGGTACCCCTGTATATAGCCTCCACATTGACTTTGTACCGGTACCCCCTGTATATAGCCTCCACATTGACTTTGTATCGGTACCTCCTGTATATAGCCTCCACATTGTAATACCCTGTATATAGCCTCCACGTTGACTTTGTACCGGTACCCCCTGTATATAGCCTCCACATTGACTCTGTACCGGTACCCCTATATATAGCCTCCACATTGACTCTGTACCGGTACCCCCTGTATATAGTCTCCACATTGACTCTGTACCGTAATACCCTGTATATAGCCTCCACATTGTCTGTACCAGTACCCCCTGTATATAGCCTCCACACTGACTCTGTACCAGTACCTCCTGTATATAGCCTCCACAATGACTCTGTACCGGTACCCCTGTATATAGTCTCCACATTGACTCTGTACCGTAATACCCTGTATATAGCCTCCACATTGACTCTGTACCAGTACCCCCTGTATATAGCCTCCACACTGACTCTGTACCAGTACCACCTGTATATAGCCTCCACATTGACTTTGTACCGGTACCCCCTGTATATAGCCTCCACATTGACTTTGTACCGGTACCCCCTGTATATAGCCTCCACATTGACTTTGTACCGGTACCCCCTGTATATAGCCTCCACATTGACTCTGTACCGGTACCCCCTGTATATAGCCTCCACATTGTAATACCCTGTATATAGCCTCCACATTGACTCTGTACCGGTACCCCCTGTATATAGCCTCCACATTGACTCTGTACCGGTACCCCCTGTATATAGCCTCCACACTGACTCTGTACCCTAACACCCTGTATATAGCCTCCACATTGTCTCTGTACCAGTACCCCCTGTATATAGCCTCCACATTGACTCTGTACCAGTACCTCCTGTATATAGCCTCCACATTGACTCTGTACCGGTACCCCTGTATATAGCCTCCATATTGACTCTGTACCGGTACCCCCTGTATATAGCCTCCACACTGACTCTGTACCAGTACCTCCTGTATATAGCCTCCACATTGACTTTGTACCGGTACCCCCTGTATATAGCCTCCACAAAGACTCTGTACCGTAACACCCTGTATATAGCCTCCACATTGACTTTGTACCGGTACCCCTGTATATAGCCTCCACATTGACTCTGTACCGGTACCCCCTGTATATAGCCTCCACATTGTAATACCCTGTATATAGCCTCCACATTGACTCTGTACCGGTATCCCCTGTATATAGCCTCCACAATGACTCTGTACCGTAACACCCTGTATATAGCCTCCACATTGACTTTGTACCGGTACCTCCTGTATATAGCCTCCACATTGTAATACCCTGTATATAGCCTCCACATTGTAATACCCTGTATATAGCCTCCACATTGTAATACCCTGTATATAGCCTCCACATTGACTTTGTACTGGTACCCCCTGTATATAGCCTCCACATTGACTCTGTACCGGTACCCCCTGTATATAGCCTCCACATTGACTCTGTACTGGTACCCCCTGTATATAGCCTCCACATTGACTCTGTACCGGTACCCCCTGTATATAGCCTCCACATTGACTCTGTACCGGTACCCCCTGTATATAGCCTCCACATTGACTCTGTACCGTAATACCCTGTATATAGCCTCCACATTGACTCTGTACCAGTACCCCCTGTATATAGCCTCCACAATGACTCTGTACCGTAACACCCTGTATATAGCCTCCACATTGACTTTGTACCGGTACCTCCTGTATATAGCCTCCACATTGACTCTGTAGCCTCGTTATTGTTATTCTTATTGTGTTACTTTTTATTTTAATCTATTTGGTGAATATTTTCTTCTTCTTGAACTGCGCTGTTGGTTAAGGGCTTGTCAGTAAAGCATTTCATGGTAAGGTCTACACTTGTTGTATTCGGAGCATGTGACAAATAAAAATAGATGTGTCTCAATGCTTCTTCCAGTCAGTTGTAAAGTCATAATGCTCTTGGCTTTAACAGTGCTCGGTGTGTGTGTGTGTGTGTGTGTGTGTGTGTGTGTGTGTGTGTGTGTGTGTGTGTGTGTGTGTGTGTGTGTGTACAGTACAGAGAAATATATTCCTTATTGAAACTGTTCTACGGTGTACTGCCCATCTCTTTCACTACATAGGTGCCAGGTCCTGGAGGGTTTGTGGGCTGTGTGAGGGACCTGGAGCTGAATGAGGAGAGCATAGACAATCCCTCCACAAGCCTGGGGGTTGTTCCTTGCTTCCAGACCACTCTGCAGCCTGGGGCATACTTCTCCTCCCATGGAGGACACATGGCTATAGGTACAGTATACCTCCTCTCCTCCCAGGGAGGACACATGGCTATAGGTACAGTATACCTCCTCTCCTCCCAGGGAGGACACATGGCTATAGGTACAGTATACCTCCTCTCCTCTATGAGACAAGGCAGAGCACAACAAAGGGAATATGACCCATAAAATCTGAAACACACTGACTAATCTCTCCATGTCTCTGTGTCTAGATGAAGGCCTGGTGTTAGGGCGGGACCTAGAGGTCCAGCTGGAGGTACGGCTGGTGTCTGACTCTGGTCTCCTGCTGCATGCTGGGTCTGGACAACAGCTCAGTCTCTACCTCAACCAGGGAGAGGTACGATTAACTAAGTGTTCTGTTGTTTTAGGGCTACCTAGACAGTTTTCTTCTGTTTCAAACAGAGTCAAATGTACAATGAAAGAGTGTGTATAATGACTGTATAATGTGGTGTCCTCTACAGGTGACAGTCACAGTGAACAGTGGTCGCGGAAACGTCTTCTCCACCTCTTTCACACCAGAGGAATCCCTGTGTGACGGACGCTGGCACAGTATCACAGGTGAGTTCTAGCTGAGTTACAGATACAGGTGAGTTCTAGCTGAGTTACAGATACAGGTGAGTTCTAGCTGAGTTACAGATACAGGTGAGTTCTAGCTTACAGTTACAGATACAGGTGAGTTCTAGCTGAGTTACAGATACAGGTGAGTTCTAGCTGAGTTACAGATACAGGTGAGTTCTAGCTGAGTTACAGATACAGGTGAGTTCTAGCTGAGTTACAGATACAGGTGAGTTCTAGCTGAGTTACAGATACAGGTGAGTTCTAGCTGAGTTACAGATACAGGTGAGTTCTAGCTGAGTTACAGATACAGGTGAGTTCTAGCTTACAGTTACAGATACAGGTGAGTTCTAGCTTACAGTTACTGATACAGGTGAGTTCTAGCTTACAGTTACCGATACAGGTGAGTTCTAGCTTACAGTTACTGATACAGGTGAGTTCTAGCTTACAGTTACCGATACAGGTGAGTTCTAGCTGAGTTACAGATACAGGTGAGTTCTAGATTACAGTTACCGATACAGGTGAATTCTAGCTTACAGTTACAGATACAGGTGAGTTCTAGCTGAGTTACAGATACAGGTGAGTTCTAGCTGAGTTACAGATACAGGTGAGTTCTAGCTGAGTTACAGATACAGGTGAGTTCTAGCTTACAGTTACAGATACAGGTGAATTCTAGCTGAGTTACAGATACAGGTGAGTTCTAGCTGAGTTACAGATACAGGTGAGTTCTAGCTGAGTTACAGATACAGGTGAGTTCTAGCTTACAGTTACAGATACAGGTGAGTTCTAGCTTACAGTTACAGATACAGGTGAGTTCTAGCTTACAGTTACAGATACAGGTGAGTTCTAGCTGAGTTACAGATACAGGTGAGTTCTAGCTTACAGTTACAGATACAGGTGAGTTCTAGCTTACAGTTATAGATACAGGTGAATTCTAGCTGAGTTACAGATACAGGTGAGTTCTAGCTTACAGTACAGATACAGGTGAATTCTAGCTGAGTTACAGATACAGGTGAGTTCTAGCTTACAGTTACAGATACAGGTGAGTTCTAGCTGAGTTACAGATACAGGTGAGTTCTAGCTGAGTTACAGATACAGGTGAGTTCTAGCTTACAGTTACAGATACAGGTGAATTCTAGCTGAGTTACCGATACAGGTGAGTTCTAGCTTACAGTTACAGATACAGGTGAGTTCTAGCTTACAGTTACAGATACAGGTGAGTTCTAGCTGAGTTACAGATACAGGTGAATTCTAGCTGAGTTACAGATACAGGTGAATTCTAGCTTAGTTACAGATACAGGTGAATTCTAGCTTAGTTACAGATACAGGTGAATTCTAGCTGAGTTACAGATACAGGTGAATTCTAGCTTACAGTTACAGATACAGGTGAGTTCTAGCTGAGTTACAGATACAGGTGAGTTCTAGCTGAGTTACAGATACAGGTGAGTTCTAGCTTACAGTTACAGATACAGGTGAGTTCTAGCTGAGTTACAGATACAGGTGAGTTCTAGCTTACAGTTACAGATACAGGTGAGTTCTAGCTTACAGTTACAGATACAGGTGAGTTCTAGCTGAGTTACAGATACAGGTGAGTTCTAGCTTACAGTTACAGATACAGGTGAATTCTAGCTTACAGTTACAGATACAGGTGAGTTCTAGCTGAGTTACAGATACAGGTGAGTTCTAGCTGAGTTACAGATACAGGTGAGTTCTAGCTTACAGTTACCGATACAGGTGAGTTCTAGCTTACAGTTACAGATACAGGTGAGTTCTAGCTGAGTTACAGATACAGGTGAGTTCTAGCTGAGTTACAGATACAGGTGAGTTCTAGCTGAGTTACAGATACAGGTGAGTTCTAGCTTACAGTTACAGATACAGGTGAGTTCTAGCTTACAATTACAGATACAGGTGAATTCTAGCTGAGTTACAGATACAGGTGAGTTCTAGCTTACAGTTACAGATACAGGTGAGTTCTAGCTGAGTTACAGATACAGGTGAATTCTAGCTGAGTTACCGATACAGGTGAGTTCTAGCTGAGTTACAGATACAGGTGAGTTCTAGCTTACAGTTACAGATACAGGTGAATTCTAGCTGAGTTACAGATACAGGTGAGTTCTAGCTTACAGTTACAGATACAGGTGATTTCTAGCTTACAGATACAGGTGAGTTCTAGCTTACAGTTACAGATACAGGTGAGTTCTAGCTTACAGTTACAGATACAGGTGAGTTCTAGCTGAGTTACAGATACAGGTGAGTTCTAGCTGAGTTACAGATACAGGTGAGTTCTAGCTGAGTTACAGATACAGGTGAGTTCTAGCTTACAGTTACAGATACAGGTGAGTTCTAGCTTACAATTACAGATACAGGTGAATTCTAGCTGAGTTACAGATACAGGTGAGTTCTAGCTTACAGTTACAGATACAGGTGAGTTCTAGCTGAGTTACAGATATAGGTGAGTTCTAGCTGAGTTACAGATACAGGTGAGTTCTAGCTTACAGTTACAGATACAGGTGAATTCTAGCTTACAGTTACAGATACAGGTGAGTTCTAGCTGAGTTACCGATACAGGTGAATTCTAGCTGAGTTACCGATACAGGTGAGTTCTAGCTGAGTTACAGATACAGGTGAGTTCTAGCTTATAGTTACAGATACAGGTGAGTTCTAGCTGAGTTACAGATACAGGTGAGTTCTAGCTGAGTTACAGATACAGGTGAGTTCTAGCTTACAGTTACAGATATAGGTGAATTCTAGCTGAGTTACAGATACAGGTGAATTCTAGCTGAGTTACAGATACAGGTGAATTCTAGCTGAGTTACAGATACAGGTGAATTCTAGCTTAGTTACAGATACAGGTGAATTCTAGCTGAGTTACAGATACAGGTGAATTCTAGCTTACAGTTACAGATACAGGTGAATTCTAGCTTACAGTTACAGATACAGGTGAGTTCTAGCTTACAGTTACATATCCAGGTGAGTTCTAGCTTACAGTTACAGATACAGGTGAGTTCTAGCTTACAGTTACAGATACAGGTGAGTTCTAGCTGAGTTACAGATACAGGTGAGTTCTAGCTGAGTTACAGATACAGGTGAGTTCTAGCTGAGTTACAGATACAGGTGAGTTCTAGCTGAGTTACAGATACAGGTGAGTTCTAGCTTACAGTTATAGATACAGGTGAGTTCTAGCTTACAGTTACCGATACAGGTGAGTTCTAGCTTACAGTTACAGATACAGGTGAGTTCTAGCTTACAGTTACAGATACAGGTGAGTTCTAGCTGAGTTACAGATACAGGTGAGTTCTAGCTGAGTTACAGATACAGGTGAGTTCTAGCTTACAGTTACAGATACAGGTGAGTTCTAGCTTACAATTACAGATACAGGTGAATTCTAGCTGAGTTACAGATACAGGTGAGTTCTAGCTTACAGTTACAGATACAGGTGAGTTCTAGCTGAGTTACAGATATAGGTGAGTTCTAGCTGAGTTACAGATACAGGTGAGTTCTAGCTTACAGTTACAGATACAGGTGAATTCTAGCTTACAGTTACAGATACAGGTGAGTTCTAGCTGAGTTACAGATACAGGTGAATTCTAGCTGAGTTACCGATACAGGTGAGTTCTAGCTGAGTTACAGATACAGGTGAGTTCTAGCTTACAGTTACAGATACAGGTGAATTCTAGCTGAGTTACAGATACAGGTGAGTTCTAGCTTACAGTTACAGATACAGGTGAATTCTAGCTGAGTTACAGATACAGGTGAGTTCTAGCTTACAGTTACAGATACAGGTGAGTTCTAGCTTACAGTTACAGATACAGGTGAGTTCTAGCTTACAGTTACAGATACAGGTGAGTTCTAGCTGAGTTACAGATACAGGTGAGTTCTAGCTTACAGTTACAGATACAGGTGAGTTCTAGCTGAGTTACAGATACAGGTGAGTTCTAGCTTACAGTTACCGATACAGGTGAGTTCTAGCTTACAGTTACAGATACAGGTGAGTTCTAGCTGAGTTACAGATACAGGTGAGTTCTAGCTGAGTTACAGATACAGGTGAGTTCTAGCTGAGTTACAGATACAGGTGAGTTCTAGCTTACAGTTACAGATACAGGTGAGTTCTAGCTTACAGTTACAGATACAGGTGAGTTCTAGCTGAGTTACAGATATAGGTGAGTTCTAGCTGAGTTACAGATACAGATGAGTTCTAGCTTACAGTTACAGATACAGGTGAATTCTAGCTTACAGTTACAGATACAGGTGAGTTCTAGCTGAGTTACAGATACAGGTGAATTCTAGCTGAGTTACCGATACAGGTGAGTTCTAGCTGAGTTACAGATACAGGTGAGTTCTAGCTTATAGTTACAGATACAGGTGAGTTCTAGCTTACAGTTACAGATACAGGTGAGTTCTAGCTGAGTTACAGATACAGGTGAGTTCTAGCTGAGTTACAGATACAGGTGAGTTCTAGCTGAGTTACAGATACAGGTGAATTCTAGCTGAGTTACAGATACAGGTGAATTCTAGCTGAGTTACAGATACAGGTGAATTCTAGCTGAGTTACAGATACAGGTGAATTCTAGCTGAGTTACAGATACAGGTGAATTCTAGCTGAGTTACAGATACAGGTGAATTCTAGCTGAGTTACAGATACAGGTGAATTCTAGCTGAGTTACAGATACAGGTGAATTCTAGCTGAGTTACAGATACAGGTGAGTTGTAGCTTAGTTACAGATACACGTGAGTTGTAGCTTAGTTACAGATACAGGTGAGTTGTGGCTTAGTTACAGATACAGGTGAGTTGTAACTTACAGATACAGGTGAGTTGTAGCTTAGTTACAGATACAGGTGAGTTGTAGCTGAGTTACAGATACAGGTGAATTCTAGCTGAGTTACAGATACAGGTGAATTCTAGCTTACAGTTACAGATACAGGTGAGTTCTAGCTGAGTTACAGATACAGGTGAATTCTAGCTTAGTTACAGATACAGGTGAATTCTAGCTGAGTTACAGATACAGGTGAATTCTAGCTGAGTTACCGATACAGGTGAGTTCTAGCTGAGTTACAGATACAGGTGAATTCTAGCTTAGTTACAGATACAGGTGAATTCTAGCTGAGTTACAGATACAGGTGAGTTGTAGCTTAGTTACAGATACAGGTGAGTTCTAGCTGAGTTACAGATACAGGTGAATTCTAGCTGAGTTACCGATACAGGTGAGTTCTAGCTTACAGTTACATATCCAGGTGAGTTCTAGCTTACAGTTACAGATACAGGTGAGTTCTAGCTTACAGTTACAGATACAGGTGAGTTCTAGCTGAGTTACAGATACAGGTGAGTTCTAGCTGAGTTACAGATACAGGTGAGTTCTAGCTGAGTTACAGATACAGGTGAGTTCTAGCTGAGTTACAGATACAGGTGAGTTCTAGCTTACAGTTATAGATACAGGTGAGTTCTAGCTTACAGTTACCGATACAGGTGAGTTCTAGCTTACAGTTACAGATACAGGTGAGTTCTAGCTGAGTTACAGATACAGGTGAGTTCTAGCTGAGTTACAGATACAGGTGAGTTCTAGCTTACAGTTACAGATACAGGTGAGTTCTAGCTTACAATTACAGATACAGGTGAATTCTAGCTGAGTTACAGATACAGGTGAGTTCTAGCTTACAGTTACAGATACAGGTGAGTTCTAGCTGAGTTACAGATATAGGTGAGTTCTAGCTGAGTTACAGATACAGGTGAGTTCTAGCTTACAGTTACAGATACAGGTGAATTCTAGCTTACAGTTACAGATACAGGTGAGTTCTAGCTGAGTTACAGATACAGGTGAATTCTAGCTGAGTTACCGATACAGGTGAGTTCTAGCTGAGTTACAGATACAGGTGAGTTCTAGCTTACAGTTACAGATACAGGTGAATTCTAGCTGAGTTACAGATACAGGTGAGTTCTAGCTTACAGTTACAGATACAGGTGAATTCTAGCTGAGTTACAGATACAGGTGAGTTCTAGCTGAGTTACAGATACAGGTGAGTTCTAGCTTACAGTTACAGATACAGGTGAGTTCTAGCTTACAGTTACAGATACAGGTGAGTTCTAGCTTACAGTTACAGATACAGGTGAGTTCTAGCTTACAGTTACCGATACAGGTGAGTTCTAGCTTACAGTTACAGATACAGGTGAGTTCTAGCTTACAGTTACAGATACAGGTGAGTTCTAGCTGAGTTACAGATACAGGTGAGTTCTAGCTGAGTTACAGATACAGGTGAGTTCTAGCTTACAGTTACAGATACAGGTGAGTTCTAGCTTACAGTTACAGATACAGGTGAGTTCTAGCTGAGTTACAGATATAGGTGAGTTCTAGCTGAGTTACAGATACAGATGAGTTCTAGCTTACAGTTACAGATACAGGTGAATTCTAGCTGAGTTACAGATATAGGTGAGTTCTAGCTGAGTTACAGATACAGGTGAATTCTAGCTGAGTTACCGATACAGGTGAGTTCTAGCTGAGTTACAGATACAGGTGAGTTCTAGCTTATAGTTACAGATACAGGTGAGTTCTAGCTTACAGTTACAGATACAGGTGAGTTCTAGCTGAGTTACAGATACAGGTGAGTTCTAGCTGAGTTACAGATACAGGTGAGTTCTAGCTGAGTTACAGATACAGGTGAATTCTAGCTGAGTTACAGATACAGGTGAATTCTAGCTGAGTTACAGATACAGGTGAATTCTAGCTGAGTTACAGATACAGGTGAATTCTAGCTGAGTTACAGATACAGGTGAATTCTAGCTGAGTTACAGATACAGGTGAATTCTAGCTGAGTTACAGATACAGGTGAGTTGTAGCTTAGTTACAGATACACGTGAGTTGTAGCTTAGTTACAGATACAGGTGAGTTGTGGCTTAGTTACAGATACAGGTGAGTTGTAACTTACAGATACAGGTGAGTTGTAGCTTAGTTACAGATACAGGTGAGTTGTAGCTGAGTTACAGATACAGGTGAATTCTAGCTGAGTTACAGATACAGGTGAATTCTAGCTTACAGTTACAGATACAGGTGAGTTCTAGCTGAGTTACAGATACAGGTGAATTCTAGCTTAGTTACAGATACAGGTGAATTCTAGCTGAGTTACAGATACAGGTGAATTCTAGCTGAGTTACCGATACAGGTGAGTTCTAGCTGAGTTACAGATACAGGTGAATTCTAGCTTAGTTACAGATACAGGTGAATTCTAGCTGAGTTACAGATACAGGTGAGTTGTAGCTTAGTTACAGATACAGGTGAGTTCTAGCTGAGTTACAGATACAGGTGAATTCTAGCTGAGTTACCGATACAGGTGAGTTCTAGCTGAGTTACAGATACAGGTGAGTTCTAGCTTACAGTTACAGATACAGGTGAATTCTAGCTGAGTTACAGATACAGGTGAGTTCTAGCTTACAGTTACAGATACAGGTGATTTCTAGCTTACAGATACAGGTGAGTTCTAGCTTACAGTTACAGATACAGGTGAGTTCTAGCTTACAGTTACAGATACAGGTGAGTTCTAGCTGAGTTACAGATACAGGTGAGTTCTAGCTTACAGTTACCGATACAGGTGAGTTCTAGCTTACAGTTACAGATACAGGTGAGTTCTAGCTGAGTTACAGATACAGGTGAGTTCTAGCTGAGTTACAGATACAGGTGAGTTCTAGCTGAGTTACAGATACAGGTGAGTTCTAGCTTACAGTTACAGATACAGGTGAGTTCTAGCTTACAATTACAGATACAGGTGAATTCTAGCTGAGTTACAGATACAGGTGAGTTCTAGCTTACAGTTACAGATACAGGTGAGTTCTAGCTGAGTTACAGATATAGGTGAGTTCTAGCTGAGTTACAGATACAGGTGAGTTCTAGCTTACAGTTACAGATACAGGTGAATTCTAGCTTACAGTTACAGATACAGGTGAGTTCTAGCTGAGTTACCGATACAGGTGAATTCTAGCTGAGTTACCGATACAGGTGAGTTCTAGCTGAGTTACAGATACAGGTGAGTTCTAGCTTATAGTTACAGATACAGGTGAGTTCTAGCTGAGTTACAGATACAGGTGAGTTCTAGCTGAGTTACAGATACAGGTGAGTTCTAGCTTACAGTTACAGATACAGGTGAGTTCTAGCTGAGTTACAGATACAGGTGAATTCTAGCTGAGTTACAGATACAGGTGAATTCTAGCTGAGTTACAGATACAGGTGAATTCTAGCTTAGTTACAGATACAGGTGAATTCTAGCTGAGTTACAGATACAGGTGAATTCTAGCTTACAGTTACAGATACAGGTGAGTTCTAGCTTACAGTTACAGATACAGGTGAGTTCTAGCTTACAGTTACAGATACAGGTGAGTTCTAGCTTACAGTTACAGATACAGGTGAGTTCTAGCTGAGTTACAGATACAGGTGAGTTCTAGCTGAGTTACAGATACAGGTGAGTTCTAGCTGAGTTACAGATACAGGTGAGTTCTAGCTGAGTTACAGATACAGGTGAGTTCTAGCTTACAGTTATAGATACAGGTGAGTTCTAGCTTACAGTTACCGATACAGGTGAGTTCTAGCTTACAGTTACAGATACAGGTGAGTTCTAGCTGAGTTACAGATACAGGTGAGTTCTAGCTGAGTTACAGATACAGGTGAGTTCTAGCTTACAGTTACAGATACAGGTGAGTTCTAGCTTACAATTACAGATACAGGTGAATTCTAGCTGAGTTACAGATACAGGTGAGTTCTAGCTTACAGTTACAGATACAGGTGAGTTCTAGCTGAGTTACAGATATAGGTGAGTTCTAGCTGAGTTACAGATACAGGTGAGTTCTAGCTTACAGTTACAGATACAGGTGAGTTCTAGCTTACAGTTACAGATACAGGTGAGTTCTAGCTTACAGTTACCGATACAGGTGAGTTCTAGCTTACAGTTACAGATACAGGTGAGTTCTAGCTGAGTTACAGATACAGGTGAGTTCTAGCTGAGTTACAGATACAGGTGAGTTCTAGCTTACAGTTACAGATACAGGTGAGTTCTAGCTTACAATTACAGATACAGGTGAATTCTAGCTGAGTTACAGATACAGGTGAGTTCTAGCTTACAGTTACAGATACAGGTGAGTTCTAGCTGAGTTACAGATACAGGTGAGTTCTAGCTTACAGTTACAGATACAGGTGAATTCTAGCTGAGTTACAGATACAGGTGAGTTCTAGCTTACAGTTACAGATACAGGTGAGTTCTAGCTTACAGTTACAGATACAGGTGAGTTCTAGCTTACAGTTACAGATACAGGTGAGTTCTAGCTTACAGTTACAGATACAGGTGAGTTCTAGCTGAGTTACAGATACAGGTGAGTTCTAGCTTACAGTTACCGATACAGGTGAGTTCTAGCTTACAGTTACAGATACAGGTGAGTTCTAGCTGAGTTACAGATACAGGTGAGTTCTAGCTGAGTTACAGATACAGGTGAGTTCTAGCTGAGTTACAGATACAGGTGAGTTCTAGCTTACAGTTACAAATACAGGTGAGTTCTAGCTTACAATTACAGATACAGGTGAATTCTAGCTGAGTTACAGATACAGGTGAGTTCTAGCTTACAGTTACAGATACAGGTGAGTTCTAGCTGAGTTACAGATATAGGTGAGTTCTAGCTGAGTTACAGATACAGGTGAGTTCTAGCTGAGTTACAGATACAGGTGAGTTCTAGCTTATAGTTACAGATACAGGTGAGTTCTAGCTTACAGTTACAGATACAGGTGAGTTCTAGCTGAGTTACAGATACAGGTGAGTTCTAGCTGAGTTACAGATACAGGTGAGTTCTAGCTGAGTTACAGATACAGGTGAATTCTAGCTGAGTTACAGATACAGGTGAATTCTAGCTGAGTTACAGATACAGGTGAATTCTAGCTGAGTTACAGATACAGGTGAATTCTAGCTGAGTTACAGATACAGGTGAATTCTAGCTGAGTTACAGATACAGGTGAATTCTAGCTGAGTTACAGATACAGGTGAGTTGTAGCTGAGTTACAGATACAGGTGAGTTGTAGCTTAGTTACAGATACAGGTGAGTTGTGGCTTAGTTACAGATACAGGTGAGTTGTAACTTACAGATACAGGTGAGTTGTAGCTTAGTTACAGATACAGGTGAGTTGTAGCTGAGTTACAGATACAGGTGAATTCTAGCTGAGTTACAGATACAGGTGAATTCTAGCTTACAGTTACAGATACAGGTGAGTTCTAGCTGAGTTACAGATACAGGTGAATTCTAGCTTAGTTACAGATACAGGTGAATTCTAGCTTACAGTTACAGATACAGGTGAGTTCTAGCTGAGTTACAGATACAGGTGAATTCTAGCTGAGTTACCGATACAGGTGAGTTCTAGCTGAGTTACAGATACAGGTGAGTTCTAGCTTACAGTTACAGATACAGGTGAATTCTAGCTGAGTTACAGATACAGGTGAGTTCTAGCTTACAGTTACAGATACAGGTGAATTCTAGCTGAGTTACAGATACAGGTGAGTTCTAGCTTACAGTTACAGATACAGGTGAGTTCTAGCTTACAGTTACAGATACAGGTGAGTTCTAGCTTACAGTTACAGATACAGGTGAGTTCTAGCTTACAGTTACAGATACAGGTGAGTTCTAGCTGAGTTACAGATACAGGTGAGTTCTAGCTTACAGTTACCGATACAGGTGAGTTCTAGCTTACAGTTACAGATACAGGTGAGTTCTAGCTGAGTTACAGATACAGGTGAGTTCTAGCTGAGTTACAGATACAGGTGAGTTCTAGCTGAGTTACAGATACAGGTGAGTTCTAGCTTACAGTTACAGATACAGGTGAGTTCTAGCTTACAATTACAGATACAGGTGAATTCTAGCTGAGTTACAGATACAGGTGAGTTCTAGCTTACAGTTACAGATACAGGTGAGTTCTAGCTTACAGTTACAGATACAGGTGAGTTCTAGCTTACAGTTACAGATACAGGTGAGTTCTAGCTGAGTTACAGATACAGGTGAGTTCTAGCTTACAGTTACCGATACAGGTGAGTTCTAGCTTACAGTTACAGATACAGGTGAGTTCTAGCTGAGTTACAGATACAGGTGAGTTCTAGCTGAGTTACAGATACAGGTGAGTTCTAGCTGAGTTACAGATACAGGTGAGTTCTAGCTTACAGTTACAGATACAGGTGAGTTCTAGCTTACAATTACAGATACAGGTGAATTCTAGCTGAGTTACAGATACAGGTGAGTTCTAGCTTACAGTTACAGATACAGGTGAGTTCTAGCTGAGTTACAGATATAGGTGAGTTCTAGCTGAGTTACAGATACAGATGAGTTCTAGCTTACAGTTACAGATACAGGTGAATTCTAGCTTACAGTTACAGATACAGGTGAGTTCTAGCTGAGTTACAGATACAGGTGAATTCTAGCTGAGTTACCGATACAGGTGAGTTCTAGCTGAGTTACAGATACAGGTGAGTTCTAGCTTATAGTTACAGATACAGGTGAGTTCTAGCTTACAGATACAGGTGAGTTCTAGCTGAGTTACAGATACAGGTGAGTTCTAGCTGAGTTACAGATACAGGTGAGTTCTAGCTGAGTTACAGATACAGGTGAATTCTAGCTGAGTTACAGATACAGGTGAATTCTAGCTGAGTTACAGATACAGGTGAATTCTAGCTGAGTTACAGATACAGGTGAATTCTAGCTGAGTTACAGATACAGGTGAATTCTAGCTGAGTTACAGATACAGGTGAATTCTAGCTGAGTTACAGATACAGGTGAGTTGTAGCTTAGTTACAGATACAGGTGAGTTGTAGCTTAGTTACAGATACAGGTGAGTTGTGGCTTAGTTACAGATACAGGTGAGTTGTAACTTACAGATACAGGTGAGTTGTAGCTTAGTTACAGATACAGGTGAGTTCTAGCTGAGTTACAGATACAGGTGAATTCTAGCTGAGTTACAGATACAGGTGAATTCTAGCTTACAGTTACAGATACAGGTGAGTTCTAGCTGAGTTACAGATACAGGTGAGTTGTAGCTGAGTTACAGATACAGGTGAGTTGTAGCTTAGTTACAGATACAGGTGAGTTGTGGCTTAGTTACAGATACAGGTGAGTTGTAACTTACAGATACAGGTGAGTTGTAGCTTAGTTACAGATACAGGTGAATTCTAGCTTAGTTACAGATACAGGTGAATTCTAGCTTAGTTACAGATACAGGTGAATTCTAGCTTAGTTACAGATACAGGTGAATTCTAGCTCAGTTACAGATACAGGTGAGTTCTAGCTGAGTTACAGATACAGGTGAATTGTAGCTGAGTTACAGATACAGGTGAATTGTAGCTGAGTTACAGATACAGGTGAATTGTAGCTGAGTTACAGATACAGGTGAATTCTAGCTGAGTTACAGATACAGGTGAATTCTAGCAGAGTTTCAGATACAGGTGAAATCTAGCAGAGTTACAGATACAGGTGAATTCTAGCTTAGTTACAGATACAGGTGAATTCTAGCTTAGTTACAGATACAGGTGAATTCTAGCTTAGTTACAGATACAGGTGAATTCTAGCTTAGTTACAGATACAGGTGAATTCTAGCTTAGTTACAGATACAGGTGAATTCTAGCTTAGTTACAGATACAGGTGAATTCTAGCTTAGTTACAGATACAGGTGAATTCTAGCTGAGTTACAGATACAGGTGAATTCTAGCTTAGTTACAGATACAGGTGAATTCTAGCTTAGTTACAGATACAGGTGAATTCTAGCTGAGTTACAGATACAGGTGAATTCTAGCTGAGTTACAGATACAGGTGAATTCTAGCTTAGTTACAGATACAGGTGAATTCTAGCTTAGTTACAGATACAGGTGAATTCTAGCTTAGTTACAGATACAGGTGAATTCTAGCTGAGTTACAGATACAGGTGAATTCTAGCTGAGTTACAGATACAGGTGAATTTCCTCACAATATTACACTGAACAAAAATATAAACGCAACATGTAAAGTGTTGGTCCCATGTTTCATGAGCTGAAATAAAAGATCCAAGAAATGTTCCATACACACAAAAAGCTTTTTTCTTTCAAATGTTGTGCACAAATTTGTTTACATCCCTATTAGTGAGCATTTCTTCTTTGCCAATATAATCCGTCCACCTGACAGGTGTGGCATATCAAGAAGCTGATTAAACAACATGGTCATTACACAGGTGCACCTTGTGCTGGGGACAATAAAAGGCCACTCTAAAATGTGCAGTTTTGTCACGCAGATGTCTCAAGTTTTGAGGGAGCGTGCAACTGGCATGCTGACAATGTTGCCATAGAATTTAATGTTAATTTCTCTACCATAAGCCGCCTCCAACATCGTTTTAGAGAATTTGGCAGTACATCCAACCAGACTTGTGGTTGGATGTAGAGGGCCCCATGCTGGTTATGGTATGTGCAGGCATAAACTACAGACAACGAACACAATTGCATTTTATCGATGGCAATTTGAATGCATAGAGACACCGTGAAGAGATCCTGAGGCCCATTGTCGTGCCATTCATCCACCTCCATCACCTCATGTTTCAGCATGATAATGCACAGCCCCATGTCACATGGATCTGGACACAATTACTGGAAGCTGAAAATGTCCCAGTTCTTCAATGGCCTGCATGCTCACCAGACATGTCACCCATTGAGCATGTTTGGGATGCTCTGGATAGTCCTGTACAACAGTGCGTTCCAGTTCCCGTCAATATTCCGCAACTTCACCCAGCCATTGAAGAGGAATGGGACAACATTCCACAGGCCACAATCAACAGCCTGATCAACTTTGTGTGAAGGAGATGTGTCACGCTGCATGAGGCAAATGGTGGCAACACCAGATACTGACTGGTTTTCTGAGCCACGCCTCCCTTCCTTTTTAATATCTGTGACCAACAGATGCATATCTGTATTCCCATTCATGTGAAATCCATAGATTAGGACCTAATTGATTTATTTTAATTGACTGATTTCCTTATATGAACTCTAACTTCCGCGACGCATATAAGGCCCTGCCCCGCCCCCCTTTCGGAAAAGCTGACCACGACTCCATTTTGTTGATCCCTGCCTACAGACAGAAACTAAAACAAGAAGCTCCCACGCTGAGGTCTGTCCAACGCTGGTCCGACCAAGCTGACTCCACACTCCAAGACTGCTTCCATCACGTGGACTGGGAGATGTTTCGTATTGCGTCAGACAACAACATTGACGAATATGCTGATACGGTGTGCGAGTTCATTAGAACGTGCGTTGAAGATGTCGTTCCCATAGCAACGATTAAAACATTCCCTAACCAGAAACCGTGGATTGATGGCAGCATTCGTGTGAAACTGAAGGCACGAACCACTGCTTTTAATCAGGGCAAGGTGTCTGGTAACATGACTGAATACAAACAGTGCAGCTATTCCCTCCGCAAGGCTATCAAACAAGCTAAGCGCCAGTACAGAGACAAAGTAGAATCTCAATTCAACGGCTCAGACACAAGAGGCATGTGGCAGGGTCTACAGTCAATCACGGACTACAGGAAGAAACCCAGCCCAGTCACGGACCAGGATGTCTTGCTCCCAGGCAGACTAAATAACTTTTTGCCCGCTTTGAGGACAATACAGTGCCACTGACACGGCCTGCAACGGAAAC
This sequence comes from Oncorhynchus tshawytscha, assembly GCF_018296145.1. Classification (NCBI taxonomy): domain Eukaryota; kingdom Metazoa; phylum Chordata; class Actinopteri; order Salmoniformes; family Salmonidae; genus Oncorhynchus; species Oncorhynchus tshawytscha. The sequence continues at coordinate 83,550,488 of NC_056444.1, read as the reverse complement.
ATGCGGTCTCTCCTTCACTGCAGCCGAAGTGAGTAAGACATTTAAACGTGTTAACCCTCGCAAGGCTGCAGGCCCAGACGGCATCCCCAGCCGCGCCCTCAGAGCATGCGCAGACCAGCTGGCCGGTGTGTTTACGGACATATTCAATCAATCCCTATACCAGTCTGCTGTTCCCACATGCTTCAAGAGGGCCACCATTGTTCCTGTTCCCAAGAAAGCTAAGGTAACTGAGCTAAACGACTACCGCCCGTAGCACTCACATCCGTCATCATGAAGTGCTTTGAGAGACTAGTCAAGGACCATATCACCTCCACCCTACCTGACACCCTTGACCCACTCCAATTTGCTTACCGCCCAAATAGGTCCACAGACGATGCAATCTCAACCACACTGCACACTGCCCTAACCCATCTGGACAAGAGGAATACCTATGTGAGAATGCTGTTCATCGACTACAGCTCGGCATTCAACACCATAGTACCCTCCAAGCTCGTCATCAAGCTCGAGACCCTGGGTCTCGACCCCGCCCTGTGCAACTGGGTACTGGACTTCCTGACGGGCCGCCCCCAGGTGGTGAGGGTAGGCAACAACATCTCCTCCCCGCTGATCCTCAACACTGGGGCCCCACAAGGGTGCGTTCTGAGCCCTCTCCTGTACTCCCTGTTCACCCACGACTGCGTGGCCATGCACGCCTCCAACTCAATCATCAAGTTTGCGGACGACACAACAGTGGTAGGCTTGATTACCAACAACGACGAGACGGCCTACAGGGAGGAGGTGAGGGCCCTCGGAGTGTGGTGTCAGGAAAATAACCTCACACTCAACGTCAACAAAACTAAGGAGATGATTGTGGACTTCAGGAAACAGCAGGGGGAACACCCCCCCCCATCCACATCGATGGAACATCACAGACAAACTGAATTGGTCCACTCACACAGACAGCATCGTGAGGAAGGCGCAGCAGCGCCTCTTCAACCTCAGGAGGCTGAAGAAATTCGGCTTGTCACCAAAAGCACTCACAAACTTCTACAGATGCACAATCGAGAGCATCCTGGCGGGCTGTATCACCGCCTGGTATGGCAACTGCACCGCCCTCAACCGTAAGGCTCTCCAGAGGGTAGTGAGGTCTGCACAACGCATCACCGGGGGCAAACTACCTGCCCTCCAGGACACCTACACCACCCGATGCTACAGGAAGGCCATAAAGATCATCAAGGACATCAACCACCCGAGCCACTGCCTGTTCACCCCGCTGCCATCCAGAAGGCGAGGTCAGTACAGGTGCATCAAAGCTGGGACCGAGAGACTGAAAAACAGCTTCTATCTCAAGGCCATCAGACTGTTAAACAGCCACCACTAACATTGAGTGGCTACTGCCAACACACTGTCAATGACACTGACTCTACTCCAGCCACTTTAATCATGGGAATTGATGGGAAATGTTGTAAATATATCACTAGCCACTTTAAACAATGCTACCTTATATAATGTTACTTACCCTACATTGTTCATCTCATCCATACGTTGATACTGTACTCTACATCATCGACTGCATCCTTATGTAATACATGTGTCACTAGCCACTTTAACTATGCCACTTGGTTTACATACTTATCTCATATGTATATACTGTACTCGATATCATCTACTGTATCTTGCCTATGCTGCTCTGTACCATCACTCATTCATATATCCTTATGTACATATTCTTTATCCCCTTACACTGTGTATGACAGTAGTTTTTTTGGGAATTGTTAGTTAGATTACTTGCTCGTTATTACTGCATTGTCGGAACTAGAAGCACAAGCATTTCGCTACACTTGCATTAACATCTGCTAACCATGTGTATGTGACAAATAAAATTTGATTTGATTTGATTTGAACTCAGTAAAATCTTTGAAATTGTTACATGTTGCGTTTTTATATTTTTTTGTTCAGTGTAGATTTGCACTGGGAAAGCATTATAGCATCATCAATTTATAAACTTGGGATCAATACATTTGTTCAGTGTAGATTTGCACTGGGAAAAACATTATAGCATCATCTATGTTACTAAACTTGGGATCAATACATTTTATTCAATTCAAAACGGTCTTCTACTAATGTTGTTGCCATTGGCTGTTCGCCCTGTAGTCATGAAGAAGAGCAGCGTGCTGCAGCTCCATGTGGATGCAGCCAGTGAACACAGTGTGGGGCCCAAGAAGGGCCGATCCTCAGGGGCCAAGGAGACTGTGTACCTGGGGGGAGTACCAGGTGAGCCCATCTCCCTTTCTCCATCAAAACCTCCTTCTGTTGAACCCTACCTTTCCTGACCATACTCTGTCAAACACTGGAGCTAATCGGATATTAATTCCATACACATATTCAGAAGTAATTTTGTGGTTTAAAAAAAATAAAAATGATTAGCTGTCGGGGGGTAATCACAAAACTATTCAGTGATTTTCATAATTTGCTAGACAGAGTATTTTACAGTGTGTGTGGTTGAAGGAAAGACTAATGTACAACCTCAAACATGAGTATGTTTTTTAAATAATTTATTCCAAAAAATAGCTTCCGGTACACAGACAACGTCTAAACCTTCCGTCTCAAACATAAAGAACTAAAACTATCTTTCTGCATTTCAACTTGTATTCTCCTCTCCTCTAGATGGCGTTGATGTGCCGGGCCTCCCCGCTGCCCTGCCCTCCTTCCATGGTTGTGTTCGGAGAGCCGTCCTGAACCAGCGACCAGCCGTGCTGTCTAAACCCCTGTTAGTACACGGAGCTGTGGGCACACAGGGCTGTCCAGCCATGTAGACCTCTTTTAGCCCTGTTCCCCCCGGTTTAGCCCTGTTACCTCTGGTTTAGCCCCGTTACCGCTGGTTTAGCCCTGTTTCCCCTGGTTTATCCCTGTTACACCCGGTTTAGCCCTGTTACACACGGTTTAACCCTGTTACACCTGGTTTAGCCCTGTTACACCTGGTTTAGCCCTGTTACACCCGGTTACCCCTGGTTTAGCCCTGTTACCCCTGGTTTAGCCCTGTTACACCCGGTTTTGCCCTGTTCCCCCTGGTTTAGCCCTGTTCCTCCTGGTTTAGCCCTGTTACCCCTGGTTTAGCCCTGTTACACCCGGTTTAGCCCTGTTACCACTTGTTTAACCCTGTTCCCCCTGGTTTAGCCCTGTTACCCCTTGTTTAGCCCTGTTACCCCTGTTCCCCCTGGTTTAGCCCTGTTCCCCCTGGTTTAGCCCTGTTCCCCCTGGTTTAGCCCTGTTACCCCTGGTTTAGCCCTGTTCCCCCTGGTTTAGCCCTGTTACCCCTGGTTTAGCCCTGTTACCCCTGGTTTAGCCCTGTTACCCCTGGTTTAACCCTGTTCCCCCTGGTTTAGCCCTGTTACCCCTGGTTTAGCCCTGTTCCCCCTGGTTTAGCCCTTTTACACCCGGTTTTGCCCTGTTACCCCTTGTTTAGCCCTGTTCCTCCTGGTTTAGCCCTGTTACCCCTGGTTTAGCCCTGTTACACCCGGTTTAGCCCTGTTACCCCTTGTTTAACCCTGTTCCCCCTGGTTTAGCCCTGTTCCCCCTGGTTTAGCCCTGTTACCCCTTGTTTAGCCCTGTTACCCCTGTTCCACCTGGTTTAGCCCTGTTCCCCCTGGTTTAGCCCTGTTCCCCCTGGTTTAGCCCTGTTTCCCCTGGTTTAGCCCTGTTTCCCCTGGTTTAGCCCTGTTTCCCTGGTTTAGCCCTGTTCCCCCTGGTTTAGCCCTGTTACCCCTGGTTTAGCCCTGTTACCCCTGGTTTAGCCCTGTTACCCCTGGTTTAGCCCTGTTCCCCCGGTTTAGCCCTGTTCCCCCTGGTTTAGCCCTGTTCCCCCCCCTGGTTTAGCCCTGTTACACCCGGTTTAGCCCTGTTACACCCGGTTTAGCCCTGTTACCCCTGGTTTAGCCCTGTTCTCCCTGGTTTAGCCCTGTTCCCCCTGGTTTAGCCCTGTTCCCCCTGGTTCAGCCCTGTTACACCCGGCTAATGCAGGGCCAAACTCAATACGACAACGTTACAAAACGTTGATACATTTCTGTCTGCAAACTTTGTGTCTGCAACAATACACCCGTGGGCCACGTTCATTAGGAAAAACGTTACGGAGCAAATAGAAATGTCATGAATAGAGCTGATGATGTGATTCTGTATTGTACATGTCCGAGGAATGTGTGTTCTATGTCATATACACTAAATAGCCAAAAGTATGTGGACACCCATTTAATTTAGTGGATTCAGCTATTTCAGCACACACCCGTTGCTGACAAGGGGAATAACTTTTCGGCCCTGCTAGAGCTGTTAGCTGTAAGTGCTGTTATTGTGAAGAGGAAACGTCTAGGAGCAACAATGTCTCGGCCGCAAAGTGGTAAGCCACACAAGCTCACAGAACGGGACAGCAGAGTGCTGAAGAGCATAGCCCGTAGAAATCGTCTGTCCTCGGTTGTAACACTCACTACAGAGTTCCAAACTGCCTCTGGAAGCAACGTCAGCACAATAACTGTTTGTCGGGAGTTCATGAAATGGGTTTCCATGGCAGAGCAGCTGTACACAAGCGTAAGATCACTGTGCGCAATGCCAAGCATCGGCTGAAGTGGTGTAAAACTCAACGCCATTGTCTCTGGAACAGTGGAAACGCCTTCTCTGGAGTGATAAATCCCGCTTCACCATCTGGCAGTCCGACTGATGAATCTGGGTTAGAAGGATGCCAAGAGAACGCTACCTGCCAAAAATGTATAGTTCCAACTGTAAAGTTTGGAGGCGGTATAATGGTCTGGGGCTGTTTTTCATTGTTCGGGCTAGGCCCCTTAGTTCCAGTGAAGGGAAATCTTAACCCTATAGTATACAATTAAATTCTAGACGATTCTGTGCTTCCCACTTTGTGGCAACAGTTTGGTGAAGACCCTTTCCTGTTTCAGCGTGACAATTCCCCCGTGAGGTCCATATAGAAATGGTTTGTTGAGATCGGTATTGAAGAACTTAACTGGCCTGCACAGAGCCCTGACCTCAACCCAAATCGAACACCTTTGGGAGCCAGGCCCAATCACCCAACATCAGTGGCCAACCTCACTAATGCTCTTGTGGCTGAATGGAAGCAAATCCCTGCAGCAATGTTCCAACATCTAGTGGAAAGCCTTCCCAGAAGAGTGGAGGCTGTTATAGCAGCAATGATCCAACATCAAGTGGAAAGCCTTCCCAGAAGAGTGGAGGCTGTTATAGCAGCAATGTTCCAACATCTAGTGGAAAGCCTTCCCAGAAGAGTGGAGGCTGTTATAGCAGCAATGTTCCAACATCTAGTGGAAAGCCTTCCCAGAAGAGTGGAGGCTGTTATAGCAGCAATGTTCCAACATCTAGTGGAAAGCCTTCCCAGAAGAGTGGAGGCTGTTATAGCAGCAATGTTCCAACATCTAGTGGAAAGCCTTCCCAGAAGAGTGGAGGCTGTTATAGCAGCAATGTTCCAACATCTAGTGGAAAGCCTTCCCAGAAGAGTGGAGGCTGTTATAGCAGCAATGTTCCAACATCTAGTGGAAAGCCTTCCCAGAAGAGTGGAGGCTGTTATAGCAGCAATGTTCCAACATCTAGTGGAAAGCCTTCCCAGAAGAGTGGAGGCTGTTATAGCAGCAATGTTCCAGCATCTAGTGGAAAGCCTTCCCAGAAGAGTGGAGGCTGTTATAGCAGCAATGTTCCAACATCTAGTGGAAAGCCTTCCCAGAAGAGAGGAGGCTGTTATAGCAGGAAAAGGGGAACCAACTCCATATTAATGTCTATGATTTTGCAATGAGAAGTTCGACGAGCAGGTGTCCACATACTTTTGTCAATGTAGTGTGTATTTTTACCTGAACGTTCCACAACATTGTTTCCAACTGTTTTAAAAGATCAATATAAACACACACGATGTCCGATCACTGGAGGTGGGTTATATACAGTAGTTAATTTAAATATATTTATTTTTAATCTTACAAAAATGTATTATAAAAAAATAACTTGTTTTTGATTTTTTTTTTTGTTATGGGGTACTGTATGTAGATTTAGCCCTGAGGAAAACATTTAATTTAATCCATTTTAGAATAACGTAAAATAAAATGTGGATTGTTAAACAAAATGTGTGTGAAAAAGAAAAGGGAAGGGTCTGTCTGTATACTTTCTGAATACACTGTATGTCGCTTTCAAGGAAGACAGTTCCAACTACTTTTAGAAGAAAAAAAACGTGTTTAATCATTGTCTTTCTGTTTTAGATACATTCACCTTTGACCCTAGCTCCCTCCCTCCCTCTTTCCCTCTCTCCCTCCCTCCTCCCTCCCTCCTTCTTTCCCTCTCCCTCCCTCCTCCCTCTTTCCCTCTTTCCCTCTCTCCCTCCCTCCCTCTCTCTCCCTCTTTCCCTCTTTCCCTCTTTCCCTCTCTCCCTCTTTCCCTCTTTCCCTCTTTCCCTCTCCCTCTTTCCCTCCCTCCCTCCCTCTTTCCCTCTCCCTCCCTCCCTCTTTCCCCTCCCTCCCTCCCTCTTTCCCTCTCCCTCCTCCCTCCCTCTCTCCTCCCTCTCTCCCTCTTTCCCTCTCCCTCCCTCCCTCTTTCCCTCTCCCTCCTCCCTCCCTCTCTCCTCCCTCTCTCCCTCTCTCCCTCTTTCCCTCTTTCCCTCCCTCCCTCTTTCCCTCTCCCTCCCTTTCCCTCTCCCCTCTCTCCCTCTCTCCCTCCCTCCCTCTTTTCCCTCTTTCCCTCCCTCCCTCTTTCCCTCTCTCCTCCCTCTCTCCCTCTCTCCCTCTCTCCCTCTCTCCCAGAGTTAAAAACAGATGTCTGTCTGTGAAACCGGCTCTCGGTAATACTGTAAACCATCCCTTAAATAAATAATCTCTCACAGTTATTAGCATTTGGTCACATCACAATGATCCACACCATGTGTATTGTCTTCTATATATTAATTACACATTTGGTATAATGGGAAATGTATGGATTATATCAAAAGAGAGTTTAAAACGTCAAGCAATTACTGTTTGTGTATATATATAAAATGTGTATATATTCACACACATTATCTCACTCAGAAAACAAGCTGAACCCCCTAATCAGTATAGCTGTTGTAAATGTATTATTTTTTAAATAAAGCTTTTTTCAATACAAAATGGACAATGGGTAAATAAATAATTGTCATCAATTGTGTATTGCTTTTCAATAAGAAACAAAAGGCATTGATTATTTTCATTCTTTTACATCTTTATCTAGAAGTCAATGCATTGAATACAGATGCTATTGATTCATTGGCAGCTTTTTAAAATGTATTAATAAGATGCATTAGAGAAATGCAGAACATTTTGTTCAGGCACCACTCCCTCCAGACTAGCGGTTGTGTGGTGCTGTACTGCAGTAACAAAGAGAAAGGGGGACGTGTCAGACACATGAGATCTTCTAATCCAGTGTCACGCTGGTATAAAGGATTTTGGAGACAGGCGCAGGAATACACGATAGTTTATTTTTATTTTTATACACCAAAAACAAACACGTATACTAAAACACTGGGCTGTACCCAAACAGAAATTGAGCTCAGGTGCATCCTGTTTCCATTGATCATCCTTTAAATATTTCTACAACTTCATTGGAGTCCATCTGTGGTAAATTCAATTGATTGGACATGATTTGGAAAGGCAAACACTTGTCTATATAAGGTCCAACAGTTTACAGTGCATGTCAAAAACCAAGCCATGCGGTTGAAGGAATTGTCCGTAGAGCTCCGAGACAGGGTTGTGTCGAGGCACAGATCTGGGGAGTAACCATCGGGTTCTTGGTCACCTCCCTGACCAAGGCCCTTCACCTGGATTGGTCAGTTTGGCCGGGCAGCCAGCTTTATGAAGTGTCTTGGTGGTTCCAAACTTCTACCATTTAAGAATGATGGAGGCTACTGTGTTCTTGGGGACCTTCAATGCTACAGAAGTCTTTTGGTACCCTTCCCCTGATCTTTGCGAAAAAAACAATCCGATTTTGACAGAAATATGTTTGAGACGCAAAGAAAATCCAAGGAGAGGGGGTACAAAATATGGTCAGATCAATACTGACATTGACAAAATTCAAAACAAATCGAGACATCTCTTTCAGGGGCAGTCTCGCAAAAAGAAGCATTCTTGCGTTCAAACTACTCGCTATTCAAAGTGTTCTGAACAAATTAAGGGAATCGTTCACACACATTGGCACGTTCGGTAATGTGTTTTCTGACCCTCCCTTGGTTGTATTCTGGCGGGGCAGAAATCTAAGAGATCAATTGGTAAACTCTGATTTACCACCCCAAAATATCCCCGTACAACGTATATGTGCGCCTCTACTGGATGGAAACGACAAGTGTAACGGCTGTGCTCAATGCAATGGCGCCTATAAATGTAGATCGTTCTAACAGGGAAACGGATCCCAATCCAAGGTGTTATTACCTGCTCCACTAAGGCAGTTATTTATCTTATAACTTGTCCTTGTGGTAAAAATGTGGGTAAAACAAAGCGTGAATTAAAAGTACGAATCTCGGAGCATCTTATCACCATTAGGTGCAAAAACCCGACATACCCAGCTGCGGATCACTTTTTGGAAGCGAACCACTTGATTTCGTCCCAACGTTATATCGGAATCGAACGTGTCACCCTCCGTAGGAGAGGTGGTGACCGACAATTTATTGTTAAAACGAGAGGATCCCTGGATCTTTAATTTAAAGACTATTTCTCCAGTCGGTCTTAACCTAGACTTGGATCTGAAGCCATTCTTGTGATTTTTTTGTTACTCGTAAATGTCTGCGTCTGAGCTCCCAGCGTGTACGGCTCTCCTTTTCTTTTTCAGTTCGAGAAGGAGGGCACGAAGATGAGGAACGGAGGTCAACTTTAATAGCTTGCTACTACTATAATATTGTATAAAACAATTTGTTTCTTGCCCATTTATATATTTATCAGAGTTATTGACCTCGCAATAACCGTGATACGAGTCATTTACATGGTGCTGAAACTTCAAGCAGCAGCTGCGGCACAATCAGTCGGAAATGGACAGCTCATGGTGCTGAAAGTAGGCAAATTCGAGTAGGCATTGCCTAATTAATTTGAACCGTATTCATTTGAATTAGACTTTACTAACAAGAGGGCTTTGTGTTGGAGCCTATTTCTTCCTGTTTTAGAAACGAGGTAGGCCTACCTGTTTGACAGAAGAAGAAAAAAATCTATATATCTGTACATGAGGTCACCAATCTCATATTTATGTTAATTGATTAATGAGTCACTTTAAGACCGCAGGACATTAGTATTTTTTTTTAAATGTTGTTGCTCTTATGCATTCATATGTTGTATGCTAGTGGATTTCAGTTTGTATTGCTATATGAGTGTAATAAAAAAAAAAGATCTTAACTTCAAAAACCACAAGTTTAAACATGAAGGATTTGGTAAATAAGATAACTTCTCAAACATTGTCAGGAGGTTAGACCCATCGATACATTGTTCCAAAATCTAAATCTAATCCGAAAACATGTCCAAGACTTGTAATAATTTACTTCTAGTGAGTAGAAATGTAGAAGGGTAGGCCAGGTATGTTCTAGAAAGGTTTTGGAAGAAATCTCTTGTACATGGGTTTAGGGAAAGAGGAACACCCCCCCCCCGCGCGATTACGTCACTCTGAACGGATTCCCTCGTACCGCCTACTTTTTAACACCAGGGTGCGCGCACGTCAGTTTACTGCAAACCATCGAGAGCGAGACGTCGGAGGGATTGGCTATAAGCTTTATACTACTAGAATGGCCTGGAACCTTCTTTAAAGATATTATTGTCAGCCATTTTGGTCAGGGAGTTGGTCAACCATGACATGCCAGTCCTGTGATAAGATATTGTGTAAAATAATGAATTCGAAGAAGGTACCTGCACTGTATGTTTGTTAGCCAGACAGCTTTAGAGGAATGATTCCATACATGTTTCAAATTAACTGCCAATACTCCATTCAAACAATGCATTCAGTCCACAGCCATACACCGGGCTGAAATCATTTGATGACAGGACTTCTACAAGTTATTAATACAACAAGTTGTTGATATATATTGTATCATAATAATATCACTCACAGCTTTCCATGAAAATGTATGGTCTGTTTATATATACTTTAGGATATTTATTCTGAAAGTTGGTATAAAACCCTGTATAAACTATATTTATGACAATATATATGACAATATTTTAGGTTGACAATTATATTACGCAATATATCACATCCCTTACTTTTACTTACCTGCATAAGTAAAACTCTGGATTATGCCTCTACTTTTACATGCCATTCATTCCAATTAGGCTGGTTTGGATTTCTCCCTGACCAAGATGGCTGCCAATTTCATCCTAATCCATTCTAGGAACGTAGAGAGTTTATGACAAGAGTCCTTCTAGTTCTTTTATAGATCTATATGAGATAGACAGGCAGACAGTGGTGTTTCTAGTTTAGCTTGCTAGTTTTGACGACATGTTTTTTTTTTTTTTAATGATTGTCAAAGCCAAACAAACTAGCATGAACTGCTGCTTTGGGATGCAAGTATTATAGTTAGCAACCTTTTCAATACCACAAATCGGACATCAGCGGTGCACAAATATACGGTAAGAACTGCATTTGATAGCACATTTCGTATCCCATGGCCATGCTAGTTAACAGTTAGCTATGAATAGTGTCTGAAGATAGCATGCTAACTAGAAGCTGCTAAATCTATATAGATGCTGTGTTCTTTTGATGCGGTAGCAAGACATTATCCGCTTTACCGTTTCAGTCCTATTTTCTGGGAGGTTGCTGGTAATTTAGTTGGATTTAAAAACCAGGCCACGATGCATTAGCAAACCACCTATTCTATTTTTATTTTTTTTACAGATGACGTTAGCTAGAGAACTAAACATTATTCTATTTGAGTATAGCCACCTAACCAAGGACCCCGGAGAGTTGAACAAATCTGTATTTTTTTTAAAAATTAAATCTGACCGGTGACATAGTAAACTAGCTGGTTGTCGTCGATGTTTGTCACATGTCAAATTTATTATTTTACGTATTTTATAGCTAGAACCATGTGACATTCATTGGTTCCAAGGAAACCACAAGCAACGTGTGGCCCAGCGTCGTCCAGGTTTGGCCGGAATTTGTTCTTAACTGACTAGTTAAATAAAGATGAACTGCAGTAACGCCTCTTGAACTGGGATGCAGTGCCTTTGACCTCTGTGCCACTTGGGAGCCCTGTAGCATTGACTGTAACAGAACCTGAACCCTTTTCGTAAACTTAACCTCATTCCCATAACCTGTAATGTTAATTCCCCATAACCTGCTACGTCAATTCCCCATAACCTGCTACGTTAATTCCCCATAACCTGCTACGTCAATTCCCCATAACCTGTAATGTTAATTCCCCATAACCTGCTACGTTAATTCCCCATAACCTGCTACGTCAATTCCCCATAACCTGCTACGTTAATTCCCCATAACCTGCTACGTTAATTCCCCATAACCTGCTACGTCAATTCCCCATAACCTGCTACGTTAATTCCCCATAACCTGCTACGTCAATTCCCCATAACCTGCTACGTCAATTCCCCATAACCTGCTACGTCAATTCCCCATAACCTGCTACGTCAATTCCCCATAACCTGCTACGTCAATTCCCCATAACCTGCTACGTCAATTCCCCATAACCTGCTACGTCAATTTCCCGATGACTCTTATCGAGATCTCGACATACATTCGGTTTTCAAACTGCCATCCTAGAATTCGTTTGTGTGACTTCAAAATTAGAGGCGTTGTACAAAACTAATTCCTCAGCGATTTGGATCGACCTCCTAACCAATCAAAGTTGATTATTTCATCGTGTAGGCCCGGGGCTCTGACCCGACCGATCGGTTTCTAGGACCAATCAGAATGGTCAGAATGTGTTTTGCATTCTAGGAATCGTGGGTAGAGGTAGGTAAATCAAGACTCGTGGTGGGAAAGAAACGCCAGTTGGCCAAAGCGATGTGGATAGTTAGCCACTAGACAGGCAGGCGAACATCAGCCCTGATTCCACAACATGGGTACAACAATGTATCTCATCAATCCACTTATATAATAGAAATAAGCTGCCTCTCAATTTTTGCGTCACGTGTAGCCTCATGTGTCTGGATTTGCCTTCCTCTCCCACGATTTCTAGAACGCAAAAACATTCTGACCATCTGGGGCGGCAGGTAGCCTCGTGGTTAGAGGCGGGTAGCCTCGTGGTTAGAGGCGGGTAGCCTCGTGGTTGGAGGCGGGTAGCCTCGTGGTTGGAGGCGGGTAGCCTCGTGGTTGGAGGCGGGTAGCCTAGTAACCGAAAGGTTGCAAGACCAAATCCCGAGCCGACAAGGTAAAAATCTGTCATTCCTCCCTGAACAAATCAAATCAAATCAAATTTTATTTGTCACATACACATGGTTAGCAGATGTTAATGCGAGTGTAGCGAAATGCTTGTGCTTCTAGTTCCGACAATGCAGTAATAACGAGCAAGTAATCTAACTAACAATTCCAAAAAAAAACTACTGTCTTATACACAGTGTAAGGGGATAAAGAATATGTACATAAGGATATATGAATGAGTGATGGTACAGAGCAGCATAGGCAAGATACAGTAGATGATATCGAGTACAGTATATACATATGAGATAAGTATGTAAACCAAGTGGCATAGTTAAAGTGGCTAGTGATACATGTATTACATAAGGATGCAGTCGATGATATAGAGTACAGTATCAACGTATGCATATGAAATGAACAATGTAGGGTAAGTAACATTATATAAGGTAGCATTGTTTAAAGTGGCTAGTGATATATTTACATAATTTCCCATCAATTCCCATGATTAAAGTGGCTGGAGTAGAGTCAGTGTCATTGACAGTGTGTTGGCAGTAGCCACTCAATGTTAGTGGTGGCTGTTTAACAGTCTGATGGCCTTGAGATAGAAGCTGTTTTTCAGTCTCTCGGTCCCAGCTTTGATGCACCTGTACTGACCTCGCCTTCTGGATGACAGCGGGGTGAACAGGCAGTGGCTCGGGTGGTTGATGTCCTTGATGATCTTTATGGCCTTCCTGTAGCATCGGGTGGTGTAGGTGTCCTGGAGGGCAGGTAGTTTGCCCCCGGTGATGCGTTGTGCAGACCTCACTACCCTCTGGAGAGCCTTACGGTTGAGGGCGGTGCAGTTGCCATACCAGGCGGTGATACAGCCCGCCAGGATGCTCTCGATTGTGCATCTGTAGAAGTTTGTGAGTGCTTTTGGTGACAAGCCGAATTTCTTCAGCCTCCTGAGGTTGAAGAGGCGCTGCTGCGCCTTCCTCACGATGCTGTCTGTGTGAGTGGACCAATTCAGTTTGTCTGTGATGTGTATGCCGAGGAACTTAAAACTTGCTACCCTCTCCACTACTGTTCCATCGATGTGGATGGGGGTGTTCCCTCTGCTGTTTCCTGAAGTCCACAATCATCTCCTTAGTTTTGTTGACGTTGAGTGTGAGGTTATTTTCCTGACACCACACTCCGAGGGCCCTCACCTCCTCCCTGTAGGCCGTCTCGTCGTTGTTGGTAATCAAGCCTACCACTGTTGTGTCGTCCGCAAACTTGATGATTGAGTTGGAGGCGTGCATGGCCACGCAGTCGTGGGTGAACAGGGAGTACAGGAGGGGGCTCAGAACGCACCCTTGTGGGGCCCCAGTGTTGAGGATCAGCGGGGAGGAGATGTTGTTGCCTACCCTCACCACCTGGGGGCGGCCCGTCAGGAAGTCCAGTACCCAGTTGCACAGGGCGGGGTCGAGACCCAGGGTCTCGAGCTTGATGACGAGCTTGGAGGGTACTATGGTGTTGAATGCCGAGCTGTAGTCGATGAACAGCATTCTCACATAGGTATTCCTCTTGTCCAGATGGGTTAGGGCAGTGTGCAGTGTGGTTGAGATTGCATCGTCTGTGGACCTATTTGGGCGGTAAGCAAATTGGAGTGGGTCAAGGGTGTCAGGTAGGGTGGAGGTGATATGGTCCTTGACTAGTCTCTCAAAGCACTTCATGATGACGGATGTGAGTGCTACGGGGCGGTAGTCGTTTAGCTCAGTTACCTTAGCTTTCTTGGGAACAGGAACAATGGTGGGAACAGGAACAACAACAAGGCAGTTAACCCGCTGTTCCTAGGCTGTCATTGAAAATAAGAATTTGTTCTTAAACTGACTTTCCTTTTTTAAACAAAAAGGTCAAATAAATGACGCGCACAGCCTCAAGGGAGGTTCTTCATTCTGTCACCATTGAAGACAGGCTTGTGACTATAGAGGATATCATAAATCAAATGTATGCTTTGTTATTAGGCAGGTCACAGCCCGGATGCAAATATGGCCAACCTTTTTTGTTTGAGGTAGCAACAAGACCTAGCTAGTGTCAACAAGTTCATTGTGTGTTGGCCTAAGACTTGTGCTATTGACAGTATTTCTGCTTCAGGCAAGATGTGGAGATGACCATTTTAGTTACTGTATTCATTTCAATGCTAACTGAGACAAATCCTCCCTCCCTCCATGTCCTCCTCGTCTCCTTAGGAAACTGTTTTAAAGATCACAGATGTATGTTTGTGGTTACTGGTTAGCTTTGTGGCTACTGGTTAGATTTGTTGCTCCTGGTTAGCTTTGTGGCTCCGGGTTAGCTTTGTGGCTCCTGGTTAGCTTTGTGGCTCCTGGTTAGCTTTGTGGCTACTGGTTAGCTTTGTGGCTACTGGTTAGCTTCTCAGCTAGGGTCTGAACAGAAGGGATACTTAAAGTTAGCATGATGTTTTTTCAGACCATTTGACTGGGAGATGTTAATGTCCTATGATGACACACTCTACTGTTAACTTTACTTCCATTTTCTCTTTCACTCACTCTCTCCTCTCACTCTCCCCTTGCTCTCTCTCTCTCTCTCTCTGTCTCTCACTCTCCCCTTGCTCTCTCTCTCTCTCTCCCTCCCCTTGCTCTCTCTCTCTCTCTCTCTGTGTCTCTCACTCTCCCCTTGCTCTCTCTCTCTCTCTCTCTCTCTCTCTCCCTCCCCTTGCTCTCTCTCTCTCTCTCTCTCTCTCCCCCTTGCTCTCTCTCTCTCTCCCCTTGCTCTCTCTCTCTCTCTCTCTCTCTGTGTCTCTCACTCTCCCCTTGCTCTCTCTCTCTCTCTCTCTCTCTGTGTCTCTCACTCTCCCCTTGCTCTCTCTCTCTGTGTCTCTCACTCTCCCCTTGCTCTCTCTCTCTCTGTCTGTGTCTCTCACTCTCCCCTTGCTCTCTCTCTCTCTCTCTCTGTGTCTCTCACTCTCCCCTTGCTCTCTCTCTCTCCCCTTGCTCTCTCTCTCGCCATCTCTCTGTATGTCTCTATCTTTCTCTCTCTGTCGGTATCTCTTTCTCTACATTTAATTTCTCTTTTATTCTTGTTTTCGTGGCTTGTGTAACAAAACACATATGTCATATAACCATTTGACTGACCCGAAGCTGCTTCCACATGTGGACAGGGGCCCACTGCGGGTTTAGTAAATCAGCATAGAAGCATTACAGAAGAGCGCCGCACACCACCTGCAGAGCGCCGCACACCACCTGCAGAGCGCCGCAGAGCGTCGCACGCCTCCAGCAGAGCGCCGCACGCCACCGCAGGGCGCCGCACGCCACCAGCAGGGCGCCGCACACCACCTGCAGAGCGCCGCACACCACCTGCAGAGCGCCGCAGAGCGTCGCACGCCTCCAGCAGAGCGCCGCACGCCACCGCAGGGCGCCGCACGCCACCAGCAGAGCGCCGCACGCACACACATCGTCCCAGATGGCACCTTATTCTGTTCCGTGCACTTCTTTTAGCGAGGGCCCTATGGGTAGTGCACTACATTTGGCGAGGGCCCTATGGGTAGTGCACTACATTTGGCGAGGGCCCTATGGGTAGTGCACTACATTTGGCGAGGGCCCTATGGGTAGTGCACTACATTTGGCGAGGGCCCTATGGGTAGTGCACTACATTTGGCGAGGGCCCTATGGGTAGTGCACTACATTTGGCGAGGGCCCTATGGGTAGTGCACTACATTTGGCGAGGGCCCTATGGGTAGTGCACGATACACGGAGTAGGCTGACATTCTAGAGACACACACTTTGGCTGGTTGGCACCTGAACAGTTGGCTAGTTAATTGGATGTTTTAGCTTCAGAGGTCTCTGCCAACATGTTGAGTTACAGAGAGAGTTATCAGCAGCTATGTTTACCCTCTGAGCTTGTAGCTCCTGTATCCTTTAACCTTGCTACCATTGGCTGTACACAAGGAGGAAGATCTTGGTTGTAGGACAGCTGAACGTAATGAAAGGGAGAGTCAATCATCCGCTCACTATTTAGGCCAGGGCCCACCAGGGCCCACCATGCTAGCTGCCTGGCAGTCTCTCTGCATCCCTAATGTTTCCTGTGTAGTGTACTACTGTTGGCCACACCATGGCCCACAGGGCTCTCTGGTCATAACTAGAGTACCATTTCTCACGTAAAGCCTCTGTCTACAGTCTGGGCTACGCTGTTCTGTCTACAGTCTGGGCTGGGCTGTTCTGTCTACAGTCTGGGCTGGGCTGTTCTGTCTACAGTCTGGGCTGGGCTGTTCTGTCTACAGTCTGGGCTGGGCTGTTCTGTCTACAGTCTGGGCTGGGCTGTTCTGTCTACAGTCTGGGCTGGGCTGTTCTGTCTACAGTCTGGGCTGTTCTGTCTACAGTCTGGGCTGTTCTGTCTACAGTCTGGGCTGGGCTGTTCTGTCTACAGTCTGGGCTGGGCTGTTCTGTCTACAGTCTGGGCTGGGCTGTTCTGTCTACAGTCTGGGCTGGGCTGTTCTGTCTACAGTCTGGGCTGGGCTGTTCTGTCTACAGTCTGGGCTGTTCTGTCTACAGTCTGGGCTGGGCTGTTCTGTCTCCATTATGAAACTGAGAGGCCATTTGAAAGATAATCAACTCAATCAAGCTCTATTAGTGGCAATACAATTAATTACCTGGTTATAGCCTGCTGTGTTAATACAACTCTCATAGGTTTTGTGTGTGTGTGTGTGTGTGTGTGTGTGTGTGTGTGTGTAACCTTTATTTAACTAGGCAAGTCAGTTAAGAACAAATTCTTATTTACAATGACGGCCTACCCCGGCCAAACCCGGACGACGCTGGGCCAATTGAGCGCCGCCCTATGGGACTCTCAATCACGGCCCGGTTGGGATACAGCCTGGATTCGAACCAGGGTGTCTGTAGTGACGCCTCTAGCACTGAGATGCAGTGTTTCAGATCGCTGCTCCTACTCGGTGGCCCCCGCGGTTCTGGGCTCATGGTTCATATAGCCCGGACCAGTCGTTATACTGAGGCGGTTTTTCCATGGTCACTATTACCTCAGACAGTCACTGCCATCTGTGATTAGCAGCCCACTCCACTACTCTGAGCCCTTATCACAGGAAAACACCTTGAGGCCCCTTTGTGGCATGATTAACGATACACACCTGTTACTGTCCGTGTAAATGAATTGCTGCAGGCTGTAAGTAATGTGGCACAGACATGCCAAGTGTTTCTAATGCACCTGGCCTCCCCTTGGCCCCGCCTCCCCTTGGCCCCGCCTCCCCATGGCCGGCCCCGCCTCCCCATGGCCGGCCCCGCCTCCCCCATGGCCGGCCCCGCCTCCCCTTGGCCCGCCCGCCCGGCCTCCCCTTGGCCCGCCCGCCCGGCCTCCCCTTGGCCCGCCCGCCCGGCCTCCCCTTGGCCCGCCCGCCCGGCCTCCCCTTGGCCCGCCCGCCCGGCCTCCCCTTGGCCCGCCCGCCCGGCCTCCCCTTGGCCCGCCCGCCCGGCCTCCCCTTGGCCCGCCCGCCCGGCCTCCCCTTGGCCCGCCCGGTCTCCCCTCGGCCCGCCCCGCCTCCCCTCGGCCCGCCCCGCCTCCCCTCGGCCCGCCCCGCCCCGCCTCCCCTTGGCCGGCCCCGCCTCCCCTTGGCCCGCCCGGCCTCCCCTTGGCCCGCCCGCCCGGCCTCCCCTTGGCCCGCCCGCCCGGCCTCCCCTTGGCCCGCCCGGCTTCCCCTTGGCCCGCCCGGTCTCCCCTTGGCCCGCCCGGTCTCCCCTTGGCCCGCCCCGCCTCCCCTTGGCCCGCCTCGCCCCGCCTCCCCTTGGCCCGCCTCGCCCCGCCTCCCCTTGGCCCGCCCGGCCTCCCCTTGGCCCGCCCCGCCTCCCCTTGGCCCACCCCGCCTCCCCTTGGCCCGGCCCGCCCCGCCTCCCCTTGGCCCGATGCTGAACAGTTGCCACAGTGTGAAGAGAAACATACCAAAGGCTTGGAATTACGACTAGCTGTCTCTGAGAGCCTCTCAACAAAACACTGTCCTCAATGAAACGTGTTCTATGCACCCAGTCAAAAGATCATCACTGTGGTTCTACTGTCAGACATGGACTCTCTACAGGTGGCCATGCTATAGGTTCACCAGATGAGAACTGTGGTTCTACTGTCAGACATGGACTCTCTACGGGTGGCCATGCTATAGGTTCACCAGATGAGAACTGTGGTTCTACTGTCAGACATGGACTCTCTACGGGTGGCCATGCTATAGGTTCACCAGATGAGAACTGTGGTTCTACTGTCAGACATGGACTCTCTACAGGTGGCCATCCTATAGGTTCACCAGATGAGAACTGTGGTTCTACTGTCAGACATGGACTCTCTACAGGTGGCCATGCTATAGGTTCACCAGATGAGAACTGTGGTTCTACTGTCAGACATGGACTCTCTACGGGTGGCCATGCTATAGGTTCACCAGATGAGAACTGTGGTTCTACTGTCAGACATGGACTCTCTACAGGTGGCCATGCTATAGGTTCACCAGATGAGAACTGTGGTTCTACTGTCAGACATGGACTCTCTACAGGTGGCCATGCTATAGGTTCACCAGATGAGAACTGTGGTTCTACTGTCAGACATGGACTCTCTACAGGTGGCCATGCTATAGGTTCACCAGATGAGAACTGTGGTTCTACTGTCAGACATGGACTCTCTACGGGTGGCCATGCTATAGGTTCACCAGATGAGAACTGTGGTTCTACTGTCAGACATGGACTCTCTACGGGTGGCCATGCTATAGGTTCACCAGATGAGAACTGTGGTTCTACTGTCAGACATGGACTCTCTACAGGTGGCCATGCTATAGGTTCACCAGATGAGAACTGTGGTTCTACTGTCAGACATGGACTCTCTACAGGTGGCCATGCTATAGGTTCACCAGATGAGAACTGTGGTTCTACTGTCAGACATGGACTCTCTACAGGTGGCCATCCTATAGGTTCACCAGATGAGAACTGTGGTTCTACTGTCAGACATGGACTCTCTACAGGTGGCCATGCTATAGGTTCACCAGATGAGAACTGTGGTTCTACTGTCAGACATGGACTCTCTACAGGTGGCCATGCTATAGGTTCACCAGATGAGAACTGTGGTTCTACTGTCAGACATGGACTCTCTACAGGTGGCCATCCTATAGGTTGGAAACACTCAAAAAGCCGGGCTAGGAGGTGATGATGATGGTGTCACGTGCACAGCCGGGACCTTATCTGATTCATGTTGAGGAGACATACACACGCGGCTCACCTGAGAGAGAGAGACGAGAGAGGGGGAGAGACGTTCAACAGCAGGAAACCAGAGCATACAGTTTGTTTTTTAATTGAAGCAGTTAACAGGATACAGAATTGCTTCATCTTGTACATCAAACATTAATCACTTAAATTCTGTTTTAATATGGGGAAAGTACTACATTTCCCAGAATGCATTAGTCTAACCCTCAAATTTAAATGTGTCATTTAGCAGACACACTTACCCAGAGATTTACATGTGAGTAAGGGCATACTTTTTCATACTGGTCCCCTCATGGGAATCGAACCCACAACCCTGGCGTCTACCAACTGAGCCACGCGGACTAAGTTGACCATAAATCCTTCAAAAAGAAGCCAAACAAACAAACAAAATGGTTGGTGGAAATATAATTGCCTATTATAAACATTAAGTTTAAAAGCGTAAGCCTATATGAACATTGATCTCTGGAAGTGTTTCCTGTCAGATTCAAGGAAACTCATGCTCTATGACTGAGTGGAATTGCAGTGCAATTAAATTTTACTTCCTGTCAATCAAATAAAAACATTCTACATCCTGTTGGGGTGGCCAATTCAATTTAAATTTCAACTTATGTTGGGAGTAAATTTCAAAATTCTCAATTGAGCGCAACCCAAGGGGTGGCTGGTAGCCTAGTGGTTAGAGGGTTGAGCCAGTAACCGAAAGGTTGCTAGATCGAATCCCCGAGCTGACAAAAATCTGTCGTTCTGCCCCTGAACAAGGCCCACTGTTCCTAGGCCAGTCGTTGTATAATAATTGAACTGACTTGCCTAAGTGCCATAAAGTCGTTGTACCCTGTAGATTATATTACCACCCTTGGCCTTCCCTCAAGTTCTGAGATCTTGGCTGTGTTTCAAACTCATTAGAGACACACCGTCCTCCACTTACCCTCGCCTTGTGCCCTTGGGGGTAATTCCTGCGACAACAATCTTTGTCGTCGGTCCAAATGGTTAGCCGAACAAGGGAAGTTGGCAACGTAAACCCCTCAGTCCTCGTTTTTGGAGTTGAGTTTGCGAGTGTACAATTATGTTGACCTCGACACCTGAAACGACCCATAATTCAATTCGCGACGATTGTATATCTGCTAAGAAAAGTCAGCCAAAACTTAAAAACAATGTTAGTATTGAGAAGTCAACATACAAGTGAAAGTAAAAAAACAACAAATGTAAATAAGTTAGAAATTGTGCTATTAATGAACATGACGGCTCAAACGCGTGTCATAAAATTATGTTTTTTTGTTTGGTTTGGCTTTTGGAAACGTTAGCTTGCGCACAACTTTCCCTGATATCACACTAAGACATTGTCATTTTTGATTTGACCGGATATAGTCGGATGGCTAACATTCGATGCCTGCGGATGCGTTGTCTTCGAGTCCCAAGATATGAAATACAATCATAATTGACTGTGTCGCATATAAATCACACACAACCTCCACCGCTGGTTCCATGACGACTGAAAACAACACAAGTGTGGGACAAGCGAGTGACACATTTCCAGCCAAGACCGGCCCATTTTAAAATGAATTCATTCTCACCTCTCCCCTTGCCCTGCCAGTGTCAACTGCGTCAGACGTCATTAGAAGTGTCCACTTCATTTGAGGGTTGAGGGGGAGAGGGTGTGTGATTTTTAAGTGTTTGGAATGCAGCCCTAGTCTACTGGTAACTAGTGAGTCTACCCTCATCCTTCCCTAGCCCTACCCTACCCTCATCCTTCCCTAGCCCTACCCTCATCCTTCCCTACCCTCATCCTTCCCTACCCTCATCCTTCCCTAGCCCTACCCTACCCTCATCCTTCCCTAGCCCTACCCTCATCCTTCCCTACCCTCATCCTTCCCTAGCCCGACCACAACACTGTTTTTAAAGGAGGTGCTGTGTTTACATCATATAGGTTAGCCCTGCCTATAGTGTGTGTGTGTGTGTGTGTGTGTACACCAGTATATGACATCATTATTCGGTGTAGTCCTGGAGGAAACGGCAGCCGGTGACTCACTGATGTGGGAAATGTTTGATAATACTGATCTAATGTCCCCTCTTCCTCCTCCTCTTCCTCCTCCTCTTCCTCCAGTCAGATAATACTGACCTAATGTCCCCTCTTCCTCCTCTTCCTCCAGTCAGATAATACTGACCTAATGTCCCCTCTTCCTCCTCCTCTTCCTCCAGTCAAATAATACTGACCTAATGTCCCCTCCTCCTCTTCCTCCAGTCAAATAATACTGACCTAATGTCCCCTCTTCCTCCTCCTCTTCCTCCAGTCAGATAATACTGACCTAATGTCCCCTCTTCCTCCTCCTCTTCCTCAGTCAGATAATACTGACCTAATGTCCCCTCTTCCTCCTCCTCTTCCTCAGTCAGATAATACTGACCTAATGTCCCCTCTTCCTCCTCCTCTTCCTCCAGTCAGATAATACTGACCTAATGTCCCCTCCTCCTCCTCCTCCTCCTCCAGTCAGATAATAGTGACCCTAATGTTCCCTCCTCCTCTTCCTCCAGTCAGATAATAGTGACCTAATGTTCCCTCCTCCTCTTCCTCCAGTCAGATAATAGTGACCTAATGTTCCTCTTCCTCCTCATCCTCCTCCAGTCAGATAATAGTGACCTAATGTTCCCTCCTCCTCCTGTCAGATAATAGTGACCAAGGAGCCAGCCTTCTGCCCAGGTGTCAGGTGAGGTTGTGTGTGCCGCACTTAACCCTTCCCTTTCCCTTAACACTATGGGCCCCACCCACTGGCCTTTACTCACTGATCTAGGACCAGTTACTACCCATAGCCTAACCTGAAGGAGGAATAGAGAGCCAATCATGGGAGGAATATTAAAAACTGAGCCCAGATCAGTCGGAGTTTAGGACTGCTGGCTCTGGCTCTACCCTGGTTAAATCCCACAGGGCTGTCAAAGGAAATGAGCAGATTATCCTCAACCAGCGGTATGTCCTGCTGCGTGGGTGCCTTACTGCCTGCCTGACTGCCTGACTGCCTGCTTACTGCCTGCCTTACTGCCTGCCTGACTGACTGCCTGCTTACTGCCTGACTGACTGCCTGCTTACTGACTGCCTACTGACTGCCTGACTGCCTGCTTACTGACTGCCTGCTTACTGCCTACCTGACTGCCTGCTTACTGCCTACCTGACTGCCTGCTTACTGCCTGCCTGACTGCCTGCTTACTGCCTGCCTGCCTGCTTACTGACTGCCTGCTTACTGCCTGTGCCTGCCTCTTGGGGTTATTTTTGTGCAGTGGCCCTGTCAGGGCAGGCAGGCAAGGTGAGGCTGTGAATAGCCTGAAAATAACCCAGAGGGAGAGGGTCATGGTGTCTGGACTGCCTCTAAAATGACCCAGAAGGAGAGGGTCATGGTGTCTGGACTGCCTCTAAAATGACCCAGAAGGAGAGGGTCATGGTGTCTGGACTGCCTCTAAAATGACCCAGAAGGAGAGGGTCATGGTGTCTGGACTGCCTCTAAAATGACCCAGAGGGAGAGGGTCATGGTGTCTGGACTGCCTCTAAAATGACCCAGAGGAAGAGTAAACACTCTGTCTATTGGCTAATAGGCTGCGTAACTTTGAAGATCTGACTAAAGAGGAGTAGAGTAGCCTGTCCCCTCCCAGCCCACAGTTTTAGATGGATTTGACCAGTTTCTGGAGAGACTTGAGACACACACACACTCTCACACCACCAGCTCATAGTACATCTTCGAAAGCCATAGCTTCTGTTCTGCTCCATAATTTCTCTCCCCCTCTCTCTCTCTCTCTCTTCTCTCTCCTCTCTTCTCTTCTCTTCTCTCTCTCTCTTTCTCTTCTTTCTCTCTCTCTCTTCTCTCTCTCTCTCTCTTCTCTTCTCTCTCTCTCTTCCCACTCTCTCTCCCACACTCACACAGGCATTTGTATATTCCTCTCTGAGATACAGTGCCTTCGGAAAGTATTCAGACCCCTTGACTTTTTCCACATTTTGTTATGTTACAGCCTTATTCTGAAATTGATTAAATAATGGTTTTCCCTTAGCAATCTACACACAATACCCCATAATGATATTGCAATACCTCATAATGATATTGCAATACCCCCATAATGAGAAATCAAAAAACGGTTTTGATTTTATTTTTTGCAAAATGTATTAAAAATAAAGTATTCAGACCTTTGCTATGAGAGCTCCAGGTGCATCCTGTTCCCATTGATCATCCTTCAGGTGTTTCTACAGCTTGATTGGAGTCCATCTGTGGTAAACTCAAATGATTGGACATGATTTGAAAGGCACACACCTGTCTATATAGGTCCGACTGTTGACGGTGCATGTCAGAACAAGGGTATAAATTTAAAAAAATGTATTCAGCATTGAAGGTCCCCAAGAACACAGTGTCCTCCATCATTCTTAAATGGAAGAAGTTTGGAACCACCAAGACTGTCCCTATAGGTGGCTGCCCGGCCATCTCCCCCAAATACAGGTGTGCTAAGCTTGTAGCGTCATACCCAAGAAGACTCGAGTCTGTAATCGCTGCCAAAGGTGCTTCAACAAAGTACTGAGTAAAGGGTCTGAATACTTATGTAAATGTGATCTGTTTTTTTATTAATTAGCAAACCTCTCCTCCTTCTATCCACCTCTTCT
>NC_056444.1:83521257-83526220 GCF_018296145.1 Oncorhynchus tshawytscha | reverse complement strand
GACAGCTACTCCCTGGTTCCAGACAGCTACTCCCTGGTTCCAGACAGCTACTCCTGGTTCCAGACAGCTACTCCCTGGTTCCAGACAGCTACTCCCTGGTTCCAGACAGCTACTCCCTGGTTCCAGACAGCTACTCCTGGTTCCAGACAGCTACTCCCTGGTTACAGACAGTTACTCCCTGGTTACAGACAGTTACTCCCTGGTTACAGACAGTTACTCCCTGGTTACAGACAGTTACTCCCTGGTTCCAGACAGCTACTCCGTGGTTACAGACAGCTACTCCTGGTTACAGACAGCTACTCCTGGTTACAGACAGCTACTCCCTGGTTACAGACAGTTACTCCTGGTTACAGACAGTTACTCCCTGGTTACAGACAGTCACTCCCTGGTTACAGACAGTTACTCCCTGGTTACAGACAGTTACTCCCTGGTTACAGACAGTTACTCCCTGGTTACAGACAGTTACTCCCTGGTTACAGACAGCTACCCCTGGTTACAGACAGCTACTCCCTGGTTACAGACAGCTACTCCCTGGTTACAGACAGCTACCCCCTGGTTACAGACAGCTACCCCCTGGTTACAGACAGCTACCCCCTGGTTACAGACAGCTACCCCCTGGTTACAGACAGCTACTCCCTGGTTCCAGACAGCTACTCCCTGGTTCCAGACAGCTACTCCCTGGTTCCAGACAGCTACTCCCTGGTTCCAGACAGCTACTCCCTGGTTCCAGACAGCTACTCCCTGGTTCCAGACAGCTACTCCCTGGTTACAGACAGTTACTACCTGGTTCCAGACAGCTACTCCCCTGGTTCCAGACAGCTACTCCCTGGTTACAGACAGCTACTCCCTGGTTACAGACAGCTACTCCCTGGTTACAGACAGCTACTCCCTGGTTACAGACAGCTACTCCCTGGTTCCAGACAGCTACTCCCTGGTTCCAGACAGCTACTCCCTGGTTCCAGACAGCTACTCCCTGGTTCCAGACAGCTACTCCCTGGTTCCAGACAGTTACTCCCTGGTTACAGACAGTTACTCCCTGGTTACAGACAGTTACTCCCTGGTTACAGACAGTTACTCCCTGGTTACAGACAGCTACTCCCTGGTTACAGACAGCTACCCCCTGGTTCCAGACAGCTACTCACTGGTTACAGACAGCTACCCCCTGGTTACAGACAGCTACCCCCTGGTTACAGACAGCTACCACCTTGTTACAGACAGCTACCCCTGGTTACAGACAGCTACCCCCTGGTTACAGACAGCTACCCCCTGGTTACAGACAGCTACCCCCTGGTTACAGACAGCTACCCCCTGGTTACAGACAGCTACTCCTGGTTACAGACAGCTACCCCCTGGTTACAGACAGCTACTCCCTGGTTACAGACAGCTACCCCCTGGTTACAGACAGCTACTCCCTGGTTACAGACAGCTACTCCCTGGTTACAGACAGCTACTCCCTGGTTACAGACAGCTACTCCCTGGTTACAGACAGCTACCCCCTGGTTACAGACAGCTACCCCCTGGTTACAGACAGCTACTCCCTGGTTACAGACAGCTACTCCCTGGTTACAGACAGCTACTCCCTGGTTACAGACAGCTACTCCCTGGTTACAGACAGCTACCCCCTGGTTACAGACAGCTACTCCCTGGTTACAGACAGCTACCCCTGGTTACAGACAGCTACTCCCTGGTTACAGACAGCTACTCCCTGGTTACAGACAGCTACTCCCTGGTTACAGACAGCTACCCCCTGGTTACAGACAGCTACTCCCTGGTTACAGACAGCTACCCCCTGGTTACAGACAGCTACCCCCTGGTTACAGACAGCTACCCCTGGTTACAGACAGCTACCCCCTGGTTACAGACAGTTACTCCCTGGTTCCAGACAGTTACTCCCTGGTTACAGACAGCTACTCCCTGGTTCCAGACAGCTACTCCCTGGTTCCAGACAGCTACTCCCTGGTTCCAGACAGCTACTCCCTGGTTCCAGACAGTTACTCCCTGGTTACAGACAGTTACTCCCTGGTTACAGACAGTTACTCCCTGGTTACAGACAGTTACTCCCTGGTT
Source organism: Oncorhynchus tshawytscha (assembly GCF_018296145.1). Taxonomy (NCBI): domain Eukaryota; kingdom Metazoa; phylum Chordata; class Actinopteri; order Salmoniformes; family Salmonidae; genus Oncorhynchus; species Oncorhynchus tshawytscha. The sequence continues at coordinate 83,524,153 of NC_056444.1, read as the reverse complement.
ACAGACAGCTACTCCCTGGTTACAGACAGCTACCCCCTGGTTCCAGACAGCTACTCACTGGTTACAGACAGCTACCCCCTGGTTACAGACAGCTACCCCCTGGTTACAGACAGCTACCACCTTGTTACAGACAGCTACCCCCTGGTTACAGACAGCTACCCCCTGGTTACAGACAGCTACCCCCTGGTTACAGACAGCTACCCCCTGGTTACAGACAGCTACCCCCTGGTTACAGACAGCTACCCCCTGGTTACAGACAGCTACTCCCTGGTTACAGACAGCTACCCCTGGTTACAGACAGCTACTCCCTGGTTACAGACAGCTACCCCCTGGTTACAGACAGCTACTCCTGGTTACAGACAGCTACTCCCTGGTTACAGACAGCTACTCCCTGGTTACAGACAGCTACTCCCTGGTTACAGACAGCTACCCCCTGGTTACAGACAGCTACCCCCTGGTTACAGACAGCTACTCCCTGGTTACAGACAGCTACTCTCTGGTTACAGACAGCTACTCCCTGGTTACAGACAGCTACTCCCTGGTTACAGACAGCTACCCCCTGGTTACAGACAGCTACTCCCTGGTTACAGACAGCTACCCCCTGGTTACAGACAGCTACTCCCTGGTTACAGACAGCTACTCCCTGGTTACAGACAGCTACTCCCTGGTTACAGACAGCTACCCCCTGGTTACAGACAGCTACTCCCTGGTTACAGACAGCTACCCCCTGGTTACAGACAGCTACCCCCTGGTTACAGACAGCTACCCCCTGGTTACAGACAGCTACCCCCTGGTTACAGACAGTTACTCCCTGGTTACAGACAGCTACCCCTGGTTCCAGACAGCTACTCCCTGGTTACAGACAGTTACTCCCTGGTTACAGACAGCTACCCCCTGGTTCCAGACAGCTACTCCCTGGTTACAGACAGCTACTCCCTGGTTACAGACAGCTACCCCCTGGTTACAGACAGCTACTCCCCAATCCTGTTTCCAGACACATTCATTTACTGCTCCTCTTCAAACCCAGCCAGTCCGTAATGAAAGAGAGGAGAACTGAGAGGAGTGATCTTCCGTTTTACCCAGAAGCAGAGGACAAGAGGACTATTCTAGAACCTCTATCTGTCTTTCACTCTGTCTCTGATCTGTCCATCTCCTCTCCTCCTCTACTACTAAAGTTATTCGATTAAGGAGTCTGCCCTCAGCAACTGCCACTAAATCACAATATCTCCCAGTTGATCAACAGAGGGTTGGTTATCAGATTATTCTGGATGATGATCTGTGGCTTCAAATGTTTGATACTTGCACGATAATACCTCACTGACGTCAGAACAGCTGAAAGTTGTTTACAAAGAGGAGAGACTATTTCCCTTTAATACTTAGCGAGAAGATCAGTTGATGTTTTCTGGGAACAGTGGGGCAAGTTTCAGGCCGTCCTTATTCCAGTCACTGCTCTCACAAACACCTGGAGAAGTCTCTGGAGCCACATGACTATCACAAAACAATGTTCTGAGACGTGAAGCAATCCCACGGCACGGACATCATGCTGAGTGTATATGTATGTATACATTATATACACTATCGGTCAAAAGTTTTAGAACACCTACTCATTCAAGGGTTTTTATTTATTTTTACTATTATTCTACATTGTAGAATAATAGTGAAGACGTCAAAACTATGAAATAACACATATGGAATCATGTACTAACCAAAAAAAGTGTTAGTAACAAATCAAAATATATTTTAGAATTGAGATTCTTCAAATAGCCACCATTTGCCTTCATGACAGCTTTGTACACTTTTGGCATTCTCTCAACCAGCTTCACCTGGAATGCTTTTCCAACAGTCTTGAAGGAGTTCCCACATATGCTTAGCACTTGTTGGCTGCTTTTCCTTGACTCTGCTGTCCGACTCATTCCAAACCATCTCAATTTGGTTGAGGTCGGGATTGTGGAGGCCAGGTCATCTGATGCAGCACTTCATCACTCTCCTTCTTGGTCAAATAGCCCTTACACAGCCTGGAGGTGTGTTGGGTCATTGTCCTGTTGAAAAACAAATGATAGTCCCAATAAGCCCAAACCAGATGGGATGGTGTATCCCTGCAGAATGCTGTGGTAGCCATGCTGGTTAAGTGTGCCTTGAATTCTAAATAAATCACAAACAGTGTCACCAGCAAATCACCCCCCACACCATAACACCTCCTCCTCCATGCTTTACGGTGGGAAATACACATGCGGAGATCATCCGTTCACCCACACCGCATCTCACAAAGACACCCTTATTGATGTCACTTGTTAAATCCACTTCAAAGAGTGTAGGTGAAGGGGAGGAGACAAGTTAAAGAAGGATTTTTAAGCCTTGAGACAATTGAGACATGGATAGTGTGTGTGTGTGTGTGAGACATTCAGAGGGTGAATGGGCAAAACAAAATATTTAAATTGCCTTTGAACAGGGGTATGGTAGTAGGTGCCAGACGCACTGGTTTGTGTCAAGAACTGCAACGCTGCTGGGTTTTTCACGCTCAACGATTTCCCGTGTGGATCAAGAACGGTTCACCACCCAAAGAACATCCCGACAACTTAACATACCTTAAGGAAACATTTTGACATTACATAACTGTGGGAAACATTGGAGTCAACATGGGGCCAGCGTCCCTGTGGAACACTGGGTGGTAGCCTAGTGGTTAAGACGTTGGGCCAGTAACCCGAAAGGTTGCTGGTTCGAATCCTCAAGCTGACTAGGCAAAATCTGCCGATGTGCCTTAAGCAAGGCACTTAACCCTAATTACTCCTGTAAGCCACTCTGGATAAGAGTGTGTGCTAAATGACTGAAATGTAAATTAACGCTTTCGGCATCTTGTAGAGTCCATGCCCCGACGAATTTGTCTATAAAAAGTGGT
>NC_056444.1:83497035-83521157 GCF_018296145.1 Oncorhynchus tshawytscha | reverse complement strand
TAACAACAACAACAACAACAACAACAACAACAACTAGAGAATGATCTACTTGTCAGGCAGCGTTCTACTGTTCTCACAGGGTGTGAAATAGCTAGTGGTTTGATCGGGTCAGACTGACTGTGACGCAGAGTACAGACACACTCACTCACTCATACACACACACACACACACACACACATACACACACACCACTAGGACACATTGCATAATCAGCAGCATTACGTCACAGTGAGAGGTCAGCTTCAGTAGAGCTGTGAGATTGGATGTCACGATCAGCGTGAAAGAGACAGGGTGTGTGTGTGTGTGTCTGTGTGTGTGTGTGTGTGTGTGTGTGTGTGTGTGTGTGTGTGTGTGTGTGTGTGTGTGTGTGTGTGTGTGTGTGTGTGTGTGTGTGTGTGTGTGTGTATGTGTGTGTGTGTGTGTGTGTGCCTGCAGCAGAACGAATCTATATCACATTGATTGGGCTACTACAGAAGTCGGATCTTAACTTGATCACTCTTTGGTCACTGAGAATTTTCCTGCTTGCTTCAGGAAATTCAAATGAGCCTGGTGAGGCCCTGAAATAGAGCAGTTCTGTTTCTCTGGAGTCGAGTCATTGGGATCAGGGCTTGCTATCAAAATAATCGTATCTTTTGCTCACTCAAACGCTAGGCCTCGTTCCTGTTACTGCAACATTCAAATGTACACAAATACAGTGACTTGCAAAAGTATTCATCCCCTTGGCGTTCTTTCTATTTTGTTGCTTTACAACTTGGAATTTAAATGGACTTTTATTTGGATTCCATGTAACGGACAATACACAAAATAGTAACAACAATAAATAGTCCAAATTAGTGAAGTGAAATTTAAAAAATTACTTGTTTCAAAAGTGGTGCGTGCATATGTATTCACCCCCTTTGCTATGAAGCCCCTAAATAATATCTGGTGCAACCAATTACCTTCAGAAATCAATTAATTAGTTAAATAAAGTCCACCTGTGTGTAATCTAAGTGTCACATGATCTGTCACATGATCTCAGTACATATACACCTGTTCTGAAAGGCCCCAGAGTCTGCAACACCACTAAGCAAGGGACACCACCAAGCAAGTGGCACCATGAAGACCAAGGAGCTCTCCAAACAAAAATTGTGGAGAAGTACAGATCAGGATTGGGTTATAAAATAATATCTGAAACTTTGAACATCCCACAGAGCACCATTAAATCCATTATTAAAAAATGGAAAGAATATGGCACCACAACAAACCTGCCAAGAGAGGGCCGCCCACCAAAACTCACAGACAAGGCAAGGAAGGAATTAATCAGAGAGGCAACAAAGAGACAAAAGATAACCCTGAAGGAGCTGCAAAGCTCCACAGCGGAGATTGGAGTATCTGTCCATAGGACCACTTTAAGCCGTACACTCCACAGCTGGGCTTTATGGAAGATAAGCAAACACGTTTTGTGTTCGCCAAAAGGCATGTGGGAGACTCCTAAACATATGCAAGAAGGTACTCTGTTCAGATGAGACAAAAATAGAGCTTTTTGGCCATCAAGGAAAGCATTATGTCTGGCACAAACCCAACACCTTTCATCCCCCTGAGAACACCATCCCACAGAATGATGCTGCCACCACCATGCTTCCCTGTGGGGATGAGGGTTCTCGGGGTGATGAGAGGTGTTGGGTTTGTGCCAGACATAGCATTTTTTCATTAACTGGTCAGAATAGATGTAATGATGGCGTTAAATACAGGGAAATTCTTCAGGGAACCACTTTAAGCCGTACACTCCACAGAGCTGGGCTTTACGGAGGAGCGTCCAGAAAAAAAAAGCCATTGCTTAAAGAAAGAAATAAGCAAACACATGTGGTGTTCGCCAAAGGCATGTGGGAGACTCCCCAAACATAGTGAAGAATGTATTCTGGTCAGATGAGACTAAAATTGAGCTTTTTGGCCATCAAGGAAAACGCTATGTCTGGCGCAAACCCAACACTTCTCATTACCCCGAGAACACCATCCCCACATTGTTTTTCCATCGGCAGTGATTGGGAAACTGTTCAGAATTGAGAGAATGATGGATGGTGTTAAATACAGGGAAATTCTTCAGGGAAACCTGTTTCAGTCTTCCAGAGATTTGAGACTGGGACGGAGGTTCACCTTCCAGCAAGACAAGGGCCCTAAGTATACTTCTAAAGCAACAGTAGAGTGGTTTACAGGGAAACATTTAAATGTCTTGGAATGGCCTAGTCAAAGCCCAGACCTCAATCCAATTGAGAATCTGTGGTATGACTTTAAATTGCCCAACATCAGAGGAACCCATCCAACTTGAAGGAGCTGGAGCAGTTTTGCCTTGAAGAATGGGCAAAAATTAGAGTGGCTAGATGCGCCAAGCTTATAGAGACGTACCCCAAGAGACTTGCAGCTGTAATTGCTGCAAAAGGTGGCTCTACAAAGTATTGACTTTGGGGGGTGAATAGTTATGCACTGGAGGGGGTGAATAGTTATGCACTGGAGGGGGTGAATAGTTATACACGCTCAAGTTTTCAGTTTTTGGTCTTATTTCTTGTTTGTTTCACAATTTAAAAAACATGTTGCATCTTCAAAGTGATTGGCATGTTGTGTAAATCAAATTATATAAACCCCCCAAAAATCTATTAAAATTCCAGGTTGTAAGGCAACAAAATAGGAAAAATGCCAAGGGGGTGAATACTTTTGCAAGCCACTGTACATGATGTATATCTGAAATGCAGCCATAAACATCAACAACTGTAGTTTTATATATCTTAATACCCCCAAAAATTCTTTTTAAAAAAATGTATGAATTCCGCATGGCTTTAAATGTACTCTTGAAACTTGTAACAGTGGAATGCACAAGGTGTGATTTTGAAATTGGCTAGTGCATCATTAGTTCCTCTTGTCATGTCAGTCATTACAGAGAGCTCTTTATAACTTGTCAGAAATGTCCAGATCAACGAGCCCATGTCAGCTAACGTTATTTTGTTTTAAAATGTTTTTTAACCCATATATATTGTTGTATATCCCATGAATACACATTAGACATAACAAAACTGTGTAGAATTGTAGGTTATAAGTTTTAAAACTGCTAAATTCTCCCCACCAACTGTGTGAACAGTTTTGTGTCATCAACAGTGCTTATTCCCATAGAAATAGACGTGACACGTGCAGGTCGGGGCGGGGGGGGGGTCCCTTATGCTGGAGGGGGGGGTCCCCTACATTAGCCAATCCAATTCACTATTGTGATAACCCATAATAGGCTACAGTGTATCCCATGGCTGAGTTGATCAGCTGATTTGAGCCATCAGTTGATTGACAGATCAATCTGATGACAGATTTGATTGACAGATCAGTAGGCCTACTGTAGAACGATCCACGTTTTATAGTTAGGCTTTGTATAATTTGTCACGACAGGCACTACCAGATGGTACGATGGATAGCCTATGGCAGCAATAGAGGTCTTTGGTGTGGATTGAAAGCCTGTATTGTGTGGCTTTAATATTTCCTTTTGTAAAGCTGTCGAGATGTATAGGCATCTGAGCCTATCCAAAGACGATTTCATGGTGTTGAGACGCTTTTCTTTGATGTGTACATTATCAGACTATTCGTTTTACTTCTTGAAAACATTTACATTTTAAAGAATGAACCTGTGGAGTTAATTAATGTAGGCTCAGGCTGGTCACCATATTGCCCAGCAATGGGCGCAAACTCATGATGCTTTTAGCAGAAGCGCGCTGCTTAGCGCACTGCGCTACGACAGTTCACGGGCCCTAGCAGCTTAGAGCACTGCTCTATGGCAGTTCACAGGTCCTCGCTGCTTAGAGCACTGCACTATGGCAGTTCACAGGCCCTAGCTGCTTAGAGCGCTGCGCTACGGCAGTTCACAGGCCCTAGCTGCTTAGAGCGCTGCGCTACGGCAGCTCACAGGCCCTAGCTGCTTAGAGCGCTGCGCTACGGCAGTTCACAGGCCCTAGCTGCTTAGAGCGCTGCGCTACGGCAGTTCACAGGCCCTCGCTGCTTAGAGCGCTGCACTACGGCAGTTCACAGGCCCTAGCTGCTTAGAGCGCTGCGCTACGGCAGTTCACAGGCCCTAGCTGCTTAGAGCACTGCGCTACGGCAGTTCATAGGCCCTAGCTGCTTAGAGCACTGTGCTACGGCAGTTCACAGGCCCTAGCTGCTTAGAGCGCTGCACTACGGCAGTTCACAGGCCCTAGCTGCTTAGAGCGCTGCGCTACGGCAGTTCACAGGCCCTCGCTGCTTAGAGCGCTGCACTACGGCAGTTCACAGGCCCTAGCTGCTTAGAGCGCTGCGCTACGGCAGTTCACAGGCCCTAGCTGCTTAGAGCACTGCGCTACGGCAGTTCATAGGCCCTAGCTGCTTAGAGCACTGTGCTACGGCAGTTCACAGGCCCTAGCTGCTTAGAGCGCTGCACTACGGCAGTTCACAGGCCCTAGCTGCTTAGAGCGCTGCGCTACGGCAGTTCACAGGCCCTCGCTGCTTAGAGCGCTGCACTACGGCAGTTCACAGGCCCTAGCTGCTTAGAGCGCTGCGCTACGGCAGTTCACAGGCCCTAGCTGCTTAGAGCGCTGCGCTATGGCAGTTCACAGGCCCTCACTGCTTAACTAGGTGGTAGGCTTGATTACCAACAACGACGAGACGGCCTACAGGGAGGAGGTGAGGGCCTACAGGGAGGAGGTGAGGGCATCTACTGTATCTATCTTGTAACCCCACGGAATTAACCTTGTAACCCCACGGAATTAACCTTGTAAACCACACGGAATTAACCTTGTAAACACACGGAATTAACGTTGTAAACACACGGAATTAACCTTGTAAACACACGGAATTAACCTTGTAAACACACGGAATTAACCTTGTAACCCCACGGAATTAACCTTGTAAACACTTGGAATTAACCTTGTAAACACACGGAATTAACCTTGTAAACACACGGAATTAACCTTGTAAACACACGGAATTAACATTGTAAACACACGGAATTAACCTTGTAAACCACACGGAATTAACCTTGTAAACACACGGAATTAACCTTGTAAACCACACGGAATTAACCTTGTAAACCACACGGAATTAACCTTGTAAACACACGGAATTAACCTTGTAACCACACGGAATTAACCTTGTAAACCACACAGAATTAACCTTGTAACCACACGGAATTAACCTTGTAAACACACGGAATTAACCTTGTAAACCACACGGAATTAACCTTGTAAACCACACGGAATTAACCTTGTAAACACACGGAATTAACCTTGTAACCACACGGAATTAACCTTGTAAACCACACAGAATTAACCTTGTAACCACACGGAATTAACCTTGTAAACACACGGAATTAACCTTGTAAACACACGGAATTAACCTTGTAAACACACGGAATTAACCTTGTAAACACACGGAATTAACCTTGTAACCCCACGGAATTAACCTTGTAAACACTTGGAATTAACCTTGTAAACACACGGAATTAACCTTGTAAACACACGGAATTAACCTTGTAAACACACGGAATTAACATTGTAAACACACGGAATTAACCTTGTAAACCACACGGAATTAACCTTGTAAACACACGGAATTAACCTTGTAAACACACGGAATTAACCTTGTAAACACACGGAATTAACCTTGTAACCACACGGAATTAACCTTGTAACCCCACGGAATTAACCTTGTAAACACTTGGAATTAACCTTGTAAACACACGGAATTAACCTTGTAAACACACGGAATTAACCTTGTAACCACACGGAATTAACCTTGTAAACCACACGGAATTAACCTTGTAACCACACGGAATTAACCTTGTAAACACACGGAATTAACCTTGTAACCACACGGAATTAACCTTGTAACCCCACGGAATTAACCTTGTAAACACTTGGAATTAACCTTGTAAACACACGGAATTAACCTTGTAAACACACGGAATTAACCTTGTAACCACACGGAATTAACCTTGTAAACCACACGGAATTAACCTTGTAACCACACGGAATTAACCTTGTAAACACACGGAATTAACCTTGTAAACACACGGAATTAACCTTGTAACCCCACGGAATTAACCTTGTAAACACACGGAATTAACCTTGTAAACACACAGAATTAACCTTGTAAACCCATGGAATTAACCTTTTGTAAACCCACGGAATGAATGTGTATAAAAATAGACATACATCTATGATTCAAAGGGCAGTGGGCCAGATTCGACCCCATGACGACACCGGCTGTCAGGGACAGTGGCTGGACCACACAAGCACCGAGGAAATTAAAAAAAACGTATTCTGCCTATTGTTTGCCTTCAACATATAATAAAACAATTGATCATATATTTCACTAACAAAAAAATACATCCACACCCTACAAATATGTACATTTATTATAATTTATTATAATAGGATTTCACACGAGACTTGTTGTAGCCTGCACGTAGACTGCAGAAGGCACTATGTGTGCACTGTATACAAACATATTTCTTCAAATATTCAAATCCTCCTGCTGCAGGATTATTTTCCTCCTTCGACGAAATGGGTCAAATTAAGATCCACCATCTGTATGGTACTCTGCCAGCCAATCACAACAGATTATTATTGCAGGAAATAGAATTACAATGCCTGGGGATCAACTATGCTCCAATACACACACACACACACACAAACACACATGCAATCACTAGCACACTCTCCCTCCTCTCTCTCATTCACTTTTTCGCACACACACTGACATGCACACGCACACACACATACACAAACGTCTAGACACGCACTGTGCTCTCGTAACCGTGGTGTGTGTTTCTCTCTACAGGATGCAGTGGAAGAGAATTGTTCTCTGATCTGTGCGATGTTTCAGATTATCTGGGGTCACCAGATCCGATCAGATCTGACTATTCTGGGGCAGGCCAGAATTCCCCACATCATGCTAGACCGCTACTGGTTACACAGAGGAGTGAGTGACAGACAGCATATCCAATCAGTAAGCAGACTGTTAGATAATACTTTACAATAACAGAAACTATAATACTCTTAGATAACTCTGAACTGGCACACCATCACCATGGTACACATGCCTTGTAATAATAACATGCCTCATAATAATAACATAATGATAACATGCCTCATATTAATAACATGCCTCATAATAATAACATGCCTGATAATAATAACATGCCTCATAATAATAACATGCCTCATAATAATAACATGCCTCATAATAATAACATGCCTCATAATAATAACATAATGATAACATGCCTCAAAATAACAACATGCCTCATAATAATAACATAATGATAACATGCCTCATAATAACAACATGCCTCATAATAATAACATGCCCCATAATAATAACATGCCTCATAATAACATGCCTCCTAATAATAACATGCCTCATAATAATAACATGCCTCATAATAATAACATGCCTCATAATAATAACATAATGATAACATGCCTCATAATAACAACATGCCTCATAATAATAACATGCCCCATAATAATAACATGCCTCATAATAACATGCCTCCTAATAATAACATGCCTCATAATAATAACATGCCTCATAATAATAACATGCCTCATAATAATAACATGCCTCCTAATAATAACATGCCTCATAATAATAACATGACTCATAATAACATGCCTCCTAATAATAACATACCTCATAATAAACACATAACTCATAATAATAACATGCCTCATAATAATAACATGCCTCATAATAACAACATGCCTCATAATAATAACATGCCTCATAATAATAACATGCCTCATAATAATAACATGCCTCATAATAACATGCCTCATAATAACATGCCTCATAATAACATGCCTCATAATAATAACATACCTCATAATAAACACATAACTCATAATAATAACATGCCTCATAATAACAACATGCCTCATAATAATAACATGCCTCATAATAACATGCCTCATAATAACATGCCTCATAATAATAACATACCTCATAATAAACACATAACTCATAATAATAACATGCCTCATAATAACAACATGCCTCATAATAATAACATGCCTCATAATAACATGCCTCATAATAATAACATGCCTCATAATAATAACATGCCTCATAATAATAACATGCCTCATAATAATAACATGCCTCATAATAATAACATAATAATAACATGCCTCATAATAATAACACGCCTCATAATAAGATGCCTCATAATAGTAACATGCTCCATAATAACATGCCTCATAATAATAACATGCCTCATAATAATAACATGCCTCATAATAATAACATGCCTCATAATAATAACATGCCTCATAATAATAACATGCCACATAATAACATGCCTTATAATAATAACATGCCTCATAATAATAACATAATAATAACATGCCTCATAATAACACGTCTCATAATAATAACATGCCTCATAATAATAACACGCCTCATAATAAGATGCCTCATAATAATAACATGCCTCATAATAACACGCCTCATAATAATAACATGCCTCATAATAACATGCCTTATAATAATAACATGCCTCATAATAATATCATAATAATTACATGCCTCATAATAATAACATGCCTCATAATAACATGCCTCCTAATAACAACATACCTCATAATAAACACATAACTCATAATAATAACATGCCTCATAATAAAAACATGCCTCATAATAATAACATACCTCATAATAACATGCCCCATAATAATAACATGCCTCATAATAATAACATGCCTCATAATAACATGCCTCATAATAATAACATGCCTCATAATAACAACATGCCTCATAATAATAACATGCCTCATAATAATAACATGCCTCATAATAATAACATAATAATAACACGCCTCATAATAATAACATGCCTCATAATAATAACATACCTCATAATAAACACATAACTCATAATAATAACATGCCTCATAATAATAACATGCCTCATAATAATAACATGCCTCATAATAACATGCCTCATAATAATAACATGCCTCATAATAATAACATGCCTCATAATAATAACATACCTCATAATAAACACATAACTCATAATAATAACATGCCTCATAATAATAACATGCCTCATAATAATAACATGCCCCATAATAATAACATGCCTCATAATAATAACATGCCTCATAATAATAACATGCCCCATAATAATAACATGCCTCATAATAATAACATGCCTCATAATAACATGCCTCATAATAACATGCCTCAAATAATAACATGCCTCATAATAATAACATTCCTCATAATAACAACATGCCTCATAATAATAACATGCCTCAATATAATAACATGCCTCATAATAATAACATGCCTCCTAATAATAGCATGCCTCATAATAACATGCCTCATAATAATAACATGCCTCATAATAACAACATGCCTCCTAATAATAACATGCCTCCTAATAATAACATGCCTCATAATAACAACATGCCTCATAATAATAACATGCCTCATAATAATAACATGCCCTCATAATAATAGCATGCCTCCTAATAATAGCATGCCTCCTAATAATAGCATGCCTCATAATAACATGCCTCATAATAATAACATGCCTCATAATAATAACATGCATCATAATAATAACATGCCTCCTAATAATAACATGCCTCATAATAATAACATGCCTCATAATAATAACATGCCCCATAATAATAACATGCCTCATAATAATAACATAATAATAACATGCCTCATAATAATAATATAATAATAACATGCCTCATAATAACATGCCTCATAATAATAACATGCCTCATAATAACAACATGCCTCATAATAACACGCCTCATAATAATAACATGCCTCATAATAACAACATGCCTCATAATACAACATGCCTCATAATAATAACATGCCTCATAATAATAACATGCCTCATAATAATAACATGCCCCATAATAATAACATGCCTCATAATAATAACATCCCTCATAATAACATGCCTCATAATAACATGCCACATAATAATAACATGCCTCATAATAATAACATTCCTCATAATAACAACATGCCTCATGATAATAACATGCCTCATAATAACATGCCTCATAATAATAACATGCCTCATAATAATAACATGCCTCATAATAATAACAAAAAACATGCCTCATAATAATAACATAATAATAACATGCCTCATAATAACATGCCTCATAATAATAACATGCCTCATAATAACAACATGCCTCATAATAACATGCCTCATAATAATAACATGCCTCATAATAACAACATGCCTCATAATAACACGCCTCATAATAATAACGTGCCTCATAATAATAACATGCCTCATAATAACAACATGCCTCATAATAATAACATGCATCATAATAATAACATGCCTCATAATAATAACATGCCTCCTAATAATAACATAATAATAACATGCCTCATAATAATAACATGCCTCATAATAATAACATAATAATAACATGCCTCATAATAATAACATGCCTCATAATAATAACATAATAATAACACGCCTCATAATAATAACATGCCTCATAATAATAACATGCCTCATAATAATCACATAATAACAACATGCCTCATAATAATAACATGCCCCATAATAATAACATAATAACATGCCTCATAATAATAACACGCCTCATGCCATGCCTCATAATAACATGCCTCATAATAATAACATGCCTCATAATAACATGCCTCATAATAATAACATGCATCATAATAATAACATGCCTCATAATAATAACATGCCTCCTAATAATAACATAATAATAACATGCCTCATAATAATAACATGCCTCATAATAATAACATGCCTCATAATAATAACATAATAATAACATGCCTCATAATAATAACATGCCTCATAATAATAACATAATAATAACATGCCTCATAATAATAACATAATAATAACATGCCTCATAATAATATCATGCCTCATAATAATAACATGCCTCATAATAATAACATGCCTCATAATAACATGCCTCATAATAATAACATGCCTCATAATAATAACATGCCTCATAATAATAACATACCTCATAATAAACACATAACTCATAATAATAACATGCCTCATAATAATAACATGCCTCATAATAATAACATGCCTCATAATAATAACATGCCTCATAATAATAACATGCCACATAATAACATGCCTTATAATAATAACATGCCTCATAAATTAACATAATAATAACATGCCTCATAATAACACGCCTCATAATAATAACATGCCTCATAATAATAACATTCCTCATAATAAGATGCCTCATAATAATAACATGCCTCATAATAACACGCCTCATAATAATAACATGCCTCATAATAACATGCCTTATAATAATAACATGCCTCATAATAATATCATAATAATTACATGCCTCATAATAATAACATGCCTCATAATAACATGCCTCCTAATAACAACATACCTCATAATAAACACATAACTCATAATAATAACATGCCTCATAATAAAAACATGCCTCATAATAATAACATACCTCATAATAACATGCCCCATAATAATAACATGCCTCATAATAATAACATGCCTCATAATAACATGCCTCATAATAATAACATGCCTCATAATAACAACATGCCTCATAATAATAACATGCCTCATAATAATAACATGCCTCATAATAATAACATACCTCATAATAAACACATAACTCATAATAATAACATGCCTCATAATAATAACATGCCTCATAATAATAACATGCCTCATAATAACATGCCTCATAATAATAACATGCCTCATAATAATAACATGCCTCATAATAATAACATAATAATAAACACATAACTCATAATAATAACATGCCTCATAATAATAACATGCCTCATAATAATAACATGCCCCATAATAATAACATGCCTCATAATAATAACATGCCTCATAATAATAACATGCCCCATAATAATAACATGCCTCATAATAATAACATGCCTCATAATAATAACATAATAACATGGCTCAAAATAATAACATGCCTCATAATAATAACATTCCTCATAATAACAACATGCCTCATAATAATAACATGCCTCAATAAATAACATGCCTCATAATAATAACATGCCTCCTAATAATAGCATGCCTCATAATAACATGCCTCATAATAATAACATGCCTCATAATAACAACATGCCTCCTAATAATAACATGCCTCCTAATAATAACATGCCTCATAATAACAACATGCCTCATAATAATAACATAATAATAACATGCCTCATAATAATATCATGCCTCATAATAATAACATGCCTCATAATAATAACATGCCTCATAATAACATGCCTCATAATAATAACATGCCTCATAATAATAACATGCCTCATAATAATAACATGCCTCATAATAAACACATAACTCATAATAATAACATGCCTCATAATAATAACATGCCTCATAATAATAACATGCCTCATAATAATAACATGCCTCATAATAATAACATGCCACATAATAACATGCCTTATAATAATAACATGCCTCATAATAATAACATAATAATAACATGCCTCATAATAATAACGTCTCATAATAATAACATGCCTCATAATAATAACATGCCTCATAATAAGATGCCTCATAATAATAACATGCCTCATAATAACACGCCTCATAATAATAACATGCCTCATAATAACATGCCTTATAATAATAACATGCCTCATAATAATATCATAATAATTACATGCCTCATAATAATAACATGCCTCATAATAATAACATGCCTCATAATAATAACATTCCTCATAATAACAACATGCCTCATAATAATAACATGCCTCAATATAATAACATGCCTCATAATAATAACATGCCTCCTAATAATAGCATGCCTCATAATAATAACATGCCTCATAATAATAACATGCCTCATAATAACATGCCTCATAATAATAACATGCCTCATAATAACAACATGCCTCATAATAACAACATGCCTCATAATAATAACATGCCTCATAATAATAACATGCCCTTATAATAATAGCATGCCTCCTAATAATAGCATGCCTCCTAATAATAGCATGCCTCATAATAACATGCCTCATAATAATAACATGCCTCATAATAATAACATGCATCATAATAATAACATGCCTCATAATAATAACATGCCTCATAATAATAACATGCCTCATAATAATAACATGCCCCATAATAATAACATGCCTCATAATAATAACATAATAATAACATGCCTCATAATAATAATATAATAATAACATGCCTCATAATAACATGCCTCATAATAATAACATGCCTCATAATAACAACATGCCTCATAATAACACGCCTCATAATAATAACATGCCTCATAATAACAACATGCCTCATAATAACAACATGCCTCATAATAATAACATGCCTCATAATAATAACATGCCTCATAATAATAACATGCCCCATAATAATAACATGCCTCATAATAATAACATCCCTCATAATAACATGCCTCATAATAACATGCCACATAATAATAACATGCCTCATAATAATAACATTCCTCATAATAACAACATGCCTCATGATAATAACATGCCTCATAATAACATGCCTCATAATAATAACATGCCTCATAATAATAACATGCCTCATAATAATAACATAATAAAAACATGCCTCATAATAATAACATAATAATAACATGCCTCATAATAACATGCCTCATAATAACAACATGCCTCATAATAACACGCCTCATAATAATAACATGCCTCATAATAACAACATGCCTCATAATAACACGCCTCATAATAATAACGTGCCTCATAATAACAACATGCCTCATAATAACAACATGCCTCATAATAATAACATGCATCACAATAATAACATGCCTCATAATAATAACATGCCTCTAATAATAACATAATAATAACACGCCCATAATAATAACATGCCTCATAATAATAACATGCCTCATAATAATAACATAATAATAACATGCCTCATAATAATAACATGCCTCATAATAATAACATAATAATAACACGCCTCATAATAATAACATGCCCCATAATAATAACATGCCTCATAATAATCACATAATAACAACATGCCTCATAATAATAACATGCCCCATAATAATAACATAATAATAACACGCCTCATAATAATAACACACCTCATAATAATAACATGCCTCATAATAACATGCCTCATAATAATAACATGCCTCATAATAACATGCCTCATAATAATAACATGCATCATAATAATAACATGCCTCATAATAATAACATGCCTCCTAATAATAACATAATAATAACACGCCTCATAATAATAACATGCCTCATAATAATAACATGCCTCATAATAATAACATAATAATAACATGCCTCATAATAATAACATGCCTCATAATAATAACATAATAATAACATGCCTCATAATAATAACATAATAATAACATGCCTCATAATAATATCATGCCTCATAATAATAACATGCCTCATAATAATAACATGCCTCATAATAATAACATACCTCATAATAAACACATAACTCATAATAATAACATGCCTCATAATAATAACATGCCTCATAATAATAACATGCCCCATAATAATAACATGCCTCATAATAATAACATGCCTCATAATAATAACATGCCCCATAATAATAACATGCCTCATAATAATAACATGCCTCATAATAACATGCCTCATAATAACATGCCTCATAATAATAACATGCCTCATAATAATAACATTCCTCATAATAACAACATGCCTCATAATAATAACATGCCTCAATATAATAACATGCCTCATAATAATAACATGCCTCCTAATAATAGCATGCCTCATAATAACATGCCTCATAATAATAACATGCCTCATAATAACAACATGCCTCCTAATAATAACATGCCTCCTAATAATAACATGCCTCATAATAACAACATGCCTCATAATAATAACATGCCTCATAATAATAACATGCCCTTATAATAATAGCATGCCTCCTAATAATAGCATGCCTCCTAATAATAGCATGCCTCATAATAACATGCCTCATAATAATAACATGCCTCATAATAATAACATGCCTCATAATAATAACATGCCTCATAATAATAACATAATAATAACATGCCTCATAATAATAATATAATAATAACATGCCTCATAATAACATGCCTCATAATAATAACATGCCTCATAATAACAACATGCCTCATAATAACACGCCTCATAATAATAACATGCCTCATAATAACAACATGCCTCATAATACAACATGCCTCATAATAATAACATGCCTCATAATAATAACATGCCTCATAATAATAACATGCCCCATAATAATAACATGCCTCATAATAATAACATCCCTCATAATAACATGCCTCATAATAACATGCCACATAATAATAACATGCCTCATAATAATAACATTCCTCATAATAACAACATGCCTCATGATAATAACATGCCTCATAATAACATGCCTCATAATAAT
Source organism: Oncorhynchus tshawytscha (assembly GCF_018296145.1). Classification (NCBI taxonomy): domain Eukaryota; kingdom Metazoa; phylum Chordata; class Actinopteri; order Salmoniformes; family Salmonidae; genus Oncorhynchus; species Oncorhynchus tshawytscha. The sequence continues at coordinate 83,505,649 of NC_056444.1, read as the reverse complement.
AACATGCCTCATAATAATAACATGCCTCATAATAATAACATAATAAAAACATGCCTCATAATAATAACATAATAATAACATGCCTCATAATAACATGCCTCATAATAATAACATGCCTCATAATAACAACATGCCTCATAATAACACGCCTCATAATAATAACATGCCTCATAATAACAACATGCCTCATAATAACACGCCTCATAATAATAACATGCCTCATAATAACAACATGCCTCATAATAACAACATGCCTCATAATAATAACATGCATCATAATAATAACATGCCTCATAATAATAACATGCCTCCTAATAATAACATAATAATAACACGCCTCATAATAATAACATGCCTCATAATAATAACATGCCTCATAATAATAACATAATAATAACATGCCTCATAATAATAACATGCCTCATAATAATAACATAATAATAACACGCCTCATAATAATAACATGCCCCATAATAATAACATGCCTCATAATAATCACATAATAACAACATGCCTCATAATAATAACATGCCTCATAATAATAACATAATAATAACACGCCTCATAATAATAACACGCCTCATAATAATAACATGCCTCATAATAATAACATGCCTCATAATAACATGCCTCATAATAATAACATGCCTCATAATAACATGCCTCATAATAATAACATGCATCATAATAATAACATGCCTCATAATAATAACATGCCTCCTAATAATAACATAATAATAACACGCCTCATAATAATAACATGCCTCATAATAATAACATGCCTCATAATAATAACATAATAATAACATGCCTCATAATAATAACATGCCTCATAATAATAACATAATAATAACACGCCTCATAATAATAACATGCCCCATAATAATAACATGCCTCATAATAATCACATAATAACAACATGCCTCATAATAATAACATGCCTCATAATAATAACATAATAATAACACATAATAATAACATGCCTCATAATAATAACATGCCTCATAATAATAACATGCCTCATAATAACATGCCTCATAATAATAACATGCCTCATAATAACAACATAATAATAACATGCCTCATAATAACATGCCTCATAATAATAACATAATAATAACATGCCTCATAATAATAACATGCCTCCTAATAATAACATGCCTCCTAATAATAACATGCCTCCTAATAATAACATGCCTCATAATAATATGCCTCATAATAATAACATGCCTCATAATAATAACATGCCTCATAATAATAACATGCCTCATAATAATAACATGCCTCATAATAGTAACATGCCTCATAATAATAACATGCCTCATAATAATAACATGCCTCATAATAATAACATGCCTCATAATAATAACATGCCTCATAATAAACACACAGATATTCTGTCATAAATACACCAGCGGAGGCTCCTCAGAGGGGGGGGAGAACAATCCTCCTCAGCGAATTTCACGAAACATTCAAAAAAGGTATCCTTTCACATGTTCACATGTCAACAAATAATTTATTAAAACTATGGTTGTAAAGTTTTAAACGTGGAAACGTTAACGTAAAAGAAAAATCGTGAAACATCATTCAAATCACAGTTACCATAAAACAAACAAGTGTTCATGTTATTGCCTAACTAGACTATATGGCTATAAAGGCCTGGGGAAAGTTGTGTAATTTAAATAAAACCAGAGAGGAAGACTGAACACAGAGAACAAAGGATTCAGTGTTCTGAGAGGCAAATAAGATGTTCATCAGAAAACAAGATATTCAGTCAGTGTTCTGAGAGGCAGGGAAGGCTACCTCTGTATCCCGGAGACATCGGTGCAATTAATAAACTAGGATGTTCTGCAAGCAACAGACGGAAGACTGAACAACAAAGGCAGTGTTCTCAGAGAACGAGGAAGTGATTCAGTCAGTGTTCTGACAGGCAAAGTGAATCTTATCCCGGAACATCGGTGCAATTAATAAACTAGGATGTTCTGCAAGCAACAGACGGAAGACTGAACACACTGCATCATTAGTGAAGAGAAAGAGCAAGCAAGCCAGCGTGAGGGCAGGCAAAACCAGAGAGGCATATTTTAGGATACTTTGGTGAATTTGCGAGGCATGCAAGACAAGACTGCCAGATGCAGATCAAATCAGATTTGGTGAATCAGATTTAACATTTTGATGCCATATTTATAATTGTATAAAATACAGTTGATGTCGGAAGATTACGTACACTTTAGGTTGGAGTCATTAAAACTCGTTTTTCAACCACTCCACAAATTTCTTGTTAACAAACTATAGTTATGGCAAGTCGGTTAGGACATCTACTTTGTGCATGACACAAGTCATTTTTCAATAATTGTTAACAGACAGATTATTTCACTTAAAATTCACTTCATCACAATTCCAGTGGGTCAGAAGTTTACATACACTAAGTTGGCTGTGCCTTTAAACAGGTTGGAAAATTCCAGAATATTATGTCATGGCTTTAGAAGCTTCTGATAGGGTAATTGACATCATTTGAGTCAATTGGAGTTGTACCTGTGGATGTATTTCAAGGCCTACCTTCAAACTCAGTGCATCTTTGCTTGACATCATGGGAAAATCAAAAGAAATCAGCCCCAAAAATGATAGACCTCCACAAGTCTGGTTCATCCTTGGGAGCAACTTCCAAATGCCTGAAGGTACCACGTTCATCTGTACAAACAATAGTACGCAAGTATAAACACCATGGGACCACGCAGCCATCATGCCGCTCAGGAAGGAGACGCGTTCTGTCTCCTAGAGATGAACGTACTTTGGTGCGAAAAGTGCAAATCAGTCCCAGAACAACAGCAAAAGACCTTGTGAAGATGCTGGAGGAAACGGGTACAAAAGTATCTATATCCACAGTAAAATGAGTCCTATATCGACATAACCTGAAAGGCCGCTCAGCAAGGAAGAAGCCACTGCTCCAAAACTGCCATAAAAAAGCCAGACTACTGTTTGCAACTGCACATGGGGACAAAGATGGTACTTTTTTGGAGAAATGTCCTCTGGTCTGATGAACCAAAAATAGAACTGTTTGGCCATAATGACCATCGTTATGTTTGGAGGAAAAAGGGGGAGGCTTGCAAGCCGAAGAACACCATCCCAACTGTGAAGTATGGGGGTGGCAGCATCATGTTGTGGGTGTGCTTTGCTGCAGGAGGGACTGAATCGTTTCACAAAATAGATGGCATTTTGAGGCAAAAAAATGATGTGGATATATTGAAGCAACATCTCAAGACATCAGTTAAATTTAAAGCTTGGTCACAAATGGGTCTTCCAAATGTACAATGAGCCCAAGCATACTTCCAAAGTTGTGTTAAAATGGCTTAAGGACAACAAAGTTATGGTATTGGAGTGGCCATCACAAAGCCCTGACCTCAATCCTATAGAAGATTTGTGGGCAGACCTGAAAAAGTGTGTGAGTAAGGAGGCCCACAAACCTGACTCAGTTTCACCAGCTCTGTCAGGAGGAATAGGCCAAAATTCACCAAATGACTGTGGGATGCTGGTGAAAGGCTACCCGAAACATTTGACCCAAGTTAAACAATTTGAAGGCAATGTTAACAAATACTAATTGAGTGTATATAAACTTCTGACCCACTGGGAATGTGATGAAAGAATGTGATGAAAGAAATAAATGCTGAAGGGGAGCGGAGCAGGCGTGACATCATTGAGATGTTCGGTCAACGTGGTAAGATGGCGGCTCTCTCAGTGATTGAATTCTGCCAAAATGGCTCCCTGGCAAAAAAATATGGGACTACCACTGTTATACTTGGTGAGATAAAACACACACACACACTTTGCTTTATCTTGGCCAGGTCGCAGTTGTAAATGAGAACTTGCTTACCAACTAGCCTGGTTAAATAAAGGTGAAATAAATCTAAATAAAAAAACACACACGTGCAGGTGGAGTGAGATGCCACATCTTCAAAACTTGTCTTTTAGCAATGTGCAGTGTTGAATGCATTTATAAACATCGGTGAGAATGGGTGGGAATCCAGTGGAACCAGGTTCCCAAAATGTTCCACCCATGTCTGGTTTTAAAAAAAAGCTAGGTTTAGGGCTAAAACTAGTCCGTATTCAGGCCTTGGGAATCATGGGAAAATTGGAACTGCATTCCCAGTCTTTCCAGACAACTTAATGATTGTTTACGTTCCAGGAGAGAACCACAAACTGATGCGTCTACCGACCATGATTGCAAGTCCCGTAGGGACACACGCACGCGCACACACTCCAGAAGATACCACAAACTAATGCGTCTACACACACACACATACACACACACACACACACAGGCATTTACGCACACATGAACATGCACACACACACACACACTCCAGGTGAACACAAACTGATCTCTCTGATTGGCAGAAATTCAAAAGGTTGATGAAGAACCACTTATTCCGTCGATTTCAAGCTTTTCTGATGCAATTTTTGTACAGGAATTGGTCTTTGTTTCTGTTTTGTGTGACTGTATTTGTGAGACAAAGAGAGCGAGAGAGAGACACAGAGAGAGACACAGAGATAGAGAGAGATGTAGAGGGAAAGAGATGTAGAGGGAGAGAGATTAAGAGAGAAAGACAGAGAATGTTACGGCTGTCGTCGGAATGAGACCAAGGTGCAGCGTGGTAGGCGTACATTTTGCATTTATTAAATGAACACCAAAAAAAAACAAGAAAGATAAACGACACGTAAAGTATTGTAGTGCTAAAACAGCAACTAACAAAAACAAGATCCCAAAACAGAAAGTGGGAAAAAGGGCTACCTAAGTATGATTCCCAATCAGAGACAACGATAGACAGCTGCCTCTGATTGGGAACCATACACGGCAAAAACAAGGAAATAGACAACATAGAATGCCCACCCCAAATCACACCCTGACCTAACCAAATAAAAAATTAAAACATCTCTCTAAGATCAGGGCGTGACAGAGAAGGAGGGCAAGAGAGCAAGAGAGATGCAGAGAGAACATACTGTTCCACTGTCTGTTCCACTGTCTGCTCCTCTATAGACATTCTGTTCCACTGTCTGTTCCTCTATAGACATTCTGTTCCACTGTCTGCTCCTCTATAGACATTCTAACTGTCTGTTCCTCTATAGACATTCTAACTGTTTGTTCCTCTATAGACATTCTAACTGTCTGCTCCTCTGTCTGTTCCTCTATAGACATTCTAACTGTTTGTTCTCCTATAGACATTCTAACTGTTCCACTGTCTGTTCCTCTATAGACATTCTAACTGTTCCACTGTCTGTTCCTCTATAGACATTCTAACTGTTTGTTCTCCTATAGACATTCTAACTGTTCCACTGTTCCACTGTCTGTTCCTCTATAGACATTCTAACTGTTCCACTGTCTGTTCCTCTATAGACATTCTAACTGTTCCACTGTCTGTTCCTCTATAGACATTCTAACTGTCTGTTCCTCTATAGACATTCTAACTGTTCCACATTCCTCTATAGGCATTCTAACTGTTTGTTCATCTATAGACATTCTGTTCCACTGTCTGTTCCTCTATAGACATTCTAACTGTTTGTTCATCTATAGACATTCTAACTGTTCCACTGTCTGTTCCTCTATAGACATTCTAACTGTTTGTTCCTCTATAGACATTCTAACTCTTTGTTCCTCTAGACATTCTAACTGTCTGTTCCTCTAACATTCTGTGTCTGTTCCTCTATAGACATTCTAAACTGTCTGTTCCTCTATAGACATTCTGTTCCACTGTCTGTTCCTCTATAGATATTCTAACTGTCTGTGCCTCTATAGACATTCTAACTGTCTGTTCCTCTATAGACATTCTAACTGTCTGTTTCCTCTATAGACATTCTAACTGTCTGTTCCTCTATAGACATTCTAACTGTCTGTTTCTCTATAGACATTCTAACTGTTCACTGTCTGTTCCTCTATAGACATTCTAACTTCACTGTCTGTTCCTCTATAGACATTCTAACTGTCTGTTCCTCTATAGACATTCTAACTGTTTGTTCCTCTATAGACATTCTAACTGTCTGTTTCATCTATAGACATTCTAACTGTCTGTTCCTCTATAGACATTCTAACTGTCTGTTCCTCTATAGACATTCTAACTGTCTGTTCCCTCTATAGACATTCTAACTGTCTGTTCCTCTATAGACATTCTAACTGTTTGTTCCTCTATAGACATTCTAACTGTTCCTCTGTCTTCTGTTCCACTGTCTGTTCCTCTAAGGCATTCTAATTATGGCATCTTAAAAGGTTCCTAGAAGACATTGTTCCATCTGTTCCTCTAGGACATTCCTGACAGACAGCTTTGGAAGGATCAAACGGAGCATTCTAACTGCAGTTCCTCGGCAATGGCCTTGCAGGGTTACTGACCAGTTGGTCCTCTATAGACATTCCTTTCAGGGTCTGTTCCTCTAGGACATTCAACTGGAGGATCAGTGACATCACACATGACATTCTAACTGTTCCACTGTCTGTTCCTCTAAGACATTCTAACTGTTCCACTGGTTCCTCTAGGAGATTCTAAGGTCTGTTCCTCTAAGAATAACTGTTCCACTGTTAATCCTCTAAGGTTTGGGTTTGTGATCTAAAGTTAACTGTTCACTGTCTGTTCCTCTAGTGACATTGAACTGGTTATCTGTTCAACTGTTCCACTGTCTGTTCCTCTATAGACATTCTAACTGTTGATAGACATTCTAACTGTTTGTTCCTCTATAGACATTCTAACTGTCTGTTATAGGGTTCCACTGTCTGTTCAGGTTAGTGTTCCTCTATAACTGTCTGTTCCTCTATAGACATGTTCACTGTCTGTTTCTCTAGACATTCTTAACTGGTTCCTCTAGTGTTCTAACTGTTAGTTCCTCTATGACATTTAACTGTCTGTTCAGGACATTCTAACTGTTTGTTCCTCTAGACATTAGTGTTAACTGGGTTAAAGTGCATTCTAATTATGGCATCTTCAAAAGGTTCCTAGAGGGTTATCTGTATTCCTGACAGGTTAAGGATCAAACGGTTGAGTGTACGTGGCAATGGCCTTGCAGGGTTACGACAGGGTCACTGTTCAGGGTTAGTGACTTCAACCGGAGGATCAGTGTTCAGGTTAACATGTTCAGGTTAGTGTTGAGGGTTATGGTTAATGTTGAGGTTTGGGTTAGTGATAAGGTTAGTGTTCAGGTTAGTGTTCAGGGTTGAGTGTTCAGGTTAGTGTTGAGGTTAGTGTTCAGGGTTAGTGTTCAGGTTAGTGTTCAGGTTAGTGTTGAGGGTTAGTGTTCAGGTTAGTGTTGAGGGTTAGTGTTGAGGGTTAGTGTTCAGGTTAGTGTTGAGGGTTAGTTGAGGGTTAATGTTCAGGTTAGTGTTGAGGGTTAGTGTTCAGGTTAGTGTTCAGGTTAGTGTTGAGGGTTAGTGTTACGGTTAGTGTTAAGGGTTGGTTTTAAGGTTACGGTTAGTGTTAAGGTTTGATTTAGTGTTAAGGTTTGGGCTAATGTTGAGGTTAGTGTTAAGGGTTAGTGTTAAGGGTTAGTGTTCAGGTTAGTGTTCAGGTTAGTGTTCAGGTTAGTTAGTGTTAAGAGTTAGTTTTAAGGTTACGGTTAGTGTTGAGGGTTAGTGTTAAGGTTAGATTTAGTGTTAGTGTTAAGGTTGGGTTTGTCTTCAAATTCTTTGTGGGTCTGTGTAATCTGAGGGAAATATGTGTCTCTAATATGGTCAAATATTTGGCAGGAGGTTAGGAAGTGCAGCTCAGTTTCCACCTCATTTTGTGGGCAGTGAGAACATAGCCTGTCTGTGCAGAAGATCTAGGTGCTGCTGTAGGACCTCCTTGGTTGGTGACAGGAGCACCAGATCATCAGTAAACAGTAAACATTAAACTTTAGATTCTAGTAGGGTGAGGCCGGGTGCTGCAGACTTCTAGTGCCTTTTTCATTTCATTGATATATATGTTGAAGGGGTGGGGCTTAGCTACATCCCTGTCTCACCCCACGGCCCTGTGGAAAGAAATGTGTGTTTTTGACAATTTTACCCGGACACTTGTTGTGTGTGTACATGGATTTTATAATGCCGTACGTTTTTCCCCCAACACCAATTTCCATCAATTTGTATAGCAGACCCTCATGCCGAATTGAGTGAAAAGCTCTTTTGAAATCAACAAAGAATGAGAAGACTTTGCCTTTGTTTTGGCTTGTTTGTTTTTCAATTAGTGTATGAATACGTGAATACGTGGTGAATACGTGGTCTGTCTTTATGGTAATTTGGTAAAAATACTATTTGACATTTGCTCAGTACATTGTTTTCACTGAGGAAATTAAGTGTCCACCACAGGGTCAACTACAGGGTCAACTACAGGGTCAACTACAGGGTCAGCCACAGGGTCAACTACAGGGTCAACCACAGGGTCAACCACTGGGTCAACCACTGGGCAAGCGCCCCTGGAGCAGTTTGGGATTAAATGCCTTGTGCAAGGGCACAACGGCAGTAGTTGGCTCCTGAGTCATGAGGCTGAGTGGTCATATTTTTCCTTTCCATATCAATAGTTTAACTATCAGTGAGGATGTAGTGAGTCACCAAATAAGAGGTAAACATTCCTTTGTCCCTCTCTCCTTTAGCTATGAGTCAGAT
>NC_056444.1:83352035-83492035 GCF_018296145.1 Oncorhynchus tshawytscha | reverse complement strand
TATTTAATCCGTTTTAGAAAAAGGCTGCAACGTAACAAAATGTGGAAAAAGTCAAGGGATCTGAATACTTTTTGAAGGCACTGTATAATCCTCTTTAAATGAACCGATTCTTCAATGTAGCCACCCTTTGCCTTGATGACAGCTTTGCACACTGGCGTTCTCTCGAAGTCCTCTTTTTAAAGTCAAAAGAACTCAGTTCCCTTTGAATGAGGACTCAACTCTTTTGCCAGATCACTTCACTTGTTTTGTGGTCCGAGTCCTATTTGCATTCACATTGCTTTGTATAGAAAGGAACCAAGATCTTTTTCCAACATTCACTCAATGCATTCTGGGGTTTTACCATGTGCAGGATGAGCCATTCCATCAGAATGTTGTCATCACACTGGCAGATATATACTTATATTTTGGAAGCTAAAAGATTGCATTTAGTTAAATGATGAGACAATAATTGTAAACAAAAGATACTATGAACGTGTACATATTATTGGTAACAGAATAAATAGCAGAAGAATAACTGCACAGAAATAGAGAATTGTACACCCAGCAAGGGTTTTTCCCTATAATTAACCAATAAGACATGAGGGGATGTATATGGCCAATATACCACAGCTAAGGGCTGTTCTTCTTAAGCACGACGCAACGCGGAGTGCCTGGATACAGCCCTTAGCCGTTGTATATTGGCCATATACCACAAACCCCGAGGTGCCTTATTGCTATTATAAACTGTTTACCAACGTAATTAGAGCACTAAAAAATATATATGTTTTGTCATACCCGTGGTATACGGTCTGATATACCACAGCTGTCAGCCAATCAGCATTCAGGGTTCGAACCACCCAGTTTATAATATGGTACAAAATCTCTGTCTTCTCACACTATATAAACACCTTACGAAGCTCTCTTAGCCTATAGATCACATATTGCAAACAAATAATCTGAACAACAAAAACTGCTGGAATTTATCTGCATCCTTGACAATCGCTAATCAATACCCAAAAACACCACGTTTTCTTCATCTTCTCTCTATTGTGACACCAGTGTGAGGGGTTATAACAGTAGTCTAGTGTGAGGGGTTATAACAGTAGTCTAGTGTGAGGGGTTATAACAGTAGTCTAGTGTGAGGGGTTATAACAGCAGTCTAGTGTGAGGGGTTATAACAGCAGTCTAGCGTGAGGGGTTATAACAGCAGTCTAGCGTGAGGGGTTATAACAGCAGTCTAGCGTGAGGGGTTCTAACAGCAGTCTAGCGTGAGGTGTTATAACAGCAGTCTAGCGTGAGGGGTTATAACAGCAGTCTAGCGTGAGGGGTTATAACAGCAGTCTAGCGTGAGGGGTTATAACAGCAGTCTAGCGTGAGGGGTTATAACAGCAGTCTAGCGTGAGGGGTTATAACAGCAGTCTAGCGTGAGGGGTTATAACTGCAGTCTAGCGTGAGGGGTTATAACTGCAGTCTAGCGTGAGGGGTTATAACTGCAGTCTAGCGTGAGGGGTTATAACTGCAGTCTAGCGTGAGGGGTTATAACTGCAGTCTAGTGTGAGGGGTTATAACAGTAGTCTAGTGTATGGTGCAGGAATCACAAGGGAACCTGGAGAGCGTTATGTTCACATTGCCCTAAAAAAGGGAACCTCTTTAGATGGTCGGTTTGGTTCACTTCGGGGCCTCTTTTGAGGGGTCTGAGTTCCTTCGTTGTGGGTGCTCTGCACAAAAATAAAGCAAAACCGCACTGAATTCACAAACATTCTCTGAAAGGAACCAAGTGTGAAAACACTACTCAAAGAAGCCTTGCTGTGATTGGGCAATACACTATAGGCTACTTGTATTTCAATTTCGTTGACCAAAAGGTGTATTATTGGTCAATTACTTCCCCAAAATAAACAACCAAGTCAACTGCAGTTTCCTCTGTCCGCACACACACACACACACACACACACACACACACTCACTCACAAAGACTTCTACTGTAGCCTATGTGTATAGCTAGTGTACAGAGCAGTGAATGATTTGTGATACGACAGGCTAAAAGTAGTACTTTGACATAGGGTTCTCTGGTTAAAAGTAGTGCACTACTTTGACATAGGGTTCTCTGGATAAAAGTAGTGCCCTATGAAGGGAACAGGGTGCCATTTGGGATGCTGGCTGTCTATGCCACAAAGGGGGGGGGGGGCTGTGGTGGATTGCCTGTTCGTTTTAAAATAGGCACAAGTTACTACTTGTAGTGTGTGATTAGCATAGCAGTGTTTATGGCAGCCCACTCATACACCCATATAGACGTTGAGGCGGAAGTGTTTGGTGGAGTCTACAGTTTGTGGGGGCTTTTATAATGTGCCAACTTTTAGACTTTCCGTGCAAGGGTTTTGTCAGGTGACTTGTCTCACTGCATCACCGTTAGGTAGGATAGATTGTTTGCAATATAATGTGTTTTGATGTATTTTGGACTATTTTTCTTTATCAATGAATGTCGACGAGTAAACATAATTGAAAATGGTCCAAAAATACATCAAAACACATTATATTGCATACCTGTTACGTTTTAAGGGTCCTGTCTAATTCTTTCTGCAAGCGGTTCAGTTGCCAGTGCAAATAGGAGGGAGTGGAATGAGGACATCCCTGTCTTGTGCCTCTTTCTAACGCATTTTATCAGATAACGTATCATTTTTGGATATTGTTGCTTTAGGATATTTTTATCCTATTTGAATTGCGTTTATTATTTCATTTGGAAAACACCATTCAAGACAGTCATGAGCCTTTTCGTCATCAACAGCCGTTATTGATACATCTAGATCTTGTTTTGTTTTTTTAGCATATTGTATTACATTGAAACATGTTCTTGAATTTGTTTCTAAGTGTCTAGTTTTAATAAACTGTGTTTGGATTAATATGTATCAAGTCTTGAAGAACTTTTTCCATTCTGTTGCATACGAACTTTGTTATGATTTTATTGTTGCAATTTATTCAATTTATGGGTCTGTAATCAGCAGGGGACTTTCCAGATTAAAATATATATATATATATAACTGAAATAACGGTTTGATACATGGAACTAGGAAGTCCTGAATTGAGTGACTTGTGTTGTCATTTGAGTAAGTATGGGACGTTACTTTGTCCCAAAATGTTTTCACCATGCGAATGTTTTAACTGACTAGTATTTATTTTTGGATGATCTCTGTTTTTAGTGATTTAATTTTTTTTTGTCTGCTCATAGCTCCTTCAGGATAGTGGAGTCTAAAAGGCATGGTCGGGTCAGTCCCACTGTTGTGTAATTCTAATTCGTATAGATTTTCATAGATTTTAAAATTGTCATTAATCTCATGGTTGTTTCTAATGTGTTTTGTATCTTGATGTATTAAAATTATAACTGTTTTGACGTGTATATTCGTTATGTAAGGGCTGTTAGATGTTTACCAGGTTTAGTAACCATTTAAGTAGTACGCTTTATGTGAGGGCTGTTTACCAGGTTTAGTAACCATTAAGTGGTACGCTTTATGTGAGGGCTGTTTACCAGGTTTAGTAACCATTAAGTGGTACGCTTTATGTGAGTTTAACCTGTAGTTGTTGGCTCTCTTCATTCAGTAAAATATATTCCTAATTAAGTTCAGAAATGGTATTTTCTTCTTTACCTTGCCAAGATTATTTATGGGCTTTTTTTTCCTAAAATAGTGATTTATTTTTCTTTTAATTTCTAAACTCGATTGAACGTTTGCTGTATGTTGTTAGTCAACCAACTGGGTCACAGTGTGGTTGTTAACCTGTATGTATAGAGACGCACGCACGCACGCACGCACGCACACACACACACACACACACAAAACATGATGTCAATCTCACCATGTTAGAACAGCGACAACAAACGCAGCAGGCTTGGGGTTAATTCAATTCAGCAAGTTACTCTGGCCTGAACCGTGTTCCATATACGTTACTCTGGCCTGAACCGTGTTCCATACATTACCCTGGCCTGAACCGTGTTCCATACATTACCCTGGCCTGAACCGTGTTCCATACATTACCCTGGCCTGAACCGTGTTCCATACATTACCCTGGCCTGAACCGTGTTCCATACATTACCCTGGCCTGAACCGCGGTCCAATACGTTACCCTGGCCTGAACCGCGGTCCAAACGTTACCCTGGCCTGAACCGCAATCCATATAGTTACCCTGGCCAGAACCGCGTTCCATATACGTTACCCTGGCCAGAACCGCGGTCCATATACGTTACCCTGGCCAGAACCGCGGTCCATATACGTTACCCTGGCCAGAACCGCGGTCCATATACGTTACCCTGGCCAGAACCGCGGTCCATACGTTACCCTGGCCAGAACCGCGGTCCATATACGTTACCCTGGCCTGAACCGCGGTCCATATACGTTACCCTGGCCTGAACCGCGGTCCATATACGTTACCCTGGCCAGAACCGCGGTCCATATACGTTACCTTTGCTTGTCACATACTGTCGATGCTAGTAGCTTAATGTTTGAGACTGTCGATGCTAGTAGGTTAACGCTTATTGAGACTGTCGATGCTAGTAGCTTAACGTTCACTCTTCAAGGGTAGACAGAGGGCTAGTAGCTTAACGTTCACTCTTCAAGGGTAGACAGAGGGCTAGTAGCCATAGCAAGCTGTTTTTGTAAATAACCAATGTGTTCTTTATTGACCTGCCTGGTAAAATGAAATATGTTGTTGCTCATACAAGACAGGTGAGACGGAGATAAACACACAGACCACAGCAGAGGCTGCTCTGTGAGAACAAGCCCTACGCTGGAATCTGAATGACATCATCAGTCTAAGGGGGACAGAGGAAATGGTGGTTGTTCTGTCTTGTGAAACTTTCACATCTGAAAATGGTCTTCGCTAGGCTTATAACGAGGAACTGAAACAAACCACTCCCTACAGCACGATGATGTCACACGAAAAGTAGCATGACCAGCTCGGACTGTGTGTTGGGGTGGGGCTCGGACTGTGTGTTGGGGGTGGGGCTCGGACTGTGTGTTGGGGGTGGGGCTCGGACTGTGTGTTGGGGGTGGGGCTCGGACTGTGTGTTGGGGGTGGGGCTCGGACTGTGTGTTGGGGGTGGGGCTCGGACTGTGTGTTGGGGGTGGGGCTCGGACTGTGTGTTGGGGGTGGGGCTCGGACTGTGTGTTGGGGGTGGGGCTCGGACTGTGTGTTGGGGGTGGGGCCAGGACTGTGTGTTGGGGGTGGGGCTCGGACTGTGTGTTGGGGGTGAGGCCAGGACTGTGTGTTGGGGGTGGGGCTCGGACTGTGTGTTGGGGGTGGGGCTCGGACTGTGTGTTGGGGGTGAGGCCAGGACTGTGTGTTGGGGTGGGGCTCGGACTGTGTGTTGGGGGTGGGGCTCGGACTGTGTGTTGGGGGTGGGGCTCGGACTGTGTGTTGGGGGTGAGGCCAGGACTGTGTGTTGGGGTGGGGCTCGGACTGTGTGTTGGGGGTGGGGCTCGGACTGTGTGTTGGGGGTGGGGCTCGGACTGTGTGTTGGGGGTGGGGCTCGGACTGTGTGTTGGGGTGGGGCTCGGACTGTGTGTTGGGGGTGGGGCCTGGACTGTGTGTTGGGGGTGGGGCTCGGACTGTGTGTTGGGGGTGGGGCCCGGACTGTGTGTTGGGGGTGGGGCTCGGACTGTGTGTTGGGGGTGAGGCCAGGACTGTGTGTTGGGGGTGGGGCTCGGACTGTGTGTTGGGGGTGGGGCTCGGACTGTGTGTTGGGGGTGGGGCCAGGACTGTGTGTTGGGGGTGGGGCTCGGACTGTGTGTTGGGGGTGGGGCTCCAGGACTGTGTGTTGGGGGTGGGGCCCGGACTGTGTGTTTGGGGTGGGGCCCGGACTGTGTGTTGGGGGTGGGGCCAGGACTGTGTGTTGGGGGTGGGGCTCGGACTGTGTGTTGGGGGTGGGGCTCGGACTGTGTGTTGGGGGTGGGGCTCGGACTGTGTGTTGGGGGTGTTTATCCTGACCAGTGTTGACTGTCCTCTGACCTCTGCTCTACCCCCCCCTCTCTTCCCAGGCTGTCTGTCTCCAGAGCCAAACGAATGAAATCCTGTATAAACACACAGTCTCAGCCTCTAGCCTGCATAATGTCTATCTGCTAACAGCCATTCCAGGACAGATAACATGCATGGTCCGTTTTTCTCCAAATACAGGCCTGTCTGTCCAATTGACCAGCTGTCTGTCTGACCCATTGACCAGCTGTCTGTCGTACCCATTGACCAGCTGTCTGTCGTACCCATTGACCAGCTGTCTGTCGTACCCATTGACCAGCTGTCTGTCTGACCCATTGACCAGCTGTCTGTCTGACCCATTGACCAGCTGTCTGTCTGTCCAATTGACCAGCTGTCTGTCTGACCCATTGACCAGCTGTCTGTCTGACCCATTGACCAGCTGTCTGTCTGACCCATTGACCACCTGTCTGTCTGAACCATTGACCTCCTTTCTGTCTGTCCAATAGACCACCTGTCTGTCTGACCCATTGACCACCTGTTTGTCTGACCCATTAACCACCTGTTTGTCTGACCCATTGACCAACTATCTGTCTGGCCCATTGACCACCTGTCTGTCTGGCCCATTGACCACCTGTCTGTCTGGCCCATTGACCACCTGTCTGTCTGACCCATTGACCACCTGTCTGTCTGACCCATTGACCACCTGTCTGTCTGACCCATTGACCACCTGTCTGTCTGACCCATTGACCACCTGTCTGTCTGACCCATTGACCACCTGTCTGTCTGACCCATTGACCACCTGTCTGTCTGACCCATTGACCACCTGGCATTTGGAACAAAAACAAAACATTCTAGACTATATAACAGATTTGATCTGAAATTAGATGATGGATTTGTCCCAAATGGTATCCTATTCTCCATTTAGTGTCCCAAAATAGCACCCTGTTCTCTATTTAGTGTCCCAAAATGGCACCCTGTTCTCTATTTAGTGTCCCAAAATGGCACCCTGTTCTCTATTTAGTGTCCCAAAATGGCACCCTGTTCTCTATTTAGTGTCCCAAAATGGCACCCTGTTCTCTATTTAGTGTCCCAAATTGGCACCCTGTTCTCTATTTAGTGTCCCAAAATGGCACCCTGTTCTCTATTTAGTGTCCCAAAATGGCACCCTGTTCTCTATTTAGTGTCCCAAAATGGCACCCTGTTCTCTATTTAGTGTCCCAAAATGGCACCCTGTTCTCTATTTAGTGTCCCAAATTGGCACCCTGTTCTCTATTTAGTGTCCCAAAATGGCACCCTGTTCTCTACATAGTTCACTATCTTTTAACCAGGGCCTGTCATGCCAAATAGTTTCCCCCTGCCAAAAAGTGTCACAATGGGATTCCATGAGTTCTAGCTTCTGTTGCTAGGGATGTTGCTAGAACTTGCAAAATTCTGACCAGATTACGTGATGAATCAAAGCGTCCGTTGCTATGCTGGTTGCTTGGATCTATTTCACTTCATAAGCGCTCGCTCAGTTCGCACAAAATTATTACCTCAGAATTGCTCCCCAACGACGGTGTTTTTGAGGATGACAACCTGCTGCTTCAGAGGACTAAAAAGACTGGAAAGAGAACACTCTTTAACCTTACCATATATTTGTCTTTATATAAGAACACTTGTTAAATAGGAAGAAATAATGTAGGCTGTATATAGATTGACGTTGCTAGCTACTGTACTTATTTACCTCAGCCTGTCTGGTCATTTAGCCAGCCAGACAGTTTTATTTAGCTAACGTTAGCTAGCTAGCTACTGTACTTATTTACCTCAGCCTGTCTGGTCATTTAGCCAGCCAGCCAGCCAGCCAGTTTTATTTAGCTAACGTTAGCTAGCTAGCTACTGTAACTGTTATTGTAGCTTTCTGTTTGTATATATCTTGCACTTCAATGGCATCCCTCAGAGATTTTCTTTTAACTTTCCAACCAGGCGAAGTACAATGAAGGCACCACGGATCTCGACAAGAGGCGCAACGCTAAGCAGTGCTATTTAGATAACTTGACGGATTTAGCTACGTACAACCAATTTCCATCTAGCTAGTTGGTCGTCTACATGTTGCTAGCTGTACATATAGTTCAATGGGATGAAGGCTCGTAATAATGTCTGGAATGGAGTAAATGGAATGGTCACCATAACGCATGATCGGTAAGTGTCCCTATTCAAATTTTGCCCTGACAAGTTGTTTTTGTGATGGTTACTTTATTTGACCACAGCAGAGTTAAATATTCTAGAACGTGTGTGTGTGTGTGTTTCAGTATCTTTACAAATATGAAAATGTGCATACTGTTTGACACAGACATGGGTAACAAAATAATCTTCTCTCTAACACTTTAAATGTTAGGGGTTGACCTCATTCACTAAATCCAGGAATGGCAACAGCTGGTGTCTGATGGCGACCAATCACCAAGTGGATGGAGGCAATACCCCTTTAAGGTCAGTACAGGAAGAGTACGTGCTTAACTCTAAATGTTTCTTTTGTAAACCCATTTTAAAAGGGTGTTCGAACCGGTTAGATTCTGGGTTAAACTTGGAACGTTGTTTTACTCAGCAGTATAGTATCTGAGGAGTGATGGAGACTGTTTTTTTGTTTTTGATGTTAATGGTTATCTGTAGGAGCCAGATGGCTTTGGAATGTGCTGGGTGGACGGGAGGAAGTCACAGGATTGGTTTAGGGGAGTGGATGGACATCTGTGGATTAGGCAAATGAGGGGTTGAGGTCAGGTCAGATCCCCCCTTAAGGGTGAAATTATGGTTTATTATCGTATTACTTTTGTCTTCCTGTGGAACCATAAGATGTAAGGGTTGGAGAGAAGGAGGAGTGTCTTAAGTGGAGTATATATACTTGTAGTGGTGGAAACATGTTTTGTCTGAATGATGCTGTATTGATCCTCTGGGAAGAATAAACTTGGTTAAGCTTTCATAATATCCGAGGAGTTTTTTTTTTTACTCTGAGAATTAGAACCAAACAAAATCCAAAAATAGATGTTATTTTTGTGTGATATACATCAAGGATGAGACCGCCTCCAAGGCGATGGTGGACATTGTTCATGTATTTTTTTTTTTGGCCCTCCAAGAGATATGTAAGAAATGTATTTGTAATATGAAATATAATTGCATTTATTCCTGTTATCAATCAAGGTGAGACTGAACATGGACAAGGCACAGGAGAAACGTAAGGAGAGCTACCGGAGCAGAATCAAGAAGGGGACTAAGTGCTATGACATCCGGGTGATATTTTTTTTTTTTAATTTAAAAATTTAACCTTTTATTTAACTAGGCAAGTCAGTTAAGAACAAATTTCTTATTTTCAATGACAGCCTAGGAACAGTGGGTTAACTGCCTGTTCAGGGGCAGAATGACAGATTTATACCTTGTCAGCTCGGGGGTTTGAACTTGCAACCTTCCGGTTACTAGTACAACGCTCTAACCACTAGGCTACCCTGCCGGCCCTTGGTTTGGAAGAAGGACTAAAGGAAGGCGAGACCTGGGAAACCTCGCTGCTATTTCACTCCTAGCTGAGGTCACCATCTGTTAAAGTGAATATAAAATCTTAGATAATAACTATTTGCATTTGCACACAAAATAACCTGACGCTAGTTGTAGTTTCACCTAACACTGATCTTTTTCTCTTCGTCTTCCAAGGGTTCCCTCGGGGGAAGCCAACAATCTTCTCCAGTTGGGACAATCAACCACTGATTGCACTGAAACCTTACATTTCGGTGAAGCCCATGAGACAGAGTATGTTAAGCTTTGATTGACATTTTGAGAAAAGCAAGAAATTGTAGTTATATTGAGCTTATAAAAATGTACCTCCACATGACTTTAGGACCATTAACTGTCTGATACTACTTATTTTCCACCATAATTTGTAAATAAATTCATAAAAAAATCCTACAATGTGATTTTCTCTTTTTTTTTTTTTTTTCTAATTTTGTCTGTCATAGTTGAAGTGTACCTATGATGAAAATTACAGGCCTCTCATCTTTTTAAGTGGGAGAACTTGCACAATTGGAGGCTGATTAAATACTTTTTTCCACGTGTGTGTGTGTATATATACATGTGTGTGTGTATATATATATATATATATATATATATATATACTGCTCAAAAAAATAAAGGGAACACTTAAACAACACAATGTAACTCCAAGTCAATCACACTTCTGTGAAATCAAACTGTCCACTTAGTAAGCAACACTGATTGACAATACATTTCACATGCTGTTGTGCAAATGGAATAGACAACAGGTGGAAATTATAGGCAATTAGCAAGACACCCCCAATAAAGGGGTGGTTCTGCAGGTGGTGACCACAGACCACTTCTCAGTTCCTATGCTTCGTGGCTTGACCACAGACCACTTCTCAGTTCCCATGCTTCCTGGCTGATGTTTTGGTCACTTTTGAATGCTGGCGGTGCTTTCACTCTAGTGGTAGCATGAGACGGAGTCTACAACCCACACAAGTGGCTCAGGTAGTGCAGCTCATCCAGGATGACCCATCAATGCGAGCTGTGGCAAGAAGGTTTGCTGTGTCTGTCAGTGTAGTGTCTAGAGCATGGAGGCGCTACCAGGAGACAGGCCAGTACATCAGGAGACGTGGAGGAGGCCGTAGGAGGGTAACAACCCAGCAGCAGGATCGCTACCTCCGCCTTTGTGCAGGAAGGAGCAGGAGGAGCACTGCCAGAGCCCTGCAAAATGACCTCCAGCAGGCCACAAATGTGCATGTGTCTGCTCAAACAGTCAGAAACAGACTCCATGAGGGTGGTATGAGGGCCCGACGTCCACAGGTGGGGGTTGTGCTTACAGCCCAACACCGTGCAGGATGTTTGGCATTTGCCAGAGAACACGAAGATTGGCAAATTTGCCACTGGCGCCCTGTGCTCTTCACAGATGAAAGCAGGTTCACACTGAGCACGTGACAGAGTCTGGAGACGCCATGGAGAACTTTCTGCTGCCTGCAACATCCTCCAGCATGACCGGTTTGGCGGTGGGTCAGTCATGGTGTGGGGTGGCATTTCTTTGGGGGGTCGCACAGCCCTCCATGTGCTCGCCAGAGGTAGCCTGACTGCCATTAGGTACCGAGATGAGATCCTCAGACCCCTTGTGAGACCATATGCTGGTGCGGTTGGCCCTGGGTTCCTCCTAATGCAAGACAATGCTAGACCTCATGTGGCTGGAGTGTGTCAGCAGTTCCTGCAAGAGGAAGGTATTGATGCTATGGACTGGCCCGCCCGTTCCCCAGTCCTGAATCCAATTGAGCACATCTGGGACATCATGTCTCGCTCCATCCACCAACGCCACGTTGCACCACAGACTGTCCAGGAGTTGGCGGATGCTTTAGTCCAGGTCTGGGAGGAGATCCCTCAGGAGACCATCCGCTACCTCATCAGGAGCATGCCCAGGCGTTGTAGGGAGGTCATACAGGCATGTGGAGGCCACACACACTACTGAGCCTCATTTTGACTTGTTTTAAGGACATTACATCAAAGTTGGATCAGCCTGTAGTGTGGTTTTCCACTTTAATTTTGAGTGTGACTCCAAATCCAGACCTCCATGGGTTGATAAATTTGATTTCCATTGATCATTTTTGTGTGATTTTTGTTTTCAGCACATTCAACTATGTAAAGAAAAAAGTATTTAATAAGAAAATTTAATTCATTCAGATCTAGGATGTGTTATTTTAGTGTTCCCTTTATTTTTTTTAGCAGTGTGTGTGTATATGTGTATATGTGTATGTGTATATATATATTCAACCACAAGGGTATACTAATCAGCTATGTGAGATAGAACAAAAGGAAGCATAATAGGGGGACTACTGCAATTATATTGTGTCAAACCCGAATAATTTGCCATTTCTGAAACGTAGTAATGTTTTAAGACATGGTTTTCATGTTGTAAAGTTAACAAGGTTTTATTTATTTTACCTTTATTTAACTAGGCAAGTCAGTTAAGAACAAATTCTTATTTTCAATGACAGCCTAGGAACTGTGTGTTAACTGCCTGTTCAGGGGCAGAATGACAGATTTGTACCTTGTCAGCTCGGGGGTTTGAACTTGCAACCTTCCGGTTACTAGTCCAACGCTCTAACCACTAGGCTACCCTGCTGCCCCAATAGTAGTTTGAAGTAATTTTATGTTTTAAAAAAAATGGTTTAAACCGAGAAAATTGTCACAAAAAATAGGCCTTGTTTGCATAGTGTTAGCAGTTGATGTTACTCTTCAATAACGCCGACCCCAAAGCAAATCATAGGGAGAAAAATAGGTTTATTCAAAGAGGACAAATCATGGATATTATGCTGAGAGGTAGATGTTCATTCTCCCCTGTCCTCAGTGAGTCTCCACAGAACAAAGAGACAGGATTTAGTTTTATAACCCAACCCTAGTCGGTGGTAGACCAATTAGAATGCCTTGCAATAAAATTGGGCCAATGGCCAAATAACAAGTATCCTGTTTCAGGCTCAATGCCTAGACAAATTCTTCCCATGTCTCTGACTCGTTGATCGTTAATTCCCTCTTGATCGTTAGTCCTCTGCTTTTGTGTATTTATCTTCTAAATGTTCTTGCACTAGAGATGATGAAATGGAACGTCATTTAGGTTGTAATGATCGCCAAAATTCTAATCGTTAGGTCGTCTCACCGTTGATATAGCAACGGACGCTAATCGTTCATCAAATCCCATTGTGATGCGGAGGGGGACACTTTTTGGCCAGGGGACATTATTAGGCATGACAGGCCCATTGGGAATAGGGTGCCATCTGAGACACCTGGAGTTATCAGTCTGCACTTTTCTCGCTAAATGGGATAATGTATCTAAATTAAATGGGATAATGCATGTAAATTAAATGGGATAATGTATTTAGATGAAATGGGATAACGCATGCAAATTAAATGGGATAATGTATTTCGGTGAAATGGGATAATGTATCTAAATTAAATGGGATAATGTATTTCAACGATTTGGGATAATGTATTTAAATTAAATGGGATAATGTATCTAAATTAAACTGAATAATGTATCTAAATTAAATGAAAATAAAGCTTGTCAATGAAATGGCATAATGTATTTAAATTGATGTCAGCCAACCTTCGACCGCCAAGTAAGAGGAAATGTTAGGATAGGAATTGTTAATCTGTGATTTTAAAGTCATTGCGCAATGCTAATACAAAACAACGTATTGTAATTTTCGTTGGCGGTTGGGTTTCAATTTGTCTCAGTCAGTCAGTCGGCTCGGCGGTGTCCCAATCCACTAGGATGCTGCCTAGTGCTACAGTCCTAACAGCACTGCTGTAAGGGTATTTAAGCTAAAGCCCCAGGCGATGACATCACACAGCCGCTGATTGATGGCTGGCAGCCCTTGAAACCTTAAACGGAGATCAGCACACTGATCCTCAGTCAGCTCAGTACCTCTGATTACAAACAACAGATAGACCGACCGAGGGGAGGGATGAGGGGGACAGAGAGGGACGGAGCGAGGGGATAGAAAGATAGAATTCGAAAACAAATCCAATTTTGATAAACTCCCATATCTACTGGGTGAAATACCACAGTGTTACATCACAGCAGCAAGATTTGTGACCTGTTGCCATGAGAAAATGGCAACCAGTGAAAAACAAACACCATTGTAAATACAACCCATATTTATGCTTGTTTATTTTATCTTGTGTACTTTAACCATTTGTACATTGTTACAACACTGTGTGTGTGTGTATATATATATATATATATATGACATTTGTAATGTCTTTATTGTTTTGAAACTTCTGTATGTGTAATGTTTACTGTTCATTTTTGTTTATTTCACTTTATATATTATCTACCTCACTTGCTTTGGCAATGTTAGCATATGTTTCCCATGACAATAAAGCCCCTTGAATTGAATAGAATAGATAGAGGGGGGAGGGGATAGAACACAGCAGAGGGAGAATATCCAGTCCTCAAGGTTATACCTACAGTGCATTCAAAAAGTATTCACACCTCTTGACTTTTTCAACATTTTGTTACGTTATCACCTTATTCTAAAATTCATTGAATTGTTTTTCTTATCAATCTACACACTATCTCATAATAACAAAGCAAAAAGTTTTTTAGAAATGTTTGCAAATGCATTTTTTTTTAAATCATACCTTATTCACATAAGTACAGTCGTGGCCAAAAGTTTTGAGAATGACACAAACCAGAGAAGACGCTGAATGTATCTTACCGGAGAAAGCATTAGCGAACGAAACAACTCCCGCTCTTTCTCAGTAGGTGTAGTCCATCTATCCGATGTTGTCTGGTCAAAAAGAGTATGACATGTCCGTTTTATTGAATGCAAGGGAAGCCAGCATGCATTTGGTTAAAAAAACTTGATTAAAAAAAAAAATGTATAAAATAATAGCCAATTAGCGTTGAGCTAAACTGAGTGAGCTCAGCTGTGAACGGTCCTGGCGTACCAAAAACATCAGAAACCATCACATCATTGACAGAAAACAACTTGAATTGTTGCATCTCATTGTGTTGTTTTTCTCCGGTAGCTATCTAGCTAAAATTGTCCCTTTCCTAAATTAGCCATGGATGAAGACAGGGAGATGTGGTTTTATTCCGTACTGGCCAATGATTCTAACGGTGATTCTGATCCAACTATTAAGTCACACATTGTTGTGCGCCTTGCCTGAGAGGGTATGAGTTTAATATGTAGCTCAAATCAAATCAAATCAAATTTTATTTGTCACATACACATGGTTAGCAGATGTTAATGCGAGTGTAGCGAAATGCTTGTGCTTCTAGTTCCGACAATGCAGTAATAACGAGCAAGTAATCTAACTAACAATTCCAAAAAAAAAAACTACTGTCATACACAGTGTAAGGGGATAAAGAATATGTACATAAGGATATATGAATGAGTGATGGTACAGAGCAGCATAGGCAAGATACAGTAGATGATATCGAGTACAGTATATACATATGAGATGAGTATGTAAACCAAGTGGCATAGTTAAAGTGGCTAGTGATACATGTATTACATAAGGATGCAGTCGATGATATAGAGTACAGTATCAACGTATGCATATGAGATGAACAATGTAGGGTAAGTAACATTATATAAGGTAGCATTGTTTAAAGTGGCTAGCGATACATTTACATCATTTCCCATCAATTCCCATGATTAAAGTGGCTGGAGTAGAGTCAGTGTCATTGACAGTGTGTTGGCAGTAGCCACTCAATGTTAGTGGTGGCTGTTTAACAGTCTGATGGCCTTGAGATAGAAGCTGTTTTTCAGTCTCTCGGTCCCAGCTTTGATGCACCTGTACTGACCTCGCCTTCTGGATGGCAGCGGGGTGAACAGGCAGTGGCTCGGGTGGTTGATGTCCTTGATGATCTTTATGGCCTTCCTGTAGCATCGGGTGGTGTAGGTGTCCTGGAGGGCAGGTAGTTTGCCCCCGGTGATGCGTTGTGCAGACCTCACTACCCTCTGGAGAGCCTTACGGTTGAGGGCGGTGCAGTTGCCATACCAGGCGGTGATACAGCCCGCCAGGATGCTCTCGATTGTGCATCTGTAGAAGTTTGTGAGTGCTTTTGGTGACAAGCCGAATTTCTTCAGCCTCCTGAGGTTGAAGAGGCGCTGCTGCGCCTTCCTCACGATGCTGTCTGTGTGAGTGGACCAATTCACTTTGTCTGTGATGTGTATGCCGAGGAACTTAAAACTTGCTACCCTCTCCACTACTGTTCCATCGATGTGGATGGGGGTGTTCCTCTGCTGTTTCCTGAAGTCCACAATCATCTCCTTAGTTTTGTTGACGTTGAGTGTGAGGTTATTTTCCTGACACCACACTCCGAGGGCCCTCACCTCCTCCCTGTAGGCCGTCTCTTCGTTGTTGGTAATCAAGCCTACCACTGTTGTGTCGTCCGCAAACTTGATGATTGAGTTGGAGGCGTGCGTGGCCACGCAGTCGTGGGTGAACAGGGAGTACAGGAGAGGGCTCAGAACGCACCCTTGTGGGGCCCCAGTGTTGAGGATCAGCGGGGAGGAGATGTTGTTGCCTACCCTCACCACCTGGGGGCGGCCCGTCAGGAAGTCCAGTACCCAGTTGCACAGGGCGGGGTCGAGACCCAGGGTCTCGAGCTTGATGACGAGCTTGGAGGGTACTATGGTGTTGAATGCCGAGCTGTAGTCGATGAACAGCATTCTCACATAGGTATTCCTCTTGTCCAGATGGGTTAGGGCAGTGTGCAGTGTGGTTGAGATTGCATCGTCTGTGGACCTATTTGGGCGGTAAGCAAATTGGAGTGGGTCAAGGGTGTCAGGTAGGGTGGAGGTGATATGGTCCTTGACTAGTCTCTCAAAGCACTTCATGATGACGGATGTGAGTGCTACGGGCGGTAGTCGTTTAGCTCAGTTACCTTAGCTTTCTTGGGAACAGGAACAATGGTGGCTAGATGTAGAAACGTTAGGCTAATGTTATCCAGCCGGCCTGGCGCGTCGTTGCACATGAAAGGAAGTTACGCTAGCCAGCAAGCATTTTTGCCAGGTAGCCTAGCACAGCAAAAACTAAGCGTGTACTGTATGACAGAGTCATAGACCGTTTAGGCCACATGAAAGAGGAAGATGGCGTTTCTCAACAAGTAGGATGAATCAACATGTTTTTCTACTTGCACACAGAAATCAGAACCATGGACAGCCACATCCTATTTATTATTGTTGATTGGACTAAATAGTTTTTGGTATCTTTTAGTTGTCACTGTATTAGACAAAGAAGAGGTGATTTGATGATGTTGAAATTGGTGCTGGAATAGTGGAGGCAGCTCCTGTTGTTGAAATGGTGCTGGAACAGTGGAGGCAGCTCCTGTTGTTGAAATGGTGCTGGAACAGTGGAGGCAGCTCCTGTTGTTGAAATTGGTGCTGGAATAGTGGAGGCAGCTCCTGTTGTTGAAATGGTGCTGGGAACAGTGGAGGCAGCTCCTGTTGTTGAAATGGTGCTGGGAACAGTGGAGGCAGCTCCTGTTGTTGAAATGGTGCTGGGAACAGTGGAGGCAGCTCCTGTTGTTGAAATGGTGCTGGGAACAGTGGAGGCAGCTCCTGTGCCTGTTGTTGACATGGTGCTGGAATAGTGGAGGCAGCTCCTGTTGTTGAAATGGTGCTGGAACAGTGGAGGCAGCTCCTGTTGTTGAAATGGTGCTGGAACAGTGGAGGCAGCTCCTGTTGTTGAAATGGTGCTGGAATAGTGGAGGCAGCTCCTGTTGTTGACATGGTGCTGGAACAGTGGAGGCAGCTCCTGTTGTTGAAATGGTGCTGGAACAGTGGAGGCAGCTCCTGTTGTTGACATGGTGCTGGAATAGTGGAGGCAGCTCCTGTTGTTGAAATGGTGCTGGAATAGTGGAGGCAGCTCCTGTTGTTGACATGGTGCTGGGAACAGTGGAGGCAGCTCCTGTTGTTGACATGGTGCTGGAATAGTGGAGGCAGCTCCTGTTGTTGACATGGTGCTGGGATAGTGGAGGCAGCTCCTGTTGTTGACATGGTGCTGGAATAGTGGAGGCAGCTCCTGTTGTTGACATGGTGATGGAATAGTGGAGGCAGCTCCTGTTGTTGACATGGTGCTGGAATAGTGGAGGCAGCTCCTGTTGTTGAAATGGTGCTGGAATAGTGGAGGCAGCTCCTGTTGTTGAATTGGTGCTGGAATAGTGGAGGCAGCTCCTGTTGTTGAATTGGTGCTGGAATAGTGGAGGCAGCTCCTGTTGTTGACATGGTGCTGGAATAGTGGAGGCAGCTCCTGTTGTTGACATGGTGCTGGAACAGTGGAGGCAGCTCCTGTTGTTGACATGGTGCTGGAATAGTGGAGGCAGCTCCTGTTGTTGAATTGGTGCTGGAATAGTGGAGGCAGCTCCTGTTTACTCTGCGACCTGCAGTATATCTCAGTGGTTATAAATCACTTTGACGTTATGGGGTATTGTGAGTATTGTGTGTAAATTCAGACTGTAACACAACTAAATGTGGAAAATGTCAAGGGGTGTGAATATTTTCTGAAGGCACTGACTGCCTAATGTTTAAGATGGAAAATTAATGAAACATTTATCTATGCCTTAATTTAAAAATAAATAAATAAATAAAATATAGACTCTTAACTTTCATTTGACAGACAATTTTGATGTGCTGTTATGAACTTCACATGCTGGTGCTCATGGGACTTTTCTACATAAATGGCCATCTGCAAAATAACACACATCTCATGTCAACCCAAACCTTGTGTCTGCAAAATAACACACAACACATTGGGCACTGTCTGCATAGCTGCATGTATAACAGACATACCACACAACATAGGGTTCCCGGGAGATCACGTGTGTGTTTTGAAGTTGGGAGAGATCCTCTGAGAATGCCTGCGGAATGTGCTGGAATGTTCCATTTCTGTCTGTCTGTGGAAAATACTTGTTCTTCTGCTGACTAGTGTGTTTGTTAACCAACCAATATAAGTAGAATAGAGGTGTGTGTGTGTGTGTGTGCGTGTGCATGCGGTAAGGTGATAGTCGCATTCTATCTACCACCCATTCAGCTGAGCTGACAACTCGCCTCAACCCAACTGAACTGACCTTTTTTGGGTTACCGTTTTCATGTGTGATTTTTATCCTATGAATTGTCTGCTAGAAAGGAATACAGTGTGAAAAACAGCCCGATAGAATAGTGGTTTTTAAAAGTGTGGTATTGGAGTTAGATTAAAGCGGACACAAGAAAAGATCAACCAGGGAACAACAAACACCATTGTAAATACAACCCATATTTAGGTTTATTTAATTTCCCTTTTGTACTTTAACTATTTGCACATCATATGGCATTTGAAATGTCTTTATTATTTTGTAAGTGTAATGTTTACTGTTAATTTGTATTGTTTATTTCACTTTTATCTATTTCACTTGCTTTGACAACGTAAACATATGTTTTCCATGGAGGCAGGGAGGGAGGCTGGGAGGCTGGGAGGCTGGGAGGGAGGGAGGGAGGGAGGGAGGGAGGGAGGGAGGGAGGGAGGGAGGGGGAGGGAGGCTGGGAGGGAGGGAGGGAGGGAGGGAGGGAGGGAGGCTGGGAGGAGGCTGGGAGGGAGGGAGGGAGGCTGGGAGGCTGGGAGGGAGGGAGGCAGGGAGGGAGGGGGAGGGAGGCAGGCAGGGGAGGGAGGCAGGGAGGGAGGGAGGGAGGGAGGCAGGGAGGGAGGGAGGGAGGGAGGCTGGGAGGGAGGGAGGGAGGGAGGGAGGGAGGGAGGGAGGCTGGGAGGGGGAGGGAGGGGAGGGAGGGAGGGAGGGGGGAGGGAGGGAGGCTGGGAGGGAGGCTGGGAGGGAGGGAGGGAGGCTGGGAGGCAGGGAGGGAGGGAGGCAGGGAGGGAGGGAGGCAGGGAGGGAGGCAGGCAGGGAGGGAGGCAGGGAGGGAGGCTGGGAGGGAGGCTGGGAGGGAGGGAGGCAGGGAGGAGGCTGGGAGGGAGGCAGGCAGGAGGGAGGCAGGGAGGCTGGGAGGGAGGGAGGCTGGGAGGGAGGCTGGGAGGGAGGGAGGCAGGGAGGGAGGCAGGCAGGGAGGGAGGCAGGGAGGGAGGCAGGCAGGGAGGGAGGCAGGGAGGAGGCTGGGAGGGAGGCTGGGAGGGAGGGAGGCAGGGAGGGAGGCTGGGAGGGAGGCAGGCAGGGGGGAGGGAGGCAGGGAGGGAGGCAGGCAGGGAGGGAGGCAGGGAGGGAGGCTGGGAGGAGGCTGGGAGGGAGGGAGGCAGGGAGGGAGGCAGGCAGGGAGGGAGGCAGGAGGCTGGGAGGGAGGCAGGGAGGAGGCAGGCAGGGAGGGAGGCAGGCAGGGAGGGAGGCAGGGAGGGAGGGAGGGAGGCAGGCAGGCAGGCAGGGAGGGAGGCAGGGAGGCAGGCAGGGAGGCAGGCAGGCAGGGAGGGAGGCAGGGAGGGAGGCAGGGAGGCTGGGAGGGAGGCAGGCAGGCAGGGAGGGAGGGAGGCAGGCAGGGAGGCTGGGAGGAGGCAGGCAGGCAGGGAGGCAGGGAGGCAGGCAGGGAGGGAGGCAGGGAGGGAGGCAGGGAGGCTGGGAGGAGGCAGGCAGGCAGGGAGGCAGGGAGGCAGGCAGGGAGGCAGGCAGGCAGGGAGGGAGGCAGGGAGGGAGGCAGGGAGGCTGGGAGGGAGGCAGGCAGGCAGGGAGGGAGGGAGGCAGGGAGGCTGGGAGGCAGGGAGGGAGGCAGGGAGGAGGCAGGGAGGCAGGCAGGGAGGGAGGGAGGCTGGGAGGGAGGGAGAATTCTACTCAAATCCGGGACACCTCACAAGCCCTTTAAAGTCCACCTAACAGATTGAATTCCCCCCCTCAGGGAACACACACATGGTGGTCACAGGTTTCATTGTTATTGTTGGATAAAAACGCACAAAAAAGTGATAATAATTATGAATATATTTATACATTTACAGAGAGAGCGCAGCCTTAGCTGCTTGCTATCATGGCTGCCATGGCAACTGATGGGACTATGATGAGTAATTACTGTTGAGACTGGAAACTGTGAATTACACTCTGAGGTGGGGGATCCTTGGCTTTTGACTGCTGTGTTGCCATGTTTCATGACTCTCTCTCTCTCTGCCCCACAGTCGGACTCGTAACCTGTTGGGCTCCCCCAGACATCACCCTGTGAAGAAGGTCCACTTCATCAAGAACATGAGACAATACGACACACGAGGCAGCAGGTAAGTCTTCCTCGTTCTCTCAGAACACTGACTGAAGCCCTTCCTCGTTCTCTCAGAACACTGACTGAAGCCCTTCCTCGTTCTCTCAGAACACTGACTGAAGCCCTTCCTCGTTCTCTCAGAACACTGACTGAAGCCCTTCCTCGTCTCTCAGAACACTGACTGAAGCCCTTCCTCGTCTCTCAGAACACTGACTGAAACACTTCCTGTCTACCAGAATACTGACTGAAGCCCTTCCTCAGTATCTCAGAACACTGACTGAAGCCCTTCCTCGTTCTCTCAGAACACTGACTGAAACACTTCCTGTCTACCAGAATACTGACTGAAGCCCTTCCTCAGTATCTCAGAACACTGACTGAAGCCCTTCCTCGTTCTCTCAGAACACTGACTGAAACACTTCCTGTCTACCAGAATACTGACTGAAGCCCTTCCTCGTTCTCTCAGAACACTGACTGAAACACTTCCTGTCTACCAGAATACTGACTGAAGCCCTTCCTCAGTATCTCAGAACACTGACTGAAGCCCTTCCTCGTTCTCTCAGAACACTGACTGAAACACTTCCTGTCTACCAGAATACTGACTGAAGCCCTTCCTCGTTCTCTCAGAACACTGACTGAAACACTTCCTGTCTACCAGAATACTGACTGAAGCCCTTCCTCAGTATCTCAGAACACTGACTGAAGCCCTTCCTCGTTCTCTCAGAACACTGACTGAAACACTTCCTTGTTCTCCCAGAACACTTCCTTTCTTCATTTTCTTTGCAGAACAGAACTGTAGATGAGGAATATACAGTATGAAGTAACTCTGGACTCCTGACCGCGGTCTTAATGCAAGGCTACAAGCCAACTGAAAGTAGCCCAGAGGTTAGAGAGGTGGGCCAGTAACTGGAAAATGTAAAGCCAGGCCACATATTAACTCCTCATTCAGAGGACCCTTATTATTATTATTATTATTATTATTATATGATCACCTGAACACCTGTTGGAACTTGGCTCTGCTCTGTCTCTGTTGTTCTAGTGCTGGGGCTATTATTAAATCATTCTAGTGGGTCAGAGAGCATCACAAGGCTGTTGTTATGAGTGTAGACTGGTCCTTTAATACAATAGTAACAGAACACTCAGATATCAAACAGAACACTCAGATATCAAACAGAACACTCAGATATCAAACAGAACACTCAGATATCAAACAGAACACTCAGATATCAAACAGAACACTCCGTCATCCAACAGAACACTCCGTCACCCAACAGAACACTCCGTCACCCAACAGAACACTCCGTCACCCAACAGAACACTCCGTCACCCAACAGAACACTCAGTCACCCAACAGAACACTCAGTCATCCACACAGGTCTTGAGTTTATGCTATGTCACGTACTGGCTATCTGTACTGCCAGACTGCCTGTTCCCTTGTCCCCAGGGCACTCTACGAACACACCACACACACGAACACACACACACACACAGTCATCTGGCTCCAAGCCAGCTGAGAAACAAGAGAGCTATGTTTACCCTGTGCCCGTTATGAACCCACCAGGACTCACTGGCATTGTTTTTACTTTTCCACTAGACTCTTTCCCATGTGGTGAAGGTTTTTCACTTGACTCTTTCCCATGTGGTGAAGGTTTTTCACTCGACTCTTTCCCATGTGGTGAAGGTTTTTCACTTGACTCTTTCCCATGTGGTGAAGGTTTTTCACTCGACTCTTTCCCATGTGGTGAAGGTTTTCCACTAGACTCTTTCCCATGTGGTGAAGGTTTTTCACTCGACTCTTTCCCATGTGGTGAAGGTTTTTCACTTGACTCTTTCCCATGTGGTGAAGGTTTTTCACTCAACTCTTTCCCATGTGGTGAAGGTTTTCCACTAGACTCTTTCCCATGTGGTGAAGGTTTTTCACTCGACTCTTTCCCATGTGGTGAAGGTTTTCACTCGACTCTTTCCCATGTGGTGAAGGTTTTCCACTAGACTCTTTCCCATGTGGTGATGGTTTTCTACAGACTCTTTCCCATGTGGTGAAGGTTTTTCACTAAATAGGGAAAACAGACTCTTTCCCATGTGGTGAAGTTTTCCACTAGACTCTTTCCCATGTGGTGAAGGTTTTTCACTCGACTCTTTCCCATGTGGTGAAGGTTTTTCACTTGACTCTTTCCCATGTGGTGAAGGTTTTCCACTAGACTCTTTCCCATGTGGTGAAGGTTTTCCACTAGACTCTTTCCCATGCATGCTGGGCCTGGCAGTGAGGGTTTTCCACTTGAGATTGTGAGATCTGAGATAGAGGCCACAGCCATAAGGGTCCTGCTCAAAAGTAGTACACTAAATAGGGAAAACAGAGACATTTTCAACATGATCTTAGTTTCCTTTTGACATTCGACATATTATAGATGAATGTGTATTATTGACAGATTAATTCTGCATGTTTACAAGGTTAAAAAAAAGAAACAACTCAAAGGGTGAAGGTTAGGTGTTCATTCTGAGTGGTGAAGGTTAGGTGTTCATTTTGAGTGGTGAAGGTTAGGTGTTCATTCTGAGTGGTGAAGGTGAGGTGTTCATTCTGAGTGGTGAAGGTGAGGTGTTCATTCTGAGTGGTGAAGGTTAGGTGTTCATTCTGAGTGGTGAAGGTTAGGTGTTCATTTTGAGTGGTGAAGGTTAGGTGTTCATTCTGAGTGGTGAAGGTGAGGTGTTCATTCTGAGTGGTGAAGGTTAGGTGTTCATTCTGAGTGGTGAAGGTTAGGTGTTCATTCTGAGTGGTGAAGGTTAGGTGTTCATTCTGAGTGGTGAAGGTTAGGTGTTCATTCTGAGTGGTGAAGGTTAGGTGTTCATTCTGAGTGGTGAAGGTTAGGTGTTCATTCTGAATGGTGAAGGTTAGGTGTTCATTCTGAGTGGTGAAGGTTATGGTTTGGGGGAAGGCTTAAAACTAAACAATAAAATATGGTGTGGGAATATGGTGTGAAGTAGAAGCTCTGGGAATATGGTGTAAAGTAGAAGCTCTGGGAATATGGTGTAAAGTAGCAGCTCTGGGAATATGGTGTGAAGTAGCAGCTCTGGGAATATGGTGTGAAGTAGAAGCTCTGGGAATATGGTGTGAAGTAGCAGCTCTGGGAATATGGTGTGAAGTAGCAGCTCTGGCTCTGGGAAAATGGTGTGAAGTAGCAGCTCTGGCTCTGGGAATATGGTGTGAAGTAGCAGCTCTGGGAATATGGTGTGAAGTAGAAGCTCTGGGAATATGGTGTGAAGTAGAAGCTCTGGGAATATGGTGTGAAGTAGGAGCTCTGGGAATATGGTGTGAAGTAGAAGCTCTGGGAATATGGTGTAAAGTAGAAGCTCTGGGAATATGGTGTAAAGTAGCAGCTCTGGGAATATGGTGTGAAGTAGAAGCTCTGGGAATATGGTGTGAAGTAGGAGCTCTGGGAATATGGTGTGAAGTAGCAGCTCTGGGAATATGGTGTGAAGTAGCAGCTCTGGGAATATGGTGTGAAGTAGGAGCTCTGGGAATATGGTGTGAAGTAGCAGCTCTGGGAATATGGTGTGAAGTAGCAGCTCTGGCTCTGGGAATATGGTGTGAAGTAGCAGCTCTGGCTCTGGGAATATGGTGTGAAGTAGCAGCTCTGGGAATATGGTGTGAAGTAGCAGCTCTGGTTCTGGGAATATGGTGTGAAGTAGCAGCTCTGGCTCTGGGAATGTGGTGTGAAGTAGCAGCTCTGGCTCTGGGAATGTGGTGTGAAGTAGCAGCTCTGGGAATGTGGTGTGAAGTAGCAGCTCTGGGAATGTGGTGTGAAGTAGCAGCTCTGGGAATGTGGTGTGAAGTAGCAGCTCTGGTAACGTGGTGTGAAGTAGCAGCTCTGGGAATGTGGTGTGAAGTAGCAGCTCTGGGAATGTGGTGTGAAGTAGCAGCTCTGGGAATGTGGTGTGAAGTAGCAGCTCTGGTAACGTGGTGTGAAGTAGCAGCTCTGGTAACGTGGTATGAAGTAGCAGCTCTGGTAACGTTAGCTGTTGGCCACATCTGATCCTTCAGCTGATACAGGTAGACATGCGAGGGCAGCACTACACACAGCGGTCTTGTTTCCACCTAGGTGTAGGACGTTCGCCTTTTTAATGCAGTTCAGTGGTAGCCTGGAACATCTAGAATGAGCTCTACCCACCAGACTATTTCAGTGGTGCTGTGTTGACAAGCAGTTCACAGGTATAAATACTGCCAAAGTTGAGGTTTTAGATGAAAGTCAAAAGGTACAATTGCATGTAGTGCCAGACCTCTCTCTCTCTCCCTAACATTTTGTTACTGTTGTTTTTGTCTCTCCAGGATCGTGTTGATCTGTGCCAAGCGTTCTCTGTGTGCAGCCTTCTCAGTGTTACCCTATGGAGAGAGCTTTCACATCAGGTACAGTTCAGCGTATTCTCTTCACACTACGCTGAGGCAGTGTGTCACATTCTGTACTGTGCCAACTCCTCACACCATTAAATAGCACAAACGCTGCTGTTCAGTCACATGATCACACTATTTTATGAGGCACTGAGCATTTCTGTTCATTCACACAATGCTACTGGTTGCTGATGGTGGAAACTGCAAAATGATGCTAAATATGAACATCCCAATAATGCATTGCATCCTGGTACCTGGTTGTGTAGATTGCAGAACAATACTAAATATGAACATCCGTAATGCATTGCATCCTGTGACTGAGTCATGAATGCACCCAGACACTGTTTTGTCCTGTCATCTATCCTGTCACCCATTCCCACATTCCTGGAGTCACAGACCTGCAAGCTAGGCCGTCGTCCTCTCCCCTCCCCTCATCAGTCCTTCTCACCCTCAGCTCTCTGTCCCCTCCTGGGGTCACATGTGTCCCTGTGTCTCACCCCTTCTCACCCCTCAGCTCTCTGTCCCCCTGGGGTCACCATGTGTCCCTGTGTCTCACCCCCTCAGCTCTCTGTCCCCCCTGGGGTCACCATGTGTCCCTGTGTCTCACCCCTTCTCACCCCTCAGCTCTCTGTCCCCTCCTGGGGTCACATGTGTCCCTGTGTGTCACCCTCTCCTCTCTCTCCTTAACCCCTTGCCCCCTCCCCCCCCTCTCCTCTCTCCTTAACCCCTCGCCCCCTCCTCACCCCTCTCCTTAACCCCTCGCCCCCACCTCACCCCTCTCCTCTCTCTCCTTAACCCCTCGCCCCCACCTCACCCCTCTCCTCTCTCTCCTTAACCCCTCGCCCCCACCTCACCCCCTCTCCTCTCTCTCCTTAACCCCTCGCCCCCACCTCACCCCTCTCCTCTCTCTCCTTAACCCCTCGCCCCCACCTCACCCCCTCCTTCCTCTCTTAACCCCTCTCCTCTCTCTCCTTAACCCCTCTCCTCTCTCTCCTTAACTCCTCTCTCTCTCTCTCCTTAACCTCTCGCCCCTCTCCTCTCTCTCCTTAACCCCTCGCCCCTCTCCTCTCTCTCCTTAACCCCTCGCCCCTCTCCACTCTCCCTTAACCCCTCGCCCCCTCCTCACCCCTCTCCTTAACCCCTCTCCCTCCTCACCCCTCTCCTTAAACCCAAAGCCCCCTCCTCACCCCTCTCTTCTCTCTCCTTAACCCCTACGCTCACATAGCTATCGCACAAAGCTACCTCACATAGCTACAGCACAGAGCTATCTGCACAAAGCTACCTCACATAGCTACCTCACAAAGCTATTCTGCACAAAGCTACCGAACAGATTAAATGCTTTTGGGAACCTTTTAAAGAGCACATAGCTTCTGGGAACCGCACATAAATGCTTTTGGGAACCTTTTAAAGCAGATTAAATGCTTTTGGGAACCTTTTAAAGCAGAAAATGCTTTTGGGAACCGACAAAAATGCTACCACAGAGAGCAGATTAAATGTGTTTTGGGAACCTTTTAAAGAGCAGATTAAATGTGTTTTGGGAACCTTTTAAAGAGCAGATGAAATGTGTTTTGGGAACCTTTTAAAGAACAGATTAAATGTGTTCTGGGAACGTTCTTGTAACATCAGGTGAATGTTTTATACAAACATTCTACACTCATCAGCACGACTGGACATTTTTTTTTGTGTCGTGAGAACGTTTGCCACAACCTAACCGAATGTTCTTACCAATTATGGTTTGCTGGGTAGGGAATGCTCTACGCTGGTCTGCAGGACTCTTTTAAAAGAAAGAACAGACACCTCAAGCAGCCTCTATTGCCTGCGTGCATGTCTCAGTCTCCTAAGGAGAGTGACATGAGAGAGAGCGGGACAGAGGATTGTCTCGAATTGGCTGTGCTGTGCTGTACAGTAGGTGTCACTTCTATATAGAGCGGATACACTGCTAACCACAAACGGCAGCTACGTTTATCTACATAGAGCATTCTGAGCTTAGTAGGGCTGTGTTCCAAATGGCACCCTATATTCCCTATGGGCCCTGGTCAAAGGTAGTGCACTATATAGGAATAGGGTGCCATTTGGGACCCTCCTAGGTCTCTCTTCGTGGTGTGTTATCAGCTGCCTCAGCCTTCCTGTCTCATCCTCGCTGTATTTATTTTTACCTTGAGGCATGTCACTTAAGAACAAATTCTTATTTTCAATGACAGCCTACCGGGGAACAGTGGAGTTAATTGCCTGGTTCAGGGGAAGAACAACAGATGTTCACCTTGTCAGCTCGGGGGATTCGATCTTGCAACCTTTCAGTTACTAGTCCAACGCTCTAACCACTAGGCTACCTGCCTCTAACCACTAGGTTACCTGCCTCATCTAACCACTAGGTTACCTGCCTCATCTAACCACTAGGTTACCTGCCTCATCTAACCACTTAGCTACCTGGCTCTAACCACTAGGTTACCTGCCTCATCTAACCACTAGGTTACCTGCCGCCCCTACGCTCTAACCACTAGGCTACCTGCCGCCCCTACGCTCTAACCACTAGGCTACCTGCCGCCCCTACGCTCTAACCACTAGGTTACCTGCCGCCACTACACCGTACCACTAGGCTACCTGCCACCTCTACACTCTAACCACTAGGCTACCTGCCGCCCCTACGCTCTAACCACTAGGCTACCTGCCGCCCCTACGCTCTAACCACTAGGCTACCTGGCCCCTACGCTCTAACCACTGGCTACCTGCCCCCCTACGCTCTAACCACTAGGCTACCTGCCACCCCTACACTCTAACCACTAGGCTACCTGCCGCCCCTACACTCTAACCACTAGGCTACCTGCCGCCCCTACGCTCTAACCACTAGGCTACCTGCCGCCCCTACGCTCTAACCACTAGGTTACCTGCCTCCCCTACACTCTAACCACTAGGCTACCTGCCTCTCACCACTAGGCTACCTGCCGCCCCTACGCTCTAACCACTAGGCTACCTGCCTCCCTACGCTCTAACCACTAGGCTACCTGTCTCTAATCACTATGCTACCTGTCTCTAATCACTAGGCTACCTGCCTCTAACCACTAGGCTACCTGCCGCCCCTACGCTCTAACCACTAGGTTACCTGCCTCCCCTACACTCTAACCACTAGGCTACCTGCCTCTCACCACTAGGCTACCTGCCGCCCCTACGCTCTAACCACTAGGCTACCTGCCTCCCACCAGGCTACGCTCTAACCACTAGGCTACCTGTCTCTAATCACTATGCTACCTGTCTCTAATCACTAGGCTACCTGCCTCTAACCACCAGGCTACCTGCCGCCCCTACACTCTAACCACTAGGCTACCTGCCGCCCCTACGCTCTAACCACTAGGCTAGCTTCCTCTAACCACTAGGCTACCTGCCTCTAACCACCAGGCTACCTACCTCTAACCACCAGGCTACCTACCTCTAACCACCAGGCTACCTGCCTCTAACCACCAGGCTACCTGCCTCTAACCACCAGGCTACCTGCCTCTAACCACCAGGCTACCTGCCTCTAACCACCAGGCTACCTGCCTCTAACCACTAGGCTACCTGCCGCCCCTACGATCTAACCACCAGGCTACCTGTTCCTTTAGTAGGGTCTAGTGCCTGCTAGTATCTACTACACTACCATGTGGCTGTTCCTTTAGTAGGGTCTAGTGCCTGCTAGTATCTACTACACTACCATGTGGCTGTTCCTTTAGTAGGGCTTAGTGCCTGCTAGTATCTACTACACTACCATGTGGCTGTTCCTTTAGTAGGGCTTAGTGCCTGCTAGTATCTACTCTACTAGATTCTACTACACTACCATGTGGCTGTTCCTTTAGTAGGGTCTAGTGCCTGCTAGTATCTACTCTACTAGATTCTACTACACTACCATGTGGCTGTTCCTTTAGTAGGGTCTAGTGCCTGCTAGTATCTACTCTAATAGATTCTACTACACTACCATGTGGCTGTTCCTTTAGTAGGGTCTAGTGCCTGCTAGTATCTACTCTACTAGATTCTACTACACTACCATGTGGCTGTTCCTTTAGTAGGGTCTAGTGCCTGCTAGTATCTACTACACTACCATGTGGCTGTTCCTTTAGTAGGGTCTAGTGCCTGCTAGTATCTACTCTACTAGATTCTACTACACTACCATGTGGCTGTTCCTTTAGTAGGGTCTAGTTCCTGCTAGTATCTACTACACTACCATGTGGCTGTTCCTTTAGTAGGGTCTAGTTCCTGCTAGTATCTACTACACTACCATGTGGCTGTTCCTTTAGTAGGGTCTAGTTCCTGCTAGTATCTACTACACTACCATGTGGCTGTTCCTTTAGTAGGGTCTAGTTCCTGCTAGTATCTACTACACTACCATGTGGCTGTTCCTTTAGTAGGGTCTAGTTCCTGCTAGTATCTACTACACTACCATGTGGCTGTTCCTTTAGTAGGGTCTAGTGCCTGCTAGTATCTACTACACTACCATGTGGCTGTTCCTTTAGTAGGGTCTAGTGCCTGCTAGTATCTACTACACTACCATGTGGCTGTTCCTTTAGTAGGGTCTAGTGCTGAGCGATTAACCAAAAACATTTTTTTATTTTTCGAACTGCCTTTGTTTCAATTATTTTTTATTTAATTTCATTCAGATTTTTTCTGTGAGCTTAATAGATGCACACGGTGAGACGTGGCTCAATGTGACCACACCCCAAAGTAGAATACAGTCTTAGGGTTACTCCCATGTAATTAGGGTAGTCCCGTTACTCCCATGTAATTAGGGTAGTCCCGTTACTCCCATGTAATTAGGGTAGTCCCGTTACTCCCATGTAATTAGGGTAGTCCCGTTACTCCCATGTAATTAGGGTAGTCCCGTTACTCCCATGTAATTAGGGTAGTCCCGTTACTCCCATGTAATTAGGGTAGTCCCGTTACTCCCATGTAATTAGGGTAGTCCCGTTACTCCCATGTAATTAGGGTAGTCCCGTTACTCCCATGTAATTAGAGTAGTCCCGTTACTCCCATGTAATTAGGTAGTCCCGTTACTCCCATGTAATTAGGGTAGTCCCGTTACTCCCATGTAATTAGGGTAGTCCCGTTACTCCCATGTAATTAGACTATCTTTGGTGTGATCCTAGGGTAGTCCTGTTACTCCCATGTAATTAGGGTAGTCCTGTGACTCCCATGTAATTAGACTATCTTTGGTGTGATCCTAGGGTAGTCCTGTTACTCCCATATAATTAGTGTAACTTTGGTGTGATCCTAAGAAAAACACTGACATTTTTTTTTTTTGTCGTTTCAAAAGATGTTTTCCGCAGCCTCACTTGTCTTTATTATTTACAAACTTTGCTGTCACAACAACACATTATTTGCATGATACCTGTTCTGGCAATCTAATGTGTTACCCGACCTGCTTACGCTGACACGAAAGCTAGTAAAGCTATCACATAATACTTACGTCACTGTTTGTTTACCCCTAGTATTTATTTTGCCGGTTAGCTGACGTTAGCTAGCTGGCTGGCTAGATAGAAGTTAATCTGAATCTAATTCTCTAGTCTTCGATTACAGCACCTGCGGAAAGTATTCAGACCCCTTGACTTTTTCCACATTTTGTTACGTTATAGCCTTATTCTAAAATGGATTAAATAAATAAAAAGTCCTCAACAGCACACAATACCCCATAATGACAAAGCGAAAACAGCAATACCTTATTTACATAAGTATTCAGACCCTTTGCTATGACACTCGAAATTGAGCTCAGGTGCATCCTGCTTCCATTGATCATCCTTGCGATGTTTCTACAACTTGATTGGAGTCCATCTGTGGTAAATTCAATTGATTGGACATGATTTGGAAAAGCACACACCTGTCTATATAAGGTCCCACAGTTGACAGTGCATGTCAGAGCAAAAACCAAGCCATGAGATCGAAGGAATTGTCCGTGGAGCTCTGAGACAGGATTGTGTCGAGGCACAGATCTGGGGAAGGGTACCAAAACATTTCTGCAGCATTGAAGGTCCCCAAGAACACAGTTGCCTCCATCATTCTTAAATGGAAGAAATTTGGGACCACCAAGACTCTTCCTAGAGCTGGCCAAACTGAGCAATCTGTGAGGGGCCTGATGGTCCCTCTGACAGAGCTTTAGAGTTCCTCCTTTGTGGAGATGGGAGAACCTTCCAGAAGGACAACCATCTCTGCAGCACTCCACCAATCAGGCCTTTATGGTAGAGTGGCCAGACGGAAGCCACACCTCAGTAAAAGACACATGACAGCCCGCTTGGAGTTTGCCAAAAGGCACCTAATGGACTCTCAGACCATGAGAAACAAGATTCTGATAAAGTGCTTGAACACAAACATGTATCAAGTAACCGGAGCCCACGGCTTCTCATCATCGACACGACCTGAAACCATGGGGTATTGTGATGTCATTATGGGGTATTGTGATGTCATTATGGGTTATTGTGATGTCATTATGGGGTATGAGGTTTCCTGGTCCTTGGGCAGGGGATGAAACGTAATTTGCCTACCAGCATTTTAAAAGAAGTGGTTAGTTAGCTAGTTGAAGAAAGTCCATTTGGAAGCAGCTCTTTGGCTGATAATCGTGACGTGCATTCCATGTGACAGTTTATCTGTTTCTGCGAACATTTTTATGTTTAGCATCAAAGTGTTTTTAAGTGCGATAAAGTTTTGTTGATTGAGACGACGCGGAAGTATGTTTTAAAAAAATGGCCACCCTAAAAGAAGGCACAGTGATGCCGAAGCGTTGGTATTTTACCCAATAAATGATTGGGAGTTTATTTAAATATATATATATAAATAAATAAATAAATAAATATATATATATTATAATAATATATATATAGAGTAGTGCAACACTTAGTATTTATTACAGTTTATTCTCCGTTATCCCTACACTAAATAATGTTCTCTGCTTTTTATTTTTAAAAATGGCCAACCAAACAAATCCCCTAATCTTTTTTTTATTTTTAGATTGAAAATAAAGAATAATACAGCCATTGTCAGGTTGAAGTAGACAATTTAACAGTCAAGTAAAAAGGAGTACTCTGCGGCTGTGCCTGACTCGGCGGCACGGGCACATTATTAAGACCTGCCGCGTTTATCTATAATGTGCACATTGCGCTGCAGTTTCTCTAGAGAGAAATCAGATCGTGGCCGAACGGTGGGATGTAGTTTCCAAAAGGCCAATGTTCTACATAGTTTACAACGGAACACGTGATAATTAACTACAATGACCATAATCCATTGTGTGACCACTTGTCCTGGTCTGTTTATTTCATGCTCCATAAGAGACACGATCAAGAAGGGTAAACGGAGAACAGTTGCTTCTCTAGGTGTTGCTATTCAGCAGTCATAAAAGCCTTATTTACTTCGATTAATGACTAAAATAGTGATTTTTGTCAGACAACATAGACAGCAGCTTGGAATGAAATAATGAAGTCATCAAACAAAACAAGTGTAAAATACAAAACAACTAAAATATGTGAATAGCTGATGGTTAATTAATGGGCAGTGACTATGGGACTTGTCTTAATTGTTTTGATCTGTGTTACAGCAGTCAACTCGCATAATGAAGCCGTGATTTTTTTTTCTCTCCATTTTTATAATTAAACCGAAGCCAAGTCGACCTCAAAAAGCACTAATCACTCCGCACTAGTAGGGCTTACTGCCTGACAGATTATACTACTGTACAACTGTCTGCCATCATGAATAATGAATGGTGATCTGCCTAGTCTAGGAAGAGCTCCACTTTGAAGTTCTTCCCCCGTCCAAAAACATGGTCCAGGCTATCATAACTCCGGACTTCATTTAACGACCATAACCTCTCTCCTGTGTCTGGAACTCTTTCTCTCTGTCTCTCTCCTGTGTCTGGAACTCTTTCTCTCTGTCTCTCTCCTGTGTCTGGAACTCTTTCTCTCTGTCTCTCTCCTGTGTCTGGAACTCTTTCTCTCTGTCTCTCTCCTGTGTCTGGAACTCTTTCTCTCTGTCTCTCTCCTGTGTCTGGAACTCTTTCTCTCTGTCTCTCTCCTGTGTCTGGAACTCTCCTGTGTCTGGAACTCTTTCTCTCTGTCTCTCTCCTGTGTCTGGAACTCTTTCTCTCTGTCTCTCTCCTGTGTCTGGAACTCTTTCTCTCTGTCTCTCTCCTGTGTCTGGAACTCTTTCTCTCTG
Organism: Oncorhynchus tshawytscha; assembly: GCF_018296145.1. Taxonomy (NCBI): domain Eukaryota; kingdom Metazoa; phylum Chordata; class Actinopteri; order Salmoniformes; family Salmonidae; genus Oncorhynchus; species Oncorhynchus tshawytscha. Next base: position 83,458,876 of record NC_056444.1, on the reverse strand, counting down.
TCTCTCTCCTGTGTCTGGAACTCTTTCTCTCTGTCTCTCTCCTGTGTCTGGAACTCTTTCTCTCTGTCTCTCTCCTGTGTCTGGAACTCTTTCTCTCTGTCTCTCTCCTGTGTCTGGAACTCTTTCTCTCTGTCTCTCTCCTGTGTCTGGAACTCTTTCTCTCTGTCTCTCTCCTGTGTCTGGAACTCTTTCTCTCTGTCTCTCTCCTGTGTCTGGAACTCTTTCTCTCTGTCTCTCTCCTGTGTCTGGAACTCTTTCTCTCTGTCTCTGCTGTCTGAACTCTTTCATGGAGCTCTCCTCTCCCATTAGTGACTGTTAAATGCTATGGGACTGGTGGGGTCCTAAAGCTCTAAAGTAAGTCTCATCTCTCTCTCTCTCTCCTCATCTTTATTCTCTCTCTGACACTCTCTCTTTCTGTCTGTCTCATCTCTCTCTCTCCTCATCTTTATTCTCTCTCTGACACTCTCTCTCTTTTTTCCACTTTCTCTTTCTGTCTGTCTCATCTCTCTCTCTCCACAGTGACTCCAAGTTGGACAGGGGTAGGCATTCATCAGGGAACATCTCTACCAGTCTGGAGATGATGCCTGGACTAGAAGGGTTCGAACTGGAGCCCTACGGCAAGGTACTGGAAACACTGTACTTATCCTCCTGAGAACCCCCCCAAAAAAGGAAGTTTGGGATTTATTTGTGCTTTTTTCATATCACATAAATGTTTGAGCTGAAAGAAAATATGTCAATGTTGTTCTTTGTTATGTATCTTCTATTGTAAGTGCAAAATGTTCCACAGTAGGTGTCATTAAGGACATAAATACTGTACAGCTTGAATTAATAGCACAGATATTTGTTTAAAGTGGAACTGATAGTGTTTCAGCAACATGAAATCTCATTCAAACCTGTTCATGTCATTTTATTTTCATCAAACTGGCTACTTCCAGACACAAATGAGTGAACACCTCACTCTGGACCATTTTACTCTCCGTAGCGGAGGCTGTTGACATGTTATCTAGAACATTCTTGACTAACGATTACTTTTTTGTGTTGCAAAATTTTGTGACAGTTGGTCGTATTCAGCGGGTAGATAGCCAGAGTGAATTTGCGAAAAAGCGAAAAGCGAGACGTAAAGCTGGATAACAGTCGTTCAAGTTTAGCATAGCTAGCTAGCAAAGTGATTCACATTTCTTGCTAGCTAAACACTTTTTTGTGTTGCTGTCAGTTTACTGACAATTGGTCGTATTCAACGGGTAGATAGCCAGAGTGAATTTGCGAAAAGCAAGACGTATAGCTGGATAACAGTCGTTCAAGTTCAGCCTAGCTAGCTAGCAAAGTGATTCACATTTCTTGCTCGCTAAACCAAATGACACCTGCATATCTCTAGCTGTGTAGCCAATGAAAAAACAATATGAGGGGGGAAAGGTCAGTCACTCCTCCAATGACATGACATCCTCCTAGCAGCTAGCTAGCTATCGAGCTAATGTTAGGCTCCTTGCAGTGCCTTAGACCGCTGCGCCACTCGGGAGGCTCCAGAATTTGATATTTTTGACTGATTGTCTGTTTCATATCTGCAAAGTAGTTCAAACGCTGTCAGTTCCACTTTGAATCACTGAACACAACCGGCGCTTATTAGAGCCAGGCTTGTAATTCAGTGGAGATTTTTAGCATGTAAAGCTTGGTAGGGCAAAACAAAAATGAAGTGGGATACATGCCTGCACAGCCACTACACAACACAACACTAAACAATACATGAATTGCACTATAACGGAGACAAGCGGTGCCCACAATCTGTTAGGGCCTAAATAAAGCTGTCCCACAGCAGTCCCAACATCTTACCACTGCTACACCTGGCTATCAGAGGAGCCTTGTCTGGCAGCGAAACAGTTCATTCGGCCTCATTTACTGCATTAAAAAAAAACAGCTGATATGGCTGACTTGCTTAAAGAAATGTGGTTTCTACTGACAATTGAGATGTACAAACTATGACATATTGGGACAACAAGCGGATAAGAGGCAATCCGTAATTTCGATGAAGACATTAATGAGCAAGCTAGGACGGACATAGTCAATATAACTATTTGTTCAGCACTTTTGAAATGTACTGCGACAGAATCGGAAAAAGTTGAATCATGATGACGTCATTGATCTTCAGGTCGTACCTCTAGAAAGAGGCTGGATTTACAATTCCGAGTTGGATGACGGTTGCTCTGTAGCCGGCCGTGTCAGAGCTGTGGTTGTTCTGTAGCCGGGCGTGTCAAAGCTGTAGTCGGCCGTGTCAGAGCTGTAGTCGGCCGTGTCAGAGCTGTAGTCGGCCGTGTCAGAGCTGTAGCCGGCCGTGTCAGAGCTGTAGCCGGCCGTGTCAGAGCTTTGGTTGCTCTGTAGCCGGCCATGTCAGAGCTGTGGTTGCTCTGTAGCCGGCCGTGTCAGAGCTGTAGCCGGCCGTGTCAGAGAGCTGTAGCCGGCTGTGTCAGAGCTGTGGTTGCTCTGTAGCCGGCCATGTCAGAGCTGTGGTTGCTCTGTAGCCGGCCGTGTCAGCGCTGTGGTTACTCTGTAGCCGACCGTGTCAGCGCTGTGGTTGCTCTGTAGCCGGCCGTGTCAGCGCTGTGGTTACTCTGTAGCCGACCGTGTCAGCGCTGTGGTTGCTCTGTAGCCGACCGTGTCAGCGCTGTGGTTGCTCAGTAGCTGGCCGTGTCAGCGCTGTGGTTGCTCTGTAGACTGCCGTGTCAGCGCTGTGGTTGCTCTGTAGCCGGCCGTGTCAGAGCTGTGGCTGCTCTGTAGCCGGCCGTGTCAGCGCTGTGGTTACTCTGTAGCCGACCGTGTCAGCGCTGTGGTTGCTCTGTAGCCGGCCGTGTCAGCGCTGTGGTTACTCTGTAGCCGACCGTGTCAGCGCTGTGGTTGCTCTGTAGCCGACCGTGTCAGCGCTGTGGTTGCTCAGTAGCTGGCCGTGTCAGCGCTGTGGTTGCTCTGTAGACTGCCGTGTCAGCGCTGTGGTTGCTCTGTAGCTGGCCGTGTCAGAGCTGTGGCTGCTCTGTAGCCGGCCGTGTCAGAGCTGTAGTCGGCCGTGTCAGAGCTGTAGTCGGCCGTGTCAGAGCTGTAGTCGGCCGTGTCAGAGCTGTAGCCGGCCATGTCAGAGCTGTAGCCGGCCGTGTCAGAGCTGTAGCCGGCCGTGTCAGAGCTGTAGTTGGCCGTGTCAGAGCTGTGGTTGCTCTGTAGCCGGCCATGTCAGAGCTGTGGTTGCTCTGTAGCTGGCCGTGTCAGCGCTGTGGTTGCTCTGTAGCTGGCCGTGTCAGAGCTGTGATTGCGCTGTAGCCGGCCGTGTCAGAGCTGTAGCCGGCCGTGTCAGAGCTGTAGCCGGCCGTGTCAGAGCTGTAGCCGGCCGTGTCAGAGCTGTAGCCGGCCGTGTCAGAGCTGTGGTTGCTCTGTAGCCAGCCCTGTCAGAGCTGTGGTTGCTCTGTAGCGGGCGGGTCAGAGCTGTGGTTGCTCTGTAGTCGGCCGTGTCAGCGCTGTGGTTGCTCTGTAGCCGGCCATGTCAGCGCTGTGGTTGCTCTGTAGCGGGCGGGTCAGAGCTGTGGTTGCTCTGTAGCCGGCCGTGTCAGCGCTGTGGTTGCTCTGTAGCCGGCCGTGTCAGAGCTGTAGCCGGCCGTGTCAGAGCTGTAGCCGGCCGTGTCAGAGCTGTAGCCGGCCGTGTCAGAGCTGTAGTCGGCCGTGTCAGAGCTGTAGCCGGCCGTGTCAGAGCTGTGGTTGCTCTGTAGCCGGCCGTGTCAGAGCTGTGGTTGCTCTGTAGCGGGCGGGTCAGAGCTGTGGTTGCTCTGTAGCCGGCCGTGTCAGCGCTGTGGTTGCTCTGTAGCCGGCCATGTCAGAGCTGTGGTTGCTCTGTAGCGGGCGGGTCAGAGCTGTGGTTGCTCTGTAGCCGGCCGTGTCAGCGCTGTGGTTGCTCTGTAGCCGGCCGTGTCAGAGCTGTAGCCGGCCGTGTCAGAGCTGTAGCCGGCCGTGTCAGAGCTGTAGCCGGCTGTGTCAGAGCTGTAGTCGGCCGTGTCAGAGCTGTAGCCGGCCGTGTCAGAGCTGTGGTTGCTCTGTAGCCGGCCGTGTCAGCGCTGTGGTTGCTCTGTAGCCGGCCATGTCAGCGCTGTGGTTGCTCTGTAGCGGGCGGGTCAGAGCTGTGGTTGCTCTGTAGCCGGCCGTGTCAGCGCTGTGGTTGCTCTGTAGCCGGCCGTGTCAGAGCTGTAGCCGGCCGTGTCAGAGCTGTAGCCGGCCGTGTCAGAGCTGTAGCCGGCTGTGTCAGAGCTGTAGCCGGCCGTGTCAGAGCTGTAGCCGGCTGTGTCAGAGCTGTAGTCGGCCGTGTCAGAGCTGTGGTTGCTCTGTAGCCGGCCGTGTCAGAGCTGTGGTTGCTCTGTGGCGGGCGGGTCAGAGCTGTGGTTGCTCTGTAGCCGGCCGTGTCAGCTCTGTGGTTGCTCTGTAGCCGGCCATGTCAGAGCTGTGGTTGCTCTGTAGCGGGCGGGTCAGAGCTGTGGTTGCTCTGTAGCCGGCCGTGTCAGAGCTGTGGTTGCGCTGTAGCCGGCCGTGTCAGAGCTGTGGTTGCGCTGTAGCCGGCCGTGTCAGAGCTGTGGTTGCTCTGTAGCGGGCGGGTCAGAGCTGTGGTTGCTCTGTAGCCGGCCGTGTCAGCGCTGTGGTTGCTCTGTAGCCGGCCATGTCAGCGCTGTGGTTGCTCTGTAGCGGGCGGGTCAGAGCTGTGGTTGCTCTGTAGCCGGCCGTGTCAGCGCTGTGGTTGCTCTGTAGCCGGCCGTGTCAGAGCTGTGGTTGCGCTGTAGCCGGCCGTGTCAGAGCTGTGGTTGCTCTGTAGCCGGCCGTGTCAGAGCTGTAGTCGGCCGTGTCAGAGAGCTGTAGCCGGCCGTGTCAGAGCTGTAGTCGGCCGTGTCAGAGCTGTAGTCGGCCGTGTCAGAGCTGTGGTTGCTCTGTAGCCGGCCGTGTCAGAGCTGTGGTTGCGCTGTAGCCGGCCGTGTCAGAGCTGTGGTTGCGCTGTAGCCGGCCGTGTCAGAGCTGTGGTTGCTCTGTAGCCGGCCGTGTCAGAGCTGTAGCCGGCCGTGTCAGAGCTGTAGCCGGCCGTGTCAGAGCTGTAGCCGGCCGTGTCAGAGCTGTAGCCGGCCGTGTCAGAGCTGTAGCCGGCCGTGTCAGAGCTGTAGTCGGCCGTGTCAGAGCTGTAGCCGGCCGTGTCAGAGCTGTAGCCGGCCGTGTCAGAGCTGTAGCCGGCCGTGTCAGAGCTGTGGTTGCTCTGTAGCCGGCTGTGTCACAGCTGTAGCCGGCAGTGTCAGAGCTGTGGTTGCTCTGTAGCCGGCCATGTCAGAGCTGTGGTTGCTCTGTAGCCGGGCGTGTCAGAGCTGTAGCCGGCCGTGTCAGAGCTGTAGCCGGCCGTGTCAGAGCTGTAGCCGGCCGTGTCAGAGCTGTGGTTGCTCTGTAGCTGGCCGTGTCAGAGCTGTGGTTGCTCTGTAGCCGACCGTGTCAGAGCTGTTCTGTCCCTCTGGCCATCAGCAGATAGACTGTACATCCTAAGCTGTGGGATTGGTTGATCTCCTGATCTAATGGTGTCCAGTACTCCCCCGCTTGGCATTTTTCCTATTTTTTCAACCTGGAATTCAAATAGATTTTGGAGGGGGGTTTGTATCATTTGATTGGTGCCATATTATTTCCATTTATTAATAATGGATTTAATGGTGCTCTGTGGGATGTTCAACCTTTCTGATATTTTTTTATAACCCAACCCTAATCTGTACTTTTCCACAACTGTGTCCCTGACCTGTTTGGAGAGCTCCTTGGTCTTCATGGTGCCACTTGGTTGGCGTTGTCCCTTGCTTGGTGGTGTTACAGACTCTGGGGCCTTTCAGAACAGGTGTAAATATACTCAGATCATGTGACACTTAGATTGCACACAGGTGGACTTTATTTAACTAATTATGTGACTTCTGAAGGTAATTGGTTGCACCAGATCGTATTTAGGGGCTTCATAGCAAAGGAGGTGAATACATATGCACTCACCACTTTTCACTTTTTTATTTTTGAGAATTCTTTGAAACAAGTTATTTTTTTCATTTCACTAGTTTGGACTATTTTGTGTATGTCGATTACATGAAATAAAAATAAAAATCCATTTAAATTACAGGTTGTAAAGCAACAAAATAGGAAAAATGCCAAGGGGGATGAATACTTTTGCAAGGCACTGTATTTGATTGATTGATTGGTTTATTTATTGACTGGTTGATTGATCTTCCTCCATAGACGGTGTCATATGCCCAGTTTCTGTACCCGACCAACGCCCTGGTCCGTCAGAAGACCCCCTCGGTGGACATTACCCTCCAGGTGCCCCTCAACCAGGTGACCCGGAACAGTAACCCCAGAAACTACACCCCAACCAGGCTAAACTGCAACGTGGGACTGGATCTGGGTAAGAACCCCAAAACGACACCTTAACTCCCAACGTGGGACTGGAATTTTTAGTATTTATTTAACCAGGTTGTAATATGGTGAAAATTCTTAGTCCATTAGAGGGAGCTATTACCATGTAGTGGACTGACTGCACATGCTGTCCACAGGGATATGAACTGGTATACTTCACTGTGGGTCTGTCTGTGGTGCTCTGCCTTGATGTGCTGTCCTTGGCTATTTCCACATTTTGTTACGTTACAGCCTTATTCTTAAAGAAAAAATCAATCTACACACAATACCCCATAATGACATCACAATACCCCATAATGACAAAACAAAAAACAGGTTTTTAGAAATGTTTGCTAATTCATCAAATAAATAAAACCGGAAATATCACATTTACATAAATATTCAGACCTTTTACTCAGTACTTTGTTGAAGCACCTTGGACAGCGATTACAGACTTGAGTCTTCTTGGGTTTGACGCTACAAGCTTGGCACACCTGTATTTGGGGAGTTTCTCCCATTCTTCTCTGCAGATCCTCTCAAGCTCTGTCAGGATGGATGGGGAGTGTTCCTGCACAGCTATTTTCAGGTCTCTCCAGAGATGTTTGATCGGGTTCAAGTCCGGGCTCTGGCTGGGCCACTCAAGGAAATTCAGAAACTTGTGCTGAAGCCACTCCTGCGTTGTCTTGGCTGTGTGCTTAGGGTCTTTGTCCTGTTGGTAGGAGAACCTTCATCCCAGTCTGAGGTCCTGAGTGCTCTGGAGCAGGTTTTCATCAAGGATCTCTCTGTACTTTGCTCCTTTAATCTTTGCCTCGATCCTGACTAGTCTCCCAGCCCCTGCTGCTGAAAAACATCCCCACAGCATGATGATGCTCCCACCACACTTCACCGTAGGAATGGTGCCAGGTTTCATCCAGACGTGACTCTTGGCATTCAGGCCAAAGAGTTAAATCTTGGTTTCATCAGACCAGAGAATCTTGTTTCTACAAGTGGTCTGTCATGTGCCTTTTACTGAGGAATGGTTTGTGTCAGGCCACTCTACCATAAAGGCCTGATTGGTGGAGTGCTGCAGAGATGGTTGTTCTTCTGGAAGATTCTCCCATCTCCACAGAGGAACTCTATAGCTCTGTCAGAGTGACCCTCGGGTTCTTGGTCACCTCCCTGACCAAGGCCATTCTCCCCCGATTGCTCAGTTTGGCTGGGCGGCCAGTTCTAGAAAGAGTCTTGGTGGTTCCGAACTTCTTCCATTTAAGAATGATGGAGGCCACTGTGTTCTTGGGGAACTTTCAAATCAAATCAAATTTTATTTGTCACATACACATGGTTAGCAGATGTTAATGCGAGTGTAGCGAAATGCTTGTGCTTCTAGTTCCGACAATGCAGTAATAACGAACAAGTAATCTAACTAACAATTCCACAAAAAAAAACTACTGTCTTATACACAGTGTAAGGGGATAAAGAATATGTACATAAGGATATATGAATGAGTGATGGTACAGAGCAGCATAGGCAAGATACAGTAGATGATATCGAGTACAGTATATACATATGAGATGAGTATGTAAACCAAGTGGCATAGTTAAAGTGGCTAGTGATACATGTATTACATAAGGATGCAGTCGATGATATAGAGTACAGTATCTACGTATGCATATGAGATGAATAATGTAGGGTAAGTAACATTATATAAGGTAGCATTGTTTAAAGTGGCTAGTGATATATTTACATCATTTCCCATCAATTCCCATTATTAAAGTGGCTGGAGTAGAGTCAGTGTCATTGACAGTGTGTTGGCAGTAGCCACGCAATGTTAGTGGTGGCTGTTTAACAGTCTGATGGCCTTGAGATAGAAGCTGTTTTTCAGTCTCTCGGTCCCAGCTTTGATGCACCTGTACTGACCTCGCCTTCTGGATGACAGCGGGGTGAACAGGCAGTGGCTCGGGTGGTTGATGTCCTTGATGATCTTTATGGCCTTCCTGTAGCATCGGGTGGTGTAGGTGTCCTGGAGGGCAGGTAGTTTGCCCCCGGTGATGCATTGTGCAGACCTCACTACCCTCTGGAGAGCCTTACGGTTGAGGGCGGTGCAGTTGCCATACCAGGCGGTGATACAGCCCGCCAGGATGCTCTCGATTGTGCATCTGTAGAAGTTTGTGAGTGCTTTTGGTGACAAGCCGAATTTCTTCAGCCTCCTGAGGTTGAAGAGGCGCTGCTGCGCCTTCCTCACGATGCTGTCTGTGTGAGTGGACCAATTCAGTTTGTCTGTGATGTGTATGCCGAGGAACTTAAAACTTGCTACCCTCTCCACTACTGTCCCATCGATGTGGATGGGGGTGTTCCCTCTGCTGTTTCCTGAAGTCCACAATCATCTCCTTAGTTTTGTTGACGTTGAGTGTGAGGTTATTTTCCTGACACCACACTCCGAGGGCCCTCACCTCCTCCCTGTAGGCCGTCTCGTCGTTGTTGGTAATCAAGCCTACCACTGTTGTGTCGTCTGCAAACTTGATGATTGAGTTGGAGGCGTGCATGGCCACGCAGTCGTGGGTGAACAGGGAGTACAGGAGAGGGCTCAGAACGCACCCTTGTGGGGCCCCAGTGTTGAGGATCAGCGGGGAGGAGATGTTGTTGCCTACCCTCACCACCTGGGGGCGGCCGTCAGGAAGTCCAGTACCCAGTTGCACAGGGCGGGGTCGAGACCCAGGGTCTCGAGCTTGATGACGAGCTTGGAGGGTACTATGGTGTTGAATGCCGAGCTGTAGTCGATGAACAGCATTCTCACATAGGTATTCCTCTTGTCCAGATGGGTTAGGGCAGTGTGCAGTGTGGTTGAGATTGCATCGTCTGTGGACCTATTTGGGCGGTAAGCAAATTGGAGTGGGTCAAAGGTGTCAGGTAGGGTGGAGGTGATATGGTCCTTGACTAGTCTCTCAAAGCACTTCATGATGACGGATGTGAGTGCTACGGGGTGGTAGTCGTTTAGCTCAGTTACCTTAGCTTTCTTGGGAACAGGAACAATGGTGGCCCTCTTGAAGCATGTGGGAACAGCAGACTGGTATAGGGATTGGTTGAATATGTCCGTAAACACACCGGCCAGCTGGTCTGCGCATGCTCTGAGGGCGCGGCTGGGGATGCCGTCTGGGCCTGCAGCCTTGCGAGGGTTAACACGTTTAAATGTCTTACTCACTTCGGCTGCAGTGAAGGAGAGACCGCATGTTTTCGTTGCAGGCCGTGTCAGTGGGACTGTATTGTCCTCAAAGCGGGCAAAAAGTTATTTAGTCTGCCTGGGAGCAAGACATCCTGGTCCGTGACTGGGCTGGGTTTCTTCCTGTAGTCCGTGATTGACTGTAGACCCTGCCACATGCCTCTTGTGTCTGAGCCGTTGAATTGAGATTCTACTTTGTCTCTGTACTGGCGCTTAGCTTGTTTGATAGCCTTGCGGAGGGAATAGCTGCACTGTTTGTATTCAGTCATGTTACCAGACACCTTGCCCTGATTAAAAGCAGTGGTTCGTGCCTTCAGTTTCACATGAATGCTGCCATCAATCCACGGTTTCTGGTTAGGGAATGTTTTAATTGTTGCTATGGGAACGACATCTTCAACGCAGGTTCTAATGAACTCGCACACCGTATCAGCATATTCGTCAATGTTGTTGTCTGACGCAATACGAAACATCTCCCAGTCCACGTGATGGAAGCAGTCTTGGAGTGTGGAGTCAGCTTGGTCGGACCAGCGTTGGACAGACCTCAGCGTGGGAGCTTCTTGTTTTAGTTTCTGTCTGTAGGCAGGGATCAACAAAATGGAGTCGTGGTCAGCTTTTCCGAAAGGGGGGCGGGGCAGGGCCTTATATGCGTCGCGGAAGTTAGAGTAACAATGATCCAGGGTCTTTCCACCCCTGGTTGCGCAATCGATATGCTGATAAAATTTAGGGAGTCTTGTTTTCAGATTAGCCTTGTTAAAATCCCCAGCTACAATGAATGCAGTCTCCGGATAAATCGTTTCCAGTTTGCAAAGAGTCAAATAAAGTTCGTTCAGAGCCATAGATGTGTCTGCTTGGGGGGGGGATATATACGGCTGTGATTATAATCAAAGAGAATTCTCTTGGTAGATAATGTGGTCGACATTTGATTGTGAGGAATTCTAAATCAGGTGAACAGAAGGATTTGAGTTCCTGTATATTTCTTTCATCACACCATGTCTCGTTAGCCATAAGGCATACGCCCCCGCCCCTCTTCTTACCAGAAAGATGTTTGTTTCTGTCGGCGCGATGCGTGGAGAAACCCGTTGGCTGCACCGCCTCGGATAGCGTCTCTCCAGTGAGCCATGTTTCCGTGAAGCAGAGAACGTTACAGTCTCTGATGTCCCTCTGGAATGCTACCCTTGCTCGGATTTCATCAACCTTGTTGTCAAGAGACTGGACATTGGCAAGAAGAATGCTAGGGAGTGGTGCACGATGTGCCCGTCTCCGGAGTCTGACCAGAAGACCGCTTCGTTTCCCTCTTTTTCTGAGTCGTTTTTTTTTTTGTTCGCTGCATGTGATCCACTCGGTTACACTGGTTGTAAGGCAGAACACGGGATCCGCATCGCGAAAAACATATTCTTGGTCGTACTGATGGTGAGTTGACGCTGATCTTATATTCAGTAGTTCTTCTCGGCTGTATGTAATGAAACCTAAGATGACCTGGGGTACTAGTGTAAGAAATAACACGTAAAAAAACAAAAAACTGCATAGTTTCCTAGGAACGCGAAGCGAGGCGGCCATCTTTGTCGGCGCCGGAAGTACTCTTTCCCCCTGGGACTGCTGCCCTGTCTCTTTCCCCCTGGGACTGCTGCCCTGTCTCTTTCCCCCTGGGACTGCTGCCCTGTCTCTTTCCCCCTGGGACTGCTGTCTGTGTCCCTTCACACTGGCCAGCAGATAGACCCAGAGAGATGAACCTGGTCCTTCTGACCCAGAGAGGTGAACCTGGTCCTTCTGACCCAGAGATATGAACTGGGTCCTACAGACCCAAAGAGATTGACTGGGTCCTACAGACCCAGGCCAGGGGTAGAATGTTATTGAGAAGAGAGAGAGCTGGAGCATTCTGCTTTATCCACCACTGATCAGAGGGCAGAGAGACAGAGAGGGCAGAGAGACAGAGAGGGCAGAGAGACAGAGAGGGCAGAGAGGGCAGAGAGACAGAGAGAGACAGAGAGGGCAGAGAGAGACAGAGAGGGCAGAGAGAGACAGAGAGGGCAGAGAGAGACAGAGAGGGCAGAGAGAGACAGAGAGGGCAGAGAGAGACAGAGAGGGCAGAGAGGGCAGAGAGAGACAGAGAGGGCAGAGAGAGACAGAGGGCAGAGAGAGACAGAGAGGGCAGAGAGGGCAGAGAGAGACAGAGGGCGGAGGGGCAGAGAGATAGAGGACAGAGGGCCACTTCCACTTGCCTCTTCCAGTTTTGAGGTAATGCTGCAATTAGTTGGTTGTAACTTTGGGTAGAGCAGACATTCCTATATATTTGTGTTGCTACATTTGGGACATAACTTCGCCAGTCCTATTTATGATTTACAACGATTATACCTTTTTTCTTTATTTTTTTTATTGAAAAATATGTTGTTGTTTTTTAAATCAATTAGTATATTTTGAGTGTAACCACTGTGTATTAATGTTTTATGTATCTACTTGTATGCTTCTGTCCTCTCCAGGTGTGGATGAGGCATCAGACTATGACCCCAACCTTCTGAGTGACCCCCAGTGGCCCTGTGGGAAACACAAGAGAGTCCTGATCTTCGCCTCATACATGGTGAGAGAGAGAGAGAGAGAGAGAGAGACATACACACACCTTATTTTCACCTCATACATGGTGCCGAGAGAAAGAAAGAGAGAGACATACACACACTGTCACGTTCGTTATGTCGATGAGACCGAGGCGCAGTGTGAGATGAATACATTCTCCTTTTATTAAAACGGAGAACACTTAAACTAACGAAATAACAAAACGAACGTGAAGCCTGAAACACGAGTGCTGACATGCAACTACACATAGACATAACAACCCACAAAATAACCAAGGAAGATGGCTGCCTAAATATGGTTCCCAATCAGAGACAACGATAAACAGCTGCCTCTGATTGAGAACCAATCTAGACAACCATAGACATATAAACACCTAGACTAGGAAAACCCCTAGACAATACAAAACTAAACAAACCACCCTTGTCACACCCTGACCTAACCAACATCATAAAGAAAACAAGGATAACTACGGTCAGGGCGTGACATATACACCTTATGTTCACCTCATACAGGGTGAGAGAGATGGGGAGGAGAGACACAGAGAATGAGAGCTGGAGGGAGGAGGAGAGAGATAATGAGAGATGGAGGGAGGAGGAGAGAGATAATGAGAGATGGAGGGAGGAGGAGAGAGATAATGAGAGATGGATAGAGGAGGAGAGAATGAGAGCTGGAGGGAGGAGAGAAAATGAGAGCTGGAGGGAGGAGAGAGAATGAGAGCTGGAGGGAGGAGAGAATGAGAGCTGGAGGGAGGAGAGAATGAGAGCTGGAGGGAGGAGAGAGAATGAGAACTGGAGGCATTTCGCTACACTTGCAATAACATCTGTTAAATATGTGTATGTGATATCAGAGAGTCTCAATACACAGAGCCATGACCTATCAGAGAGTCTCAATGCACAGAGCCATGACCTATCAGAGAGTCTCAATGCACAGAGCCATGACCTATCAGAGAGTCTCAATGCACAGAGCCATGACCTATCAGAGAGTCTCAATGCACAGAGTCATGACCTATCAGAGAGTCTCAATGCACAGTCATGACCTATCAGAGAGTCTCAATGCACAGAGCCATGACCTATCAGAGAGTCTCAATGCACAGAGCCATGACCTATCAGAGAGTCTCAATGCACAGAGCCATGACCTATCAGAGAGTCTCAATGCACAGAGCCATGACCTATCAGAGAGTCTCAATGCACAGAGCCATGACCTATCAGAGAGTCTCAATGCACAGAGCCATGACCTATCAGAGAGTCTCAATGCACAGAGCCATGACCTATTATTTATTTATTTATTATTTATTTACCTTTATTAAACCAGGTAGGCAAGTTGAGAACAAGTTCTCATTTACAATTGCGACCTGGCCAATATAAAGCAAAGCAGTTCGACAGATACAACGACACAGAGTTACACATGGAGTAAAACAAACATACAGTCAATAATACAGTATAAACAAGTCTATATACGATGTGAGCAAATGAGGTGAGAAGGGAGGTAAAGGTAAAAAAGGCCATGGTGGCAAAGTAAATACAATATAGCAAGTAAAACACGAATGGTAGATTTGCAGTGGAAGAATGTGCAAAGTAGAAATAAAAATAATGGGGTGCAAAGGAGCAAAATAAATTAATTAATTAAATACAGTAGGGAAAGAGGTCGTTGTTTGGGCTAAATTATAGGTGGGCTATGTACAGGTGCAGTAATCTGTGAGCTGCTCTGACAGTTGGTGCTTAAAGCTAGTGAGGGAGATAAGTGTTTCCAGTTTCAGAGATTTTTGTAGTTCGTTCCAGTCATTGGCAGCAGAGAACTGGAAGGAGAGGCGGCCAAAGAAAGAATTGGTTTTGGGGGTGACTAGAGAGATCTACCTGCTGGAGCGCGTGCTACAGGTGGGAGATGCTATGGTGACCAGCGAGCTGAGATAAGGGGGGACTTTACCTAGCAGGGTCTTGTAGATGACATGGAGCCAGTGGGTTTGGCGACGAGTATGAAGCGAGGGCCAGCCAACGAGAGCGTACAGGTCGCAATGGTGGGTAGTATATGGGGCTTTGGTGACAAAACGGATCACGTACCATGTGCTCTGATTACGTCGGTAACCAGTTTATAACAGCAGTAAGTCACATCAGGGGTTTGTGATATATGGCCAATATACCACGGCTAAGAGCTGTGTCCAGGCTGTGATACCAGACTCTATGGAATGTGTATACTGTAAATATATATGTATCAGCATGTACAGGTTTATTTTACTAGTATACACAGTGTACAGTACAGGAGTCCATTCATGCAAAGATATCATTATTAGATGTCATTTATGGACCTCCTTGTCATTGTGCAAACCAAAAAACACTATACAGAAGTTAAATATTCTCTCTCTCTCTCCCTCCCTCTTTTCCTCCCTCCCTCCCTCCCTCCCTCTTTTCCTCCCTCCCTCCCTCTTTTCCTCCCTTTTCCTCCCTCCCTCCCTCTTTCTCTCCCTCCCTCCCTCTTTACCTCCCTCCCTGTCCACCTCTCTCTCTCTCCCTCTTTTCCTCCCTCCCTCTTTCCCTCCCTCCCTCTTTCCCTCCCTCTTTTCCTCCCTCCCTCCCTCCCTCTTTCCCTCCCTCCCTCCCTCTTTCCCTCCCTCTTTTCCTCCCTCCCTCCCTCTTTTCCTCCCTCCCTCCCTCTTTACCTCCCTCCCTGTCCACCTCTCTCTTTCTCTCTCCCTCTCTCCCTCCCTCTTTACCTCCCTCCCTGTCCACCTCTCTCTTTCTCTCTCCCTCTCTCCCTCCCTATCTCTCCCTCCCTATCTCCCCCCCTATCTCTCCCTCCCTATCTCTCCCTCCCCCTCTCCCTCCCTATCTCTCCTCCCTCTCTAGACGACAGTGATAGAGTATGTGAAGCCGTCTGATCTGAAGAAGGACATGAACGAGACGTTTAAAGAGAAGTTTCCTCAAGTCAAGCTGACTCTCAGCAAGATCAGGAGGTATACTACTGGTGTGTGTGTGTGTGTGTGTGTGTGTGTGTGTGTGTGTGTGTGTGTGTGTGTGTGTGTGTGTGTGTGTGTGTGTGTGTGTGTGTGTGTGTGTGTGTGTGTGTGTGTGTGTGTGTGTGTGTGTGTGTGTGTGTGTGTGTGTCATGTCCATAGATGTTCAGTATGCTTTGTCTTACTCTAATCCTAACACCTGCTTTTCCCCCCTCTCTCTCTCTTCCCCCTCTCTCTCTTCCCCCTCTCTCTCTTCCCCCTCTCTCTCTTCCCCCTCTCTCTCTCTCCCCCTCCCTCTTCCCCCCTCTCTCTTCCCCCCTCTCTCTTTCCCCCTCTCTCTCTCTTCCCCTCTCTCTCTCTTCCCCCTCTCTCTCTTCCCCCTCTCTCTCTTCCCCCCTCTCTCTCTTCTCCCCTCTCTCTCTCCCCCTCTCTCTCTCCCCCCCTCTCTCTCTTCCCCCTCTCTCTTCCCCCCTCTCTCTTCCCCCCTCTCTCTCTTCCCCCCTCTCTCTCTTCCCCCTCTCTCTTTCCCCCTCTCTCTCTCTTCCCCCTCTCTCTCTCTTCCCCCTCTCTCTCTTTCCCCCTCTCTCTTTCCCCCCCTCTCTCTCTCCTCCAGTCTAAAGAGAGAGATGCGTACAGTGGGTGACGACTGCGGCCTGCAGGCGGTCACCGTGGCGATGGCATTTGTTTACTTTGAGAAGCTGGTCCTCCAGGGACGACTCAACAAACACAACAGGAAGTTGGTCTCTGGAGCCTGCGTGCTGCTCGCTGCTAAGATCAGCAGCGACCTCAAGAAGCAGGACGTCACTCAGCTCATAGATGTATTGTCCTTTTGCAATGACATAAACCTCAAAAAACCATCTATGTAGGCTATATGAAGGCTTTATGTAGGCTATATAAAGGCTTTATGTAGGCTATATAAAGGCTATATAAAGGCTTTATGTAAGCTATATAAAGGCTTTATGTAGGCTATATAAAGGCTTTATGTAGGCTATATAAAGGCTTTATGTAAGCTATATAAAGGCTTTATGTAGGCTATATAAAGGCTTTATGTAGGCTATATAAAGGCTTTATGTAGGCTATATAAAGGCTATATAAAGGCTTTATGTAGGCTATATAAAGGCTATATAAAGGCTTTATGTAGGCTATATAAAGGCTTTATGTAGGCTATATAAAGGCTTTATGTAGGCTATATAAAGGCTATATAAAGGCTTTATGTAGGCTATATAAAGGCTTTATGTAGGCTATATAAAGGCTATATAAAGGCTTTATGTAGGCTATATAAAGGCTTTATGTATGCTATGTAGTCATTCAGCGTTCCAATTCATCCCAAAGGTGTTCGATGGGTTGAGGTCAGGGCTCTGTGAAGGCCAGTCAAGTTCTTCCACACCATCTCGACAAACCATTTCTGCATGGACCTCGCTCTGTGCACGAGGGCATTGTCATGTTGAAACAGGAAAGGGCCTTCCCCAAACTATTGCCACAAAGCACAGAATTATATGATGCCTTTAGGCTATATAAAGGCTTTATGTAGGCTATATAAAGGCTTTATGTATGCTATGTAGTCATTCAGCGTTCCAATTCATCCCAAAGGTGTTCGATGGGTTGAGGTCAGGGCTCTGTGAAGGCCAGTCAAGTTCTTCCACACCATCTCGACAAACCATTTCTGCATGGACCTCGCTCTGTGCACGAGGGCATTGTCATGTTGAAACAGGAAAGGGCCTTCCCCAAACTGTTGCCACAAAGCACAGAATTGTCTAGAATGTCATTGTTAAGATTTCACTAAGGGGTCCGAACCATGAAAAACAGCCACAGACCATTATTTCTCCTCCACCAAACTTTACAGTTGGCACTATGCGTTGGGGCAGGTAGCGTTCCCCTGGCATCCGCCAAACCCAGATTAGTCCGTCGGACTGCCAGATGTTGAAGCGTGATTAATCACTCCAGAGAACGCATTTCCACTGCTCCAGAGTCCAATGGCGGCGAGTTTTACACCATTCCAACCGACACTTGGCATTGCACATAGTGATCTGAGGTTTGTGTGCGGCTGCTCGGCCATGGAAACCCATTTCATGAAGCTCCCAACAAACAGTTCTTGTGCTGACGTTGCTTCCAGAGGCATTTTGGGACTCAGTAATGAGAGTTGTAACCGAGGACAGACGATTTTTACGCGATATGTGCTTCAGAACTCGGTGGTCCCGTTCTGTTAGCTTGTGTGGCCTACCACTTTGCAGCTGAGCTGTTGTTGCTCCTAGACGTTTCCACTTCACAATAACAGCACTTACAGTTTACCGGGGCAGCTCACTTGTTGGAAAGGTGGCATCCTATGACGGTGCCACGTTGATAGTCACTGAGCTCTTCAGTAAGGCCATTCTACTGCCAGTGTTTGTCTATGGAGATTGCATGGCTGTCTGCTCGACTTTTATACACCTGTTAGTCACAGGTGTGGATGAATTAGCCGAATCCACTAATTTGAAGGGGTGTCCACATACTTTTGTATATATAGTGTATATTTACTCATATTAGGTTGCTAAAGGTCAGGTATTAGTGTATGGAAAGCCTGTAGAGGATCTGTACGGGCAATAGTAGAGCAACACAACTTTTCTAACAGGTCTCTTCCTCCTCTTCCCTCTTCTCTTCCTCTGCAGAAATTAGAGGAGCGTTTCCGTATCAGTCGGCGAGAGTTGATCCCGTTTGAGTTCACTATCCTTGTTGCCCTGGAGATGGCTCTGTACCTGCCTGAGAGAGCCATCATGCCACACTACCGACGCCTGGTGCAGCAGAACTAGGGCCACGCCCACTGCTGCACCCACGTGGACGGGAGCCATGCCTACAAGGGTCTGGAGACTGGACATGGGGGTGGAGTGAGGGGAGGAGCTACACCTGCTAGGTTCTGGAGACTGGTCTGGGAATTCTCTGCCCCCACACCTGGAAACCTGGGCGTTTGATACCATTCCACTCCAGCCATTACCACGAGCCCGTCCTCCCCAATTAAGGTGCCACCAACCCCCTGTGCTAAGCACCATAAAACTCAGAGACTTTACTCACCTCAGTAGCGACACTGGTATTTTACTCTCACCTTGAAGAAGTATAAATTACACCGATCAGTCTTCCTACATTTGCTGGTATTATTATCAACATACAGTATATAGTTACTACGCTTTCTAAACCTGAACGTTGCCATGCTTCCACGTGCCACAAGGGGGGGCTACAGTTCAGCAGTAGCATTGCAAGAATACCAGTTATGCTTCATACACACTTATAGGGCTGACCTAAACTGTACCGTTCTGGTTCGGGTTTTCTTCTCTCTTCACATGGTCCATTCCAGCAGGGTTCCAGCAGGGTTCCGGCAGGGTTCCAGCAGGGTTCAGGCAGCTTTGGTGGACGTGTCACCAGGCCAGTTTGGCTCGGTTTGGTCTTATATGTGGGAATCGGGCATAAGAGTAACACACAAACCAGGGAAGAACCTTCTCCATCACCTTCCTGCCAGCGCGTTAAAGGGAAAACAAAATGCTAGAAACATCAGATTTAACCAAAAAAGCAGTTTCATTTATTTATCCTGTTTTTAAATGTATATTTATTATATTTGATTTATTTCTTTGAAAAATAAGGGATGTTTATATTATAACCAAACCAGTTCATTATTCTGCACCTCTTTGTGGTGTACCTCACCTAAGTTTTCTTCCAGCATTATAACCAAACCTCCGTTAGTAAAATCTCGTCCCAAATAGATCCCTATTCCCTAACCAAGCATCCCTTAGTAAGGTGTCATCCCAAATAGAGCCCTATTCCCTAACCAAACCTCCGTTAGTAAAATGTCATCCCAAATAGAGCCCTATTCCCTAACCAAGTGTCCCTTAGTAAGGTGTCATCCCAAATAGAGCCCTATTCCCTAACCAAGCGTCCCTTAATAAAATGTCATCCCAAATAGAGCCCTATTCCCTAACCAAGCATCCCTTAGTAAGGTGTCATCCCAAATAGAGCCCTATTCCCTAACCAAGCGTCCCTTAATAAAATGTCATCCCAAATAGAGCCCTATTCCCTAACCAAGCATCCCTTAGTAAGGTGTCATCCCAAATAGAGCCCTATTCCCTAACCAAGCATCCCTTAGTAAGGTGTCATCCCAAATAGAGCCCTATTCCCTAACCAAGCATCCCTTAGTAAGGCGTCGTCCCAAATAGAGCCCTATTCCCTAACCAAGCATCCCTTAGTAAGGCGTCATCCCAAATAGAACCCTATTCCCTAACCAAGCATAGTACTCTTTGTGTATTGAAGTGATGGTGGTGATTGTTGCTATGAAAAAAGCCTCATCTTCCTAACCTTGTTACTGAGTTACTATATATATATATATATACAGAGATATACAGTGTATTATTCAACTCTATGTTAGAGGTGACATTGACTACAATGATCTAAGCACATTCTATGGTGCGTTGTGTTGTGTTGTCATGATGTTTTAATGTTTACGTGTGACTTAACATGTGCCACCGTATATATCCCTTTGCTTGGCATCCTAAATGGCACACTATTCCCTATGTAGTGCACTACTTCTGACCAGAAATTTCTATATATATATAATATAATAATACTATAATAGCACTATATAGGCTGATAGG
The DNA here is from genome assembly GCF_018296145.1 of Oncorhynchus tshawytscha. Classification (NCBI taxonomy): domain Eukaryota; kingdom Metazoa; phylum Chordata; class Actinopteri; order Salmoniformes; family Salmonidae; genus Oncorhynchus; species Oncorhynchus tshawytscha. Next base: position 83,439,135 of record NC_056444.1, on the reverse strand, counting down.
GTGTCATTTGGGACAAATACCTTGTTATAAAGTTGTTGTTTTTTAAAAAATGTATCTTCATTTTACATTGAACTGTTTTAGACTTTTACATTTTTTTGTACCACATTTATTTATCGTTGTTGTTTATCGTTGTTGTTTTCTTCTTCAGTACGCTCTGAAGGTCGTTGAGGTCATATGTTTGACCCTGTACTTATCGTATTGCTATTTCCTTGTCTTCCATTTCATTCAGTCTCTGTTATAGTTTCCATTCAGTGTCTAAGTTCAAATGTTCTTTGAGAGAGTGACAACTTTGCTCAGTCACACTGTTATAATCATTGTTCTTGTGGTTATAGTAATGTTATAAACAGTTTTGATTCAAGTTTTTTTTTTTTCAAGTCAGTCAGAAGTTGGGCCTTGGTTAAGATACGTTTTTCATGTCAGTCAGAAGTTAGGCCTTGGTTAAGTTACGTTTTTCAAGTCAGTCAGAAGTCAGGCCTTGGTTAAGATACGTTTTTCATGTCAGTCAGAAGTCAGGCCTTGGTTAAGTTACGTTTTTCAAGTCAGTCAGAAGTTAGGCCTTGGTTAAGATACGTTTTTCATGTCAGTCAGAAGTCAGGCCTTGGTTAAGATACGTTTTTCATGTCAGTCAGAAGTCAGGCCTTGGTTAAGTTACGTTTTTCAAGTCAGTCAGAAGTTAGGCCTTGGTTAAGATACGTTTTTCATGTCAGTCAGAAGTCAGGCCTTGGTTAAGTTACGTTTTTCAAAAAGGGAGTTTTTTGTTGTTGCCACATTCCCCAAAGAGATACTGTGAACAGAATCATAAATTTGTAATGTGTTGTCAGACAGTATGGTTCATTTTAACAGTAGAATAGAGTATAGATATGTCCAGGATGGTGTGTGTGTGTGTGTGTGTGTGTGTGTGTGTGTGTGTGTGTGTGTGTGTGTGTGTGTGTGTGTGTGTGTTACTACTATGCGTTAACACTGTGAATGTCGGTGGAATGAACGGTGTTAGCGCCATCTGGTGGGCAACATTGCAATAACAGTACTGAGGAGATGTCCAATGAATGATGATTTTGAGGAAATGGACAAGGTTCATATTTTTGATCATTCTACATGTTGTGTTTTAAATAGCTGTCTGACAGAACACAAACACAACGAAATAAAGTGCCTGAGCAATATGACAAGAACGGCATCATAAATGGCACCCTATTCCGTACATATTTGACTACTTTCGACCAAAGTGCACTATAAAGAGAATGGGTTGGCATTTGAGATGCATACAATATCTCTATACAGATAAAGACTGATTTACTGTGTGTGATTTATTCATTTTTGATATTTTATTTACGCAGGGGGAGAACAAATCACAAATTCTGTCAGAAAATACTATGTTCCTTCAATCGTAACTTTCTCTTCCAAGTGGGCTGTTTTTAAACAGTGCGTTGTTGTAGAAAAACATTGTTGGTATTTTTTTTATGCGTTGAGACACTGACTTTACTTTGACCAAAACTCTGAATCTCTGGCAACCGGCCACAGTGCTTCCAATGTCCCAGAGACTGAATACAGATTCTGAATCTCTGGCCACAGTGCTTCCAATGCCCCAGAGACTGAATACAGATTCTGAATCTCTGGCCACAGTGCTTCCAATGCCCCAGAGACTGAATACAGATTCTGAATCTCTGGCCACAGTGCTTCCAATGCCCCAGAGACTGAATACAGATTCTGAATCTCTGGCCACAGTGCTTCCAATGCCCCAGAGACTGAATACAGATTCTGAATCTCTGGCCAATGCCCCCCAGAGACTGAATACAGATTCTGAATCTCTGGCAACCGCCCCAGAGACCACAGTGCTTCCAATGTCCCAGAGACTGAATACAGATTCTGAATCTCTGGCCACAGTGCTTCCAATGCCCCAGAGACTGAATACAGATTCTGAATCTCTGGCCACAGTGGAGACTGAATACAGATTCTGCTCTGGCCAATGCCCAATGTCCCAGAGACTGAATACAGATTCTGAATCTCTGGCCACAGTGCTTCCAATGCCCCAGAGACTGAATACAGATTCTGAATCTCTGGCAACCGGCCACAGTTCCAATGTCCCAGAGACTGAGACTGAATACAGCCCCAGAGACTTCTGAATCTCTGGCCCACAGTGCTTCCAATGCCCCAGAGACTGAATACAGATTCTGAATCTCTGGCAACCAGCCACAGTGCTTCCAATGTCCCAGAGACTGAATACAGATTCTGAATCTCTGGCAACCGCCACAGTGCTTCCAATGCCCCAGAGACTGAATACAGATTCTGAATCTCTGGCAACCGGCCACAGTGCTTCCAATGCCCCAGAGACTGAATACAGATTCTGAATCTCTGGCAACCGGCCACAGTGCTTCCAATGCCCCAGAGACTGAATACAGATTCTGAATCTCTGGCAACCGGCCACAGTGCTTCCAATGCCCCAGAGACTCAATACAGGTTCTGAATCTCTGGCAACCGGCCACAGTGCTTCCAATGCCCCAGAGACTGAATACAGATTTTTCTAAGGCATGTTCACGATCAATTTCAGACTGACTGATCTGCAAATTATCTTTTTTAAATAACTACTCCCTGTTTTATATATATAGATCAGTCAGTCTGTCGTCATTTCCTTACAATGCATCACAACGTCTAAAACACAGCCATCAGTACACCTTTTTCAGGTATCACTGACTTCAGTCACAATAAGTCCTTCTCTAGTCTGGGTGCCAATCTGTTTCAAACGTATTCACGATTCTATAAGGAGTTTGGCAAGAGAGCAGAAACCCGTTGGAGTTGCCGCAATGAGACAAGGTCGCAACTGTGTAGCTCACCAACTGTGTTACTGATATTATACCACTTACTCCGTGTCACATTAAGGAAAGGAGGGCGTGTCACATTAAGGGAAGGAGGGCGTGTCACATTAAGGGAAGGAGGGCGTGTCACATTAAGGGAAGGAGGGTGTGTCACATTAAGGGAAGGAGGGCGTGTCACATTAAGGGAAGGAGGGCGTATCACATTAAGGGAAGGAGGGCGTGTCACATTAAGGGAAGGAGGGCGTGTCACATTAAGTGAAGGGGGCGTGTCACATTAAGGGAAGGAGGGCGTGTCACATTAAGGGAAGGAGGGCGTGTCACATTAAGGGAAGGAGGGTGTATCACAAGGGAAGGAGGGCGTGTCACATTAAGGGAAGTAGGGCGTGCCACATTAAGGGAAGGAGGGCGTGTCACATTAAGAGAAGGAGGGCGTGTCACATTAAGGGAAGGAGGGCGTGTCACATTAAGGGAAGGAGGGCGTATCACAAGGGAAGGAGGGCGTGTCACATTAAGGGAAGGAGGGCGTATCACATTAAGGGAAGGAGGGCGTGTCACATTAAGGGAAGGAGGGCGTGTCACAGTAAGGGAAGGAGGGCGTGTCACATTAAGGGAAGGAGGGCCGTATCACAAGGGAAGGAGGGCGTGTCACATTAAGGGAAGGAGGGCGTGTCACATTAAGGAAAGGAGACATTCTTTTGAACAAAGTGCACGACCGTTTTATAATGTTGTCCCCTGTTTGTTGTTTTGTGAATTCTTTGTTATATCATAAAATGTAAATGTATTATTGTCAGTATGACAGAAGAATAAATCTAATATATTTTCTGACTGGACTGATGTGTTTTCTGTTTCAAAGCTATTGGCTGGAATAAACTTAAGACGTCAGTTGAGTTATCTTGAGATTTACATAGAAGTCAGTTGAGTTATCTTGAGATTTACATAGAAGTCAGTTGAGTTATCTTGAGATTTACATAGAAGTCAGTTGAGTTATCTTGAGATTTACATAGAAGTCAGTTGAGTGAGTTGCGCAGCAACCTAGAAGAGACAAAACCATGGATGAATATTTCTGCATAATTTTTGGACAGAAAGTTTCTGATTTTTTGCAATGTTACGTAGATGGAAAAAAGCTGTCCTTGAAACAGTCTTGATATATTCGTCAAAAGAGAGATCAGGGTCCAGAGTAACGCCAAGGTCCTTCACAGTTTTATTTGAGACGACTGTACAACCATCAAGATTAATTGTCAGATTCAACAGAAGATCGCTTTGTTTCTTGGGACCTAGAACTTGCATCTCTTTGTTGAGGATCAGCGTGGTGGATGTGTTGTTACCTACCCTCACCACCTGTGAGCGGCCAATCAGGAAGTCTAGGATGCAGTTGCAGAGGGAGGTGTTTAGTCCCAGAGTCCTTAGTATAGTGATGAGCTTCGTGGGCACTATGGTGTTGAACGCTGAGCTGTAGTCATTGAGCAGCATTCTCACATAGGTGTCCCTTTTGTCCAAGTGGGAAAGGGCTTTGTGGAGTGCGATTGAGATTGTGTCATCTGCGGATCTGTTGGGGCGGTATGTGAATTGGAGTGGGTCTAGGGTGTCCGGGAGGATGCTGTTGATGTGAGCCATGACCAGCCTTTCAAAGCACTTCATGGCTACTGACGTGAGTGCCACGGGGCGGTAATCGTTTAGGCAGGTTACCTTCGCTTCCTTGGGCACAGGGACTATGACGGTCTGCTTAAAACATGTAGGTATTTCAGACTCTGTCAGGGGGAGGTTGAAAATGTCAGTGAAGACACTTGCCAGTTGGTCTGCACATGCTTTGAGTACACGTCCTGGTAATTTGTCTGGCCCAGCGGCTTTGTGAATGTTGAACTGTTTGAAGGTTTTATTCACATCAGCTACCAAGAGCGTTATCACACAGTCATCCAGAACAGCTGGTGCTCTCCTGCATGCTTTAGTGTTGCTTGCCTCGAAGCGAGCATAAAATACATTTAGCTCATCTGGTAGGCTCGCTTCACTGGGCAGCTTGTGTTTCCCTTTGTAATCCGCAATAGTTTTCAAGCCCAGCAACATCCGACGAGCGTCAGAGCCGGTGTAGTAGGATTCAATCTTAATCCTGTATAGACGCTTTGCTTGTTTGATGGTTTATCTGAGGGCAGAGCAGGATTTTTTTACAAGCGTCCGGATTAGTCTGCTGCTCCTTGAAAGCGGCAGCTCTAGCCTTTAGCTCGATGTAGGTGTTGCCTGTAATCCATGGCTTCTGGTTGGGATATGTATATGCTGTCACTGTGGGGACGACGTCATTGATGCACTTATTGATGAAGCTGATGACTGAGGTGTTATACTCCTCAATGCAATTGGATGAATCCCGGAACATATTCCAATCTGTGCAAAACAGTCCTTTAGTGTGGCATCCGCATCATCTGACCACTTCCGTATTGAGCGAGTCACTGGTACTTCCTGTTTTAGTTTGTAAGCAGGAATCAGGAGGATTGAATTATGGTCAAGTTTGCCAAATGGAGGGTGGGAAAGGCTATGATGGTGTCACATTGAAAGTCACTGAGCTCTTCAGTAAGGCCATTCTAACTGCCAATGTTTGTCTATGGAGATTGCATGGTTGTCTGCTCAATTTTATACTTTTGTCAGCAACGGGGGGATACCTAGTCAAATGTACAACTGAATGCATCTTCTGCATTTAACCCAACTCCTCTGAATCAGAGAGGTGCAGGGGGGGCTGCCATAACCAACATCCACGGCGCCCGGGGAACAGTGGTATAACTGCCTTTGCTCGGGGGCAGAATGACAGATTGTTACCTTGTCAGCTCAGGGATTCGATCCAGCAAGCTGTCAGGCCCAACACTTTAACCACTAGGCTACCTGCGGTGTGGCTCATTTGAAGGGGAGTATACATACTGCTGCATATACAGTGGGGCAAAAAGTATTCAGTCAGCCACCAATTGTGCAAGTTCTCCCACTTAAAAAGATGAGAGAGGCCTGTAATCTTCATCATAGGTACACTTCAACTATGACAGACAAAATGAGAAGAAAAAAATCCAGAAAATCACATTGTAGGATTTTTAATGAATTTATTTGCAAATTATGGTGGAAAATAAGTATTTGGTCACCTACAAACAAGCAAGATTTCTGGCTCTCACAGACCTGTAACTTCTTCTTTAAGAGGCTCCTCTGTCCTCCACTCGTTACCTGTATTAATGGCACCTGTTTGAACTTATCAGTATAAAAGACACCTGTCCACAACCTCAAACAGTCACACTCCAAACTCCACTATGGCCAAGACCAAAGAGCTGTCAAAGGACACCAGAAACAAAATTGTAGACCTGCACCAGGCTGGGAAGACTGAATCTGCAATAGGTAAGCAGCTTGGTTTGAAGAAATCAACTGTGGGAGCAATTATTAGGAAATGGAAGACATACAAGACCACTGATAATCTCCCTCGATCTGGGGCTCCACGCAAGATCTCACCTAGTGAATGACCTGCAGAGAGCTGGGACCAAAGTAACAAAGCCTACCATCAGTAACACACCAGGCCGCCAGGGGCTCAAATCCTGCAGTGCCAGACGTGTCCCCCTGCTTAAGCCAGTACATATCCAGGCCCGTCTGAAGTTTGCTAGAGAGCATTTGGATGATCCAGAAGAAGATTGGGAGAATGTCATATGGTCAGATGAAACCAAAATATAACTTTTTGGTAAAAACTCAACTCGTCGTGTTTGGAGGACAAAGAATGCTGAGTTGCATCCAAAGAACACCATACCTACTGTGAAGCATGGGGGTGGAAACATCATGCTTTGGGGCTGTTTTTCTGCAAAGGGACCAGGACGACTGATCCGTGTAAAGGAAAGAATGAATGGGGCCATGTATCGTGAGATTTTGAGTGAAAACAGCAAGGGCATTGAAGATGAAACGTGGCTGGGTCTTTCAGCATGACAATGATCCCAAACACACCGCCTGGGCAATGAAGGAGTGGCTTCGTAAGAAGCATTTCAAGGTCCTGGAGGGGCCTAGCCAGTCTCCAGATCTCAACCCCATAGAAAATCTTTGGAGGGAGTTGAAAGTCCGTGTTGCTCAGCAACAGCCCCAAAACATCACTGCTCTAGAGGAGATCTGCATGGAGGAATGGGCCAAAATACCAGCAACAGTGTGTGAAAACCTTGTGAAGACTTACAGAAAACGTTTGACCTATGTCATTGCCAACAAAGGGTATATAACAAAGTATTGAGATAAACTTTTGTTATTGACCAAATACTTATTTTCCACCATTATTTGCGAATAAATTCATTAAAAATCCTACAATGTGATTTTCTGTATTTTATTTTCTCATTTTGTCTGTCATAGTTGAAGTGTACCTCTCTCATCTTTTTAAGTGGGAGAACTTGCACAATTGGTGGCTGACTAAATACTTTTTTGCCCCACTGTATAGTGTAAGTAGCGTTTCAATCCAGCCATTTCATCCCCCTCTCTTTCTATCCTCTTTCTCTCTATTCTGTTGACACCATTCATTTTTCTACATTTTTCGTTGACTGAGTGGTGCCCATCCTCCCTTTTTTGATTTTCTGCCCGTCACTGGCGACCTGTCATTCAGGGCAGGTGGGGCAGAGTTTGCTTTTTAGGCCAAATAGTACCCTACCCAATGGTCACTCTGACAGAGTTCCTCTGTGGAGATGGGAGAACCTTCCAGAAGGACAACCATCTCTGCAGCACTCCACCAATCAGGCTTTGTTTATTAAGGCCTTTTTTTTTGCCTTTGAATGAGTAGGTAGCCAAACTGTTTGACTGGTACTGTATATAAAATGCACTATGAACAGACTTGCTGCTCTGTGATCTGAGATAGACAAAATAACAAAATACTAAATTTGCTTATATCAATGGCGTGATCAGGGAACTCAACTAACAAACAGGGTTTTCTCATGACATCCTTTCCATTAGGTATCCCTCTGTGGTCTATGTCTAACTGTGCTGAGTAGGTTTACTAATATCTGTGGTCAGGTTATCCTTCACATCTCATTTCCATTGGCCATGCCTGCTTGGTCTGTGTGGAGGAGTCCCTTGGGCTGACCGCACCGTGTGTGTGTGTGTGTGACAACCATGGAGAGGCATCATATGCTTTGCATATATTTACTAAGCATCTGCCTGAGTGCAGCATTATTCATTCCCTCCAGAATCGCCTCCGGCTGACCGCATTATCAGTGGTGCAACATTATCCCTCCAGAATTCCCTCCAGCTGACCGCATTATCAATGGTGCAGCATTATCCATCCGGGATTCCCTCCGGCTGACCACATTATCAATGGTGCAGCATTATCCCTCCAGAATTCCCTCCAGCTGACGGCATTATTAGAGGTGCAGCATTATACAGTCCCTCCAGGACTCCGTTGCGTTTAAAAAAAATAGGTGCAGGCCTATTGCTTGATGTTGCTGCTGTTATTCTGGAGAGAAAAAATTCATGGCAATTTCTGACGATTTTGTTTGAATTTGTCACAAAAATTGCTGACGTGCTGCTTGATTGAAACATTTAATGACTGTTAAAATGCAGTGATTGGTCAAATTTGCCCTCTCATAATATGGCAAGAATTGTTGAGACTTACTGAACAAAATTATAATTTATATTATATTTATATATTTATTATAAAGGAAACATGTAAAGTGTTGTTCCCATGTTTTCATGAGCTGAAATAAAAGATCACACAAATCGTCCATACGCACCAAAAAAACTATTTCTCTCAGGTAATTGCGCACAAATTTGTTTAAATCCCATTTCTTCTTTTCCAAGATAATCTATGCACATGACAGATGTGGCAAATCAAAACACTGATTAAACAGCATGATCATTACACAGGTGCACCTTGGACAATAAAATGCCACTCTAAAAATGTTACAGTTTTGTCACACAACACAAAGCCACAGATGTCTTGAGTGAGCGTGCAAACAGGAACGTCCAGCAGAGCTGTTGTCAGAAAATGTCATGTTAATTTCTCTACCATAAGCCGCCTCCAATGTCGTTTTAGAGAATTTGGCAATATATCCAACCAGCCTCACAATCGCAGACCATGTGTATGGCATTCGTATGGGCGAGCAGTTTGTTGATGTTAACAGAGGGCCCCATGGTGGTGGTTGGATTATGAAATGGGCAGGCATAAACTACAGACAACGAACACAATTGCATTTTATTGATGGAATTTTAAATGCCCAAATCTACCATGACGAGATGCTGAGGCCCATTTTCTTTTTAAGGTATCTGTGACCAACAGATGCACATCTGTATTCCCAGCCATGAAATCCATTGATTAGGGTCTAATTTATTCATTGACTGATTTCCTCAGGAAAACCTTTGAAATTGTTGCATTTTGCATTATAACTTTGTTCAGTGTGTATTTAAAAAAAAATCAACATTTCAATTTGAGTTGATAGTGTTTATTACCCATTTACAGAGTTTTAAAAAATGCTTTTATGCACAATTTAACCGGAAGAGCTTCCATGCAGCAGCCCGTTTTTTACTGTAACTCAGCAAGTCAGTTAAGAACAAATTATTTTTTGAAAAAAAAGAAAAAAGAATTTGTTCTTAATAACTGACTTGCCTATTTAAATAAAGGTAAAATAAAAAAACTGGCCATGCCTGCATGTGTCTGTGTGGCGAATTCTCCATTGGCCATGCCTGCATGTGTCTGTGTGGAGAATTCTCCATTGGCCATGCCTGCATGTGTCTGTGTGGAGAATTCTCCATTGGCCATGCCTGCATGTGTCTGTGTGGAGAATTCTCCATTGGCCATGCCTGCATGTGTCTGTGTGGAGAATTCTCCATTGGCCATGCCTGCATGTGTCTGTGTGGAGAATTCTCCATTGGCCATGCCTGCATGTGTCTGTGTGGAGAATTCTCCATTGGCCATGCCTGCATGTGTCTGTGTGGAGAATTCTCCATTGGCCATGCCTGCATGTGTCTGTGTGGAGAATTCTCCATTGGCCATGCCTGCATGTGTCTGTGTGGAGAATTCTCCATTGGCCATGCCTGCATGTGTCTGTGTGGAGAATTCTCCATTGGCCATGCCTGCATGTGTCTGTGTGGAGAATTCCCGCCGACTGACCCCAGCAGGGTGACAACTACTAAGACATACATTGCTTTCGGAAAGTATTCAGACCCTGTCGTAGAAATATACAGTCAATCATATTTTCTCAAATACCGAAGCCTGTGAGTTCAAATAGGCTTTTATTACGTCAATTAATTAAATAAATTAAATAAATAAATAAATATAATTAAAGCAGAGCTCATGAAAACAACTTTCCAGTCTTGGCTCATACTTCTTATTCCTTTTTCCTCCTTACATCACATATAGTGACTGCTCTTAATGACTCATCCCCTCTGGCATTTAGTAATGACATAGTAACTGCTCTTAAGGACTCATCCCCTCTGGCATTTAGTAATTACATAGTGACTGCTCTTAATGACTCATCCCCTCTGGCATTTAGTAATTACATAGTAACTGCTCTTAATGACTCATCCCCTCTGGCATTTAGTAATTACATAGTAACTACTCTTAATGACTCATCCCCTCTGGCATTTAGTAATTACATAGTAACTGCTCTTAATGACTCATCCCCTCTGGCATTTAGTAATTACATAGTAACTACTCTTAATGACTCATCCCCTCTGGCATTTAGTAATTACATAGTAACTGCTCTTAATGACTCATACCCTCTGGCATTTAGCCACCGTTATCTTATTGCCTTGCACTAAGTTTGGTTTCATATTAGGGAAAGGAAACCCAAGTATCAACAATAGTTCAAAAAGACAGACATGTTTTCGACTAAGACAGGTGTATGTAGGACCCTAGCAACAGTCCTCGGTGCTTTACAGAAATAACCAGACATGTCATCCTGCTAAGTCCTTATCCTAAAATGTATTAAATATATTTTTCCCCTCATCAATCTACACACAATACACCATAAGGACAAAGCAACAAAAAAATATATCTTTTTTTTTTAAATAAAATATATATAAAATATACCTACATAAGGATAAAGACCCTTTGCTATGAGACTTCAGATTGAGGCCAAGTGCATCCTGTTTCCATTGATCATCCTTGAGCTGTTTCTACAACTTGATTGGAGTCCACCTGTGGTAAATTCAATTGATTGCACATGATTTGGAAAAGGCACACACCTGTCTATATAAGGTCTCACAGTTGACAGTGCATGTCAGAGCAAAAACCAAGCCATGAGGAATTGTCCTTAGAACTCCGAGACAGGATTGTGTCGAGGCACAGATCTGGGGAAGGGTACCAAAACATTTCTGCAGCATTGAAGGTCCCCAAGATCCCAGTGGCCTCCATCATTCTTAAATGGAAGAAATTTGGAACCACCAAGACTCCTAGAGCTGGCCACCCGGCCAAACTGAGCAATCGGGGGAGAAAGGCCTTGGTCAGGGAGGTGACCAAGAACCTGATGGTCACTCTGACAGAGTTCCAGAGATCCTCTGCGGAGATGGGAGAACCTTCCAGAAGACAACCATCTCTGCAGCACTCCACCAATCAGGCCTTTATGGTAGAGTGGCCTGACACAAGCCATTCCTCAGTAAAAGGCACACAGTAAAAATGACAGTCCACTTGGAGTTTTCCAAAAGGCACCTAAGGGACTCTCAGATCATGAGAAACAAGATTCTCTAGTCTGATGAAACCAAGATTTAACTTTTTGGCTTGAATGCCAAGCATCCCTACGGTGAAGCATGGTGGTGGCAGCATCATGCTGTGGGGATGTTTTTCAGTGGCAGGAACTGGGAGACTAGTCAGGATCGAGGGAAAGATGAACGGAACGAAGTAAAGAGAGATCCTGATGAAAACCTGTGTGCTCAGGATCTCCGACTGGGGCGAAGGTTCACCTTCCAACAGAACAACGACCCTAAGCACAGAGTCTAGACAACGCAGGAGTGGCTTGGGGACAAGTCTCTGAATGTAATTGAGTGGCCCTGCCAGAGCCCGGACCTGTTCCAACATCACTGGAGAGACCTGAAAATAGCTGTGTAGTGATGCTCCCCATCCAACCTGACAGAGCTTGAGAGGATCTGCAGAGAAGAATAGTAGAAACTCCCCAAATATATGTGTGCCAAGCTTGTGGCATCGTAACAAAGAGGCCTCGAGACTGTAATTGCTGCCAAAGGTCCTTCAACAAAGTACTGATTTAATAATTATAAATGTGATTATTTCCGTTTCTTTTTTATAAATACATTTGTACAAATTTCCAAAAACCTATTTTTGCTTTGCCATTATGGGGTATTGTGTGTAGATTCATGAGGGGGGAAAAAACGATTGAATCTGGACTGTTGTGTGTGTGTGTGTGGAAGTAGAGGAGGATTCACTCTAGCTGGCCACACCGTGACAATGGATAGACAGAGGTCAGGTGTTTTGCATCATGTACTAACTAATGCCGAGTAGAAAAAAAGTGGTAACTGAGACACCTGTTTGTGGAATGCATTACGGAATAGACAGAGAGGGAGGTGTATTTAGACAGAGAGGGAGGTGTATTTAGACAGAGAGGGAGGTGTATTTAGACAGAGAGGGAGGTGTATTTAGACAGAGAGGGAGGTGTATTTAGACAGAGAGAGAGGTGTATTTAGACAGAGAGAGAGGTGTATTTAGACAGAGAGGGAGGTGTTTTAGACAGAGAGGGAGGTGTTTTAGTCAGAGAGGGAGGTGTATTTAGTCAGAGAGGGAGGTGTATTTAGACAGAGAGGGAGGTGTATTTAGACAGAGAGGGAGGTGTATTTAGACAGAGAGGGAGGTGTATTTAGACAGAGAGGGAGGTGTATTTAGACAGAGAGGGAGGTGTATTTAGACAGAGAGGGAGGTGTATTTAGACAGAGGGAGGTGTATTTAGACAGAGAGGGAGGTGTATTTAGACAGAGAGGGAGGTGTATTTAGACAGAGAGGGAGGTGTATTCAGACAGAGAGGGAGGTGTATTCAGACAGAGAGGGAGGTGTATTTAGACAGAGAGGGAGGTGTATTTAGACAGAGAGGGAGGTGTATTTAGACAGAGAGGGAGGTGTATTTAGACAGAGAGGGAGGTGTATTTAGACAGAGGGAGGGAGGTGTATTTAGACAGAGAGGGAGGTGTATTTTTAGACAGAGAGGGAGGTGTATTTAGACAGAGAGGGAGGTGTATTTAGACAGAGAGGGAGGTGTATTTAGACAGAGGGGAGGTGTATTTAGACAGAGGGAGGTGTATTTAGACAGAGAGGGAGGTGTATTTAGACAGAGAGGGAGGTGTATTTAGACAGAGAGGGAGGTGTATTTAGACAGAGAGGGAGGTGTATTTAGACAGAGAGGGAGGTGTATTTAGACAGAGAGGGAGAGTGTGTATTTAGACAGAGAGGGAGGTGTATTTAGACAGAGAGGGAGGTGTATTCAGACAGAGAGGGAAGGTGTATTTAGACAGAGAGGGAGGTGTATTTAGACAGAGAGGGAGGTGTATTCAGACAGAGAGGGAGGTGTATTCAGACAGAGAGGGAGGTGTATTTAGACAGAGAGGGAGGTGTATTTAGACAGAGAGGGAGGTGTATTTAGACAGAGAGGGAGGTGTATTTAGACAGAATGGACTCCTCCAGTTCTGTTCAAGTTACAAGTGTTTTGTTTTCCAGTTTCCGTGTATATTTTTTTACCAAATTCATAACCTAACGCTGTCATATAATTTCATCATGTGATATTATGTTTGAATAAAGTACAGAGAGACACCTGTTTGTGGAATGCATTGTGCATTAGCAGTGCTGTATCATGATACCATATCTCTTCTGTGTCCAGTTGATACCTGGACAACTCTGATGTTCTGTGTGACTATATCACATTTTAGTGATGGGTATAAAGAGTAGTCAGGTTAAACATTATTGAAACCCTTGATAACGATGGGTAAAAAATAATTATACAAATACTGAGCTATGTTGTATGCTCAAAAAACATGTGAAACTATATTTTCTACTAATACATTAGCCCAGAGAAATTTCTTGTTTAACAAGTAAGACTTTTCTCAACATAGGTGTCAATTATTGGCACCCGTTTTCAATACCTTTCAACACCTTTCAACACCTTTCAATACCTTTCAATACCTTTCAATACCTTTCAACACCTTTCAATACCTTTCAATACCTTTCAATACCTTTCAATACCTTTCAACACCTTTCAATACCTTTCAATACCTTTCAACACCTTTCAACACCTTTCAACACCTTTCAATACCTTTCAATACCTTTCAACACCTTTCAACACCTTTCAATACCTTTCGAGAAATAGCACTGAAACTTCTGCTAAAATATTTTATGAGATTGGAGAACACTTTGGGAGGGATCTTAAAATCATTCCCCCGGAATCCTTGATATCCTAACCAGAATCCTTGATATCCTACCCAGAATCCTTCATATCCTACCCAGAATCCTTGATATCCTACCCATAATCCTTCATATCCTACCCAGGATCCTTCATATCCTACCCAGAATCCTTCATATCCTACCCAGAATTCCTCTGCTCTTTTCCAATTCAAACAACAGCTTTTCAATGGTATTCAAGTCCAGAGACTCTGATATGCAATTTCAAAATGTTGATTTTTTTTTTGTGCTTTTTTGTCGTCCTCCTCAATTAACCGTTTCTTTGCAGATTTTTATGTGCTTGGGGTTATTGTCTAGCTGGAAAATCCACAAGCCTCCTGGCAGAGGTAACCAAGTCATCTAAAAATGTACTGGTACTGGATAACGTTTATGATGCCGCTGACCTTAAGGGCCACAGGACTGGGTAGCCTAGTGGTTAGAGTGTAGAGGCGGCAGGTAGCCTAGTGGTTAAAGGGTAGGGGCGGCAGGGTAGCCTAGTGGTTAGAGTGTAGAGGTGGTAGGGTAGCCTAGTGGTTAGAGTGTAGAGGCGGCAGGGTAGCCTAGTGGTTAAAGGGTAGGGGCGGCAGGGTAGCCTAGTGGTTAGAGGGTAGAGGTGGTAGGTAGCCTAGTGGTTAGAGTGTAGAGGTGGTAGGTAGCCTAGTGGTTAGAGTGTAGAGGTGGTAGGTAGCCTAGTGGTTAGAGTGTAGAGGTGGCAGGGTAGCCTAGTGGTTAGAGTGTAGAGGTGGTAGGTAGCCTAGTGGTTAGAGTGTAGATGTGGTAGGGTAGCCTAGTGGTTAGAGTGTAGAGGCTGCAGGGTAGCCTAGTGGTTAGAGTGTAGAGGTGGCAGGGTAGCCTAGTGGTTAGAGTGTAGGGGCGGCAGGTAGCCTAGTGGTTAGAGTGTAGAGGTGGTAGGTAGCCTAGTGGTTAGAGTGTAGATGTGGTAGGGTAGCCTAGTGGTTAGAGTGTAGAGACGGCAGGTAGCCTAGTGGTTAGAGTGTAGAGGTGGCAGGTAGCCTAGTGGTTAGAGTGTAGAGGTGGTAGGTAGCCTAGTGGTTAGAGTGTAGAGGTGGTAGGGTAGCCTAGTGGTTAGAGTGTAGAGGTGGTAGGTAGCCTAGTGGTTAGAGTGTAGAGGTGACAAGGTAGGTAGCCTGAGTGGTTAGAGTTCCTAGAGGTGGAAAATAAGAGCCTTAACTGGTTAGCCTAGTTAAATAAAGGTGGTCTCAACTAGCCTAGTGGTTAAATAAAGGGGTTCTCAGGTGGCCTAGTGGTTAAATAAAGTGTAGAGGCGGCAACTAGCCTACCTGGTTAAATAAAGGGTTCTCAACTAGCCTAGTGGTTAGAGTGTAGAGGTGGTAGGTAGCCTAGTGGTTAGATAAGAGGTGGTAACTAGCCTAGTGGTTAGAATAAAGAGGTGGTAGGTAGCCTAGTGGTTAGAATAAGAGGTGGCAACTAGCCTAGTGGTTAGAATAAAGGTTCTCAACTAGCCTAGTGGTTAGAATAGATGTGGTAGGGTAGCCTAGTGGTTAAATGTAGAGGCTGCAGGGTAGCCTAGTGGTTAAATAGAGGTGGCAGGGTAGCCTACCTGGTTAAATAAAGGTGGGGCTCAACTAGCCTAGTGGTTAAATGTAGAGGTGGTCTCAGGTAGCCTAGTGGTTAAATGTAGATGTGGTAGGGTAGCCTAGTGGTTAGATAGAGACGGTGTTCAGGTAGCCTAGTGGTTAAATAGAGGTGGCAACTAGCCTAGTGGTTAAATAAAGGTGGCAGGTAGCCTACCTGGTTAGATAAGGTGGCAACTGGCCTAGTGGTTAGATAAAGGTGTTCTCAACTAGCCTACCTGGTTAAATAAAGGTGTTCTAGCCTAGTGGTTAATAAAGGTGGGGCTCAACTGGCCTACCTGGTTAGATAAAGGGGTTCTCAACTGGCCTAGTGGTTAAATAAAGGGTTCTCAACTAGCCTAGTGGTTAGAATGTAGGGGTTCTCAACTGGGTAGCCTGGTGGTTAGAGTGTTCTCAACTAGGGTAGCCTGGTGGTTAGATGTAGGTGTTCTCAGGGTAGCCTAGTGGTTAAATAAAGGTGTTCTCAACTCCCCTGGCTGAATAAAGGTGTTCAAATCTGGCCTACCTGGTTCTGCCCCTGAACAGGCAGTTAACCCACTGTTCCTAGGCCGTCATTGAAAATAAGAATTTGTTCTTAACTGACTTGCCTAGTTAAATAAAGGTGTTCTCAACTAGCCTACCTGGTTAAATAAAGGTTAAAAAAAACAGGTGGAAACAAAATAACCCCGTAACAAAAGGTTCACCAACATGTTTTACAGGTATTGTGGGTTTTTCTGAATATGTATTTCTTTCTACTCCTGTTACATTCCCCAACAAGCGCTGTGGATATTCCAGGGTAGCCTAGTAGTTAGAGTGTTGGACTAGTAACAGGATTCCCCAACAAGCGCTGTGGATATTCCAGGGTAGCCTAGTAGTTAGAGTGTTGGACTAGAAGTGAATAGAGTGAGTGACTCTCATGAGCCTTATATAGCCCAACCTTCCTAGATGTCCTTAATCCACCGACCACTGGCTCAGTGTGTCGAACCAACCCATAGTCCTCCGTGTTCCGGTACTAAGAACTAGAGGATAAGGGGAAACCTCGTTCCAAAAGTTCAAAGTTTCAGACTACAAAGGATGGTGGGTAAGAACACGAGATGTGCACCACCGAGGAGGATTAGGTACAGAGTGAAAACAGCATCTTACACAACCAGAGTAACAGGGAGGTGTATTTAGACAGAGAGGGAGGTGTATTTGGACAGAGAGGGAGGTGTTTTTAGACAGAGAGGGAGGTGTATTTAGACAGAGAGGGAGGTGTTTTTAGACAGAGGGAGGTGTATTTAGACAGAGAGGGAGGTGTATTTAGACAGAGAGGGAGGTGTATTTAGACAGAGAGGGAGGTGTATTTAGACAGAGAGGGAGGTGTATTTAGACAGAGAGGGAGGTGTATTTAGACAGAGGGGAGGTGTATTTAGACAGAGAGGGAGGTGTATTTAGACAGAGAGGGAGGTGTATTTAGACAGAGGGGAGGTGTATTTAGACAGAGAGGGAGGTGTATTTAGACATTTAGAGAGGGGAGGTGTATTTAGACAGAGAGGGAGGTGTATTTAGACAGAGAGGGAGGTGTATTTAGACAGAGGGGGAGGTGTATTTAGACAGAGAGGGAGGTGTATTTAGACAGAGAGGGAGGTGTATTTAGACAGAGAGGGAGGTGTATTTAGACAGAGAGGGAGGTGTTTTTAGACAGAGAGGGAGGTGTATTTAGACAGAGAGGGAGGTGTTTTTAGACAGAGAGGGAGGTGTATTTAGACAGAGAGGGAGGTGTATTTAGACAGAGAGGGAGGTGTATTTAGACAGAGAGGGAGACAGAGAGGGAGGTGTTTTTAGACAGAGAGGGAGGTGTTTTTAGACAGAGAGGGAGGTGTATTTAGACAGAGTGTATTTAGACAGAGAGGGAGGTGTATTTAGACAGAGAGGGAGGTGTATTCAGACAGAGAGGGAGGTGTATTCAGACAGAGAGGGATGTGTATTTAGACAGAGAGGGAGGTGTATTTAGACAGAGAGGGAGGTGTATTTAGACAGAGAGGGAGGTGTATTTAGACAGAGAGGGAGGTGTATTTAGACAGAGAGGGAGGTGTATTTAGACAGAGAGGGAGGTGTATTTAGACAGAGGGAGGGTATTTAGACAGAGAGGGAGGTGTATTTAGACAGAGAGGAGGTGTATTTAGACAGAGGGGAGGTGTATTTAGACAGAGAGGAGGTGTATTTAGACAGAGGGAGGTGTATTTAGACAGAGAGGGAGGTGTATTTAGACAGAGAGGGAGGTGTATTTAGACAGAGAGGGTAGACAGTGTATTTAGACAGAGAGGGAGTGTGTATTTAGACAGAGAGGGAGGTGTATTTAGACAGAGAGGGAGGTGTATTTAGACAGAGAGGGAGACAGTGTATTTAGACAGAGAGGGAGGTGTATTTAGACAGAGAGGGAGGTGTTTTTAGACAGAGAGGAGGTGTATTTAGACAGAGAGGGAGAGGGAGGTGTATTTAGACAGAGAGGGAGGTGTATTTAGACAGAGAGGGAGGTGTATTTAGACAGAGAGGGAGGTGTATTTAGACAGAGAGGGAGGTGTATTTAGACAGAGAGGGAGGTGTATTTAGACAGAGAGGGAGGTGTATTTAGACAGAGAGGGAGGTGTATTTAGACAGAGAGGGGTGTATTTAGACAGAGAGGGAGGTGTATTTAGACAGAGAGGGAGGTGTATTTAGACAGAGAGGGAGGTGTATTTAGTCAGAGAGGGAGGTGTATTTAGACAGAGAGGGAGGTGTATTTAGACAGAGAGGGAGGTGTATTCAGACAGAGAGGGAGGTGTATTTCTATGTGTCATCTAGGTGGCATTCCCAAGTCTGTGTCTAAAATGTCAACTCAGTTTCCTTGTGGAATGTTTGTTTACAGCCCACATGTAAATCGAGGGTTGGGAGTTACCACAAACTAAAGGCTTTCCATGTAACACCTCCCACATTCTGTAAACAAACAAACGGAGAGCTCGAGAGAGAGGAGCCGGAAGCAGGGAATTCCAGTACACAGCACAGTAACACATTCATGTTGTCTATGTATAATGGATCAATAAAGATGACATTGTATTGTATTAAAAACCTCCTCCAATGATTAAAAAAATATATACTTTTCCTGTTGAAAAGCGATATCCCCAACTATAAATGCAATAAAGTAAACACACTAAAGAGCCTCCACCATAGAGATCAAAAGAGGAAATGGGGATGGGGTTCAGCTGGCAACTACCCTTCCTCGTTGTTAGGCTGGTGAGTACCCCTTCCCTTGTTGTTAGGCTGGCAACTACCCTTCCTGGTTGTTAGGCTGGCAACTACCCTTCCTGGTTGTTAGGCTGGCAACTACCCTTCCTGGTTGTTAGGCTGGCAACTACTGGCCTTCCCTGGTTGTTAGGCTGACAACTACCCTTCCTTTGTTGTTAGGCTGGCAACTACCCTTCCTGGTTGTTAGGCTGGCAACTACCCTTCCTTTGTTGTTAGGCTAGCGAGTACCCCTTCCTGGTTGGGGTTTTCATGTACCGAATAAAAATCTGAAGGTCAATGTGTTTCCATCGCATTTTCAACTCAACCAATAGTTTTGTCACAAAAAAAAACTGTTGCGTTTAAATAACAAATGTCCCTACTCTCGTCTTGACACGTGTGCTCTCTAGCCAACAGCTCTGCAGATACAGGGTAAACTAAATGAAGAGATTATTACGGATTAAGCTGTCAAGCATTGATCATCATGTCAACAGAATAAGACCCTCAATATTTATTGGAAAGGAGCATAAAAGCTTGAACGGATGTAGCTGGGATTGCAAACTATCCCGGATTACAAAGGGAAACCCAGCCGTGAGCTTCCCAGTGAAGCAAGCCTACCAGATGAGTTAAATGCCTTCTATGATAGCTTCGAAGCAAGCAACATTGAACCATGCATGAGAGCACCAGCTGTTTCCAGACAACTGTGTGATCACCAGGGGTTGGATCCGGTTCAAGGAACAGAACCTTACTCAGGGCATGACAAGCTGGCAAGCGTCTTCAATTACATTTTCAACCTCTACATGTTTCAAGCAGACCACTATAGTCCCTGTGCCCAAGAACGCCTAGGTAACCTGTCTAAATGACTATCTCCTGTAGCACTCACATCTGTAGTCATAAAATGCTTTGAAAGGCTGGTCATGGCTCACATCAACGACATTATCCCAGACACCCTGGACCCATTCCAATTTGCATACCGCCCAAACAGATCCACAGATGACACAATCTCTAGTGATATTAAAAAATAATTGCTAAAATTAGCGAGCTAGCTAACATTAGCCAACATTTGGCTAGCTTTAGCTAATATTGGTACATCATCAAATGTACTTCTGTTGAAACGTGACAAAACGAAGGCTACAAAACATTTCCATACACATAACAGCTGTTAGATACTACTACCTGACAGACAGCGAGAGGGGATGAAACAATGGCTAACGTAACATGTCATTTGCACTGGGAATAAAAAAAAAATGTCTTCTGTCAAACAGCAGTTACCTTGCCCGCTAGATCAGTCAACTAAAGAGTAGCCAGTTTCTGCTATGCTTGCTATTACAACTCGGAGAGAAAAAGCACAGACAGCAGCTGCCTCTGATCATCTTTCCCATGCTGGTCCTATCCGTCAGCCTTTCAGAAGCTTTGCCTTCACACAACCTGCCTGCACAAGATGTGGTGTCCATGTGGTCCTACGTTCTGCCTGCTTAAACTGGAATACAGCCTACTCGACAGCTCTGAGGTGTCCACATGGTCCTAAAGCACACCGGCCGTGTTTATATCACAGTGCAATTCTAAAACTGGGGGGAGGGGGCAAAAATACTGTTTCAGAATGTGGAGGGGTCATGTCCCCCCTGTCCCCAGTGAAAGTTGCGCCCCTGCCAGGCAGTTCTCAGAGGAAAGCCCTAAAAAATGTTTTAAGACTCCAGCCACCCAAGTCATAGACTGTTCTCTCTGCTATTGCATGGCAAGCTGTACTGGTGTAAGTCTGGAACCAACAGGACCCTGAACAGCTTCTTCCCCATGCCATTAGATGGCAAAATAGTGAGTCCAAGTAACTATTTAACTATCTGCATGGACCCTTTTTACACCAACTCTTTTGTCTCAGCACATATACTGCTGCTACTGTTTATCGGTCACTTTACCAAGTTATCATTACTCATTGTGTATTTATTATGACCTGTTTTACGTTTAAATTATTTCTATATTTTCTTTCTCTCTGCATTGTTGTGAACGGCCTGTAAGTAAGCATTTCATTGCTAGTCTACAGCTGTTGTTAACAAAGCATGTGACAAATAAAATTAGATTTGAAATGTTTATTTGACCACTCTGTGAAGTTCATCATAACTTGTTTCATCTGTAGCCTAATAAACTGTAGTTTCCCCGAGTCTTAGTGGGAGTACCACACACCATATCATCTCGTGACTCCAAATGTACTTTGATATGATGGTTGTATCAATATTTTCGCATAAATCCGTTTCCACCATCATTTCTAGCGTAATTAATTTTACCATCACAAAAAGATCCCACCATGTCAAACGAACAAATTATCTGTCGGCATTTATAACATTTTACCGAAACTTAATGTTTCCATTACAGCTGTGATTTCTTATATATATGGTATGACTTTACTCGCGTAACGTAGTTTGTGGAACATTGTATTTTTATTTTTTTGTAACAATATTTGCACAAAAGCCCAGTTTTGGTTTTTAATGTTTCCGTACGGAAGTAATTACTTGCGACACCGGTAGCAGAAGGTTCAACATCCGGTAACGACGTTCTCTCTTTCCTGTCAGCCATTTGTGATAAAAGGTGAGAGAAAGATTTTCTCTGTTTGTACGAATACAGAAATACTGTACTTTCACGAACCATAGCGGCCCAATAGGTTAAAAAAAATATATTGCGAAGCATCTCCGTTAACGGCAGTGCTTTATTTATTTTGAATGTTGTCGTTATTTTGGCACATTTATGGTGAAAAAAGTCGGCATGCTACCCGCTGTGCCTGCCACATGCTGGATGCTTCGGCGTCAACGCAAATGTTCACATGGCTTCGTATGTGTTTATGAACGTCTCCCCTCTCCACCAGAGATTGTTGAATCAATTCTGATATTTAATAAGCGCATTATTTTTCCCAGCCTAACGTTGCCATGCAAACGAGAAATGTTGAGCTTGACTAACTATCTTAACACGTTAACACATTAAGCTAGCTAGCTATTTGCTCTATAATAGCTAATGTAGTAAAACAAAAACAAAAAATGTTTTAAGTTTTTATTTAACTAGGCAAGTCAGTTAAGAACATTCTTATTTACAATGACGGCCTAGGAACAGAATTAAGACATATTAGGACGAGAAATGTCGCAAGTCCGGCGTATAACTCTATATTTGATGGATGTATAGACTATATAGGAAAGGGGGGGTGCCTCGTCAGTTCTCCAACTGAAATGTTTCTACCGCGTTTAACCCCGGGCGGGATCGACATAAATCGACATCCACCTGCTCCCGGGGAACAGCGGGTTTACCTCGTCAGCTCGGGGATTCTTCCGGTTACTGGCCCAACGCTCTAACCGCTATGTTACCATATGGATAGAATATATACTATATACTATCTGAAGAATGGTATCGGTACAGCAATAGTTAAATAGCCTTTACCTTGACTAGAATACAGTGTTTACATATGAAGTGGGTAAAACGGTATGTGGTAATTAAAGGGACCAGTGTTCCATGACTTTGTACATCGGGCGGCAGTCGCTAAGGTGGTGTGTGACAGGGCAGGGTGCTGAACTTCTGTGTTGGTGCAAGCTAGCTGATTAATAGCTCAATCTTTTTCTCTGCTACTCACAGATCGAGTGACCGATCATCATCACCAAAAAAAAAAACAGAATGCAGAACGACGCTGGTGAATTCGTGGACCTGTACGTCCCACGTAAATGGTGAGTCCCTCGTAGCACCACACCTGGAACGAAACAAGCCTACGATAACGAGCAACGTTAGATGTTTGTGTAATAGCTAGATACATAATTTAACTTTGTGTTGATGAATGCACTCTAAATTCATTTTGCCCTGTCAACAACATTAGCTAGAGTTCCTGTAAGTCTGATTCTATATGCAACTTGCTATGACCCTGTGTCATTCAGCTCTGCAAGCAACAGAATCATCGGAGCCAAGGACCACGCCTCTATCCAGATCAACATTGCTGAGGTAATCACTAGTGGCACAAGCTATAGAACTCTATGACTTCATAATGTACTTTAGTGTCTTTGTCCCAAATGGCACCCTATTAAACACAGGGGACCGTGTTCCATTTGCGCCACATCACAGGAGATTGGTGGAACCTTCATTGGGGAGGACTGGACTCGTGGTAATGACTGGAGTGGATTCAGTGGAATGGTATCAAATATCAAACATACGGTTTCTAGGTGTTTGATGTCATTCCATTTGCTCGGTTCTGACCATTTATGAGCCGTCCTCCCCTCAGCAGCCTCCACGGAAACACACCCAGTAGTCTTTCATTGATCTGGGCCCAGTTTCCCCGAAAGCGGTGGAAGTTGAGCGTATATGCGGTTTAACGATGCGTCTTTCATACAACGGCCGAAGACGCATTTTCCCAAAACGGCACACAGAGAGAACAGCCGCTAAGTGTGTTGTCGGAGCATGTCGATACTGGTAGGATTTAACCTCTACGGGATCTGATAGGATTTAACCTCTATGGGATCTGATAGGATTTAACCTCTACGGGATCTGATAGGATTTTAATAAAAGACAGCTCTGCTACTCAAATCTTACATTATAATTATTTCACAATACTGACGACTGATCAGCTCCTGTAGAGAGAGAGAACACAGGTAACCCAAACTCAGTCCTCGGGACCCCAAAGGGTGCACATTTTGGATTTTCCCCTTGCACTAAACGGCTGATTCAAATAATCAACTAATCGGCGAGCTTTGATAGTTTGAATGAGCTGTGTAGTGTTAGGGGAAAAAAACAAAACGAGGACAGAGTTTGGGAAACGCTGGCTGCACATTATGAGACCGTCTACAATAGAACTACATTTATTGAACGTCTATTTCAAGACAGGGATGCAAACTTTCCAGTGATATTCTCCGTTTGAATTTTAAAATGGGTTATCCACATGAATCCTGGGATGGTACGAGGTACGATCTGATCACTCAGACGACAAGACGCTCGATTACCGACGTTAACCTTTTTTCTAACATTTTAAAGCTGACGGCACTTTTCATTTGGCTACTTAGTATAAGAGAGAGGGCGATTTTTTTTTTATTTTTTTTTTTAACAAGTAGTACAATAGAAAACGAAGCTTAGCCCTAGCTAGCTAGCTAAATAAAGAGGTTGTTTGGAGAAGTGGTCTTAGCTCGTGGTGGTGTTGTCATCCATCGTTTCCTGCTCACTAAATCAGTGATCGTGTTCTATACATTATCTGCCAATAAATGGTGAGATTTAAGGCTAAAACATATTGTAAATAACCTGTAACGATGATCCCCCCCAAACAATGTATTGCAGAATTTGGCATGTTCTAGCAACGGACGCTAGTAGTTTCTCTTTGGCAGTGGGTCAGTATTTGGCACTTTTTGGCAGGGGGTCAATATTTGGCACTTTTTGGCAGGGGGTCAATATTTGGCACTTTTTGGCAGGGGGTCAATATTTGGCACTTTTTGCCAGTGGGTCAATTTTTGGCACTTTTTGGCAGTGGGTCAATTTTTGGCAGGGGGTCAATATTTGACATGACAGGCCCTCTTCTCCTTATATAATAACCTCATTGTACTAATATATATTTTTTTATTGCAGGTTGACAAGGCAACCGGTCGCTTCAATGGCCAGTTCAAGACCTACGCTATCTGTGGTGCCATCCGTAGAATGGTAGGTGTCTCCGTTTTCACGAGGAGTGGGTTGCAAATTTACGACTGGCATTTCTTGGAAAAGTTGCTGGAATTTTGCAGCCTTACACAAGGCGATGTTGCAGGTTGTTGGCAGCGAGGCTTGGCCTGCAGGTGGCTCTGTCCTCCTGCGGTGGCTCTGTCCTCCTGCGGTGGCTCTGTCCTCCTGCGGGTGGCTCTGTCCTCCTGCGGGTGGCTCTGTCCTCCTGCGGTGGCTCTGTCCTCCTGGCGGGGTGGCTCTGTCCTCCTGCGGGTGGCTCTGTCCTCCTGCGGTGGCTCTGTCCTCCTGCGGGTGGCTCTGTCCTCCTGCGGTGGCTCTGTCCTCCTGCGGTGGCTCTGTCCTCCTGCGGGTGGCTCTGTCCTCCTGCGGTGGCTCTGTCCTCCTGCGGTGGCTCTGTCCTCCTGCGGTGGCTCTGTTACTGATAACTGAGATGGTTTGAGGCCATGCTCTCTCCTCCATACCAAGGTTATAGCTAAACTTCAGACACACCACTGGCATCAACTATCTTTTATCCAGGTACATTAATTAGTTAAATTCTTCAGTCGGTCATATCATTTAGTGTCATTAATTGAAGTCAAGAGCATTTCAGAATCTCCAAATAAAAAAAATGGCATAAAAGGTTAAATAAACACAGACGTATTAATCCATCTCAACTGTAATCAATGAGTAGGAAAAGTAGTAGATTTTATCATTATAGAGACCTCTACACCCCCTCCCCACTCGCACATTTATCCCTCAAGTCACCATGGCATCATTTGCTATTGTGCATTATCTTCTGTGTGATGGCGTTAACAAATGTGAGGTGTGTTTGTGTGTGTGTATATCTATGTATGTGTGTATATATATATATATATATGTGTGTGTGTGTGTGTGTGTGTATGTGTGAGGAACTATGTAACGGACCCTCCTGTCCCGTCCTGCAGGGCGAGGCCGACGACTCCCTCCTGAGGCTGGCTAAGACCGACAGCATCGTGTCAAAGTAAGTACATCTCTGCTGTTCTGTGTTCAGCCTGGTGTTTTGTCACGATACCAACAAGTTTTGACTTAGATACTCGATACCACAACAAATGAAGAAGGCCTATTAGCCAAAGTCACAGAATGGCTCTTGATCCAGACAGATTTGTCGAGTTCATAATCATTACATTTTAAATGTATGCATTAAATGAATCAATCATACAATATTTATTTAGAAAACTACATAATTATATTGGTAATTTATTTGAATGGTAAATCTCTCTTGATAAACTGGGTAAATCAAGATGTAGCCACGGTCTAGTCACAATACAGGTGGATTCATGTTCAAATAGGAGTGTGTGAATGAATTGAGTTATTGAGCTTGTTTTTGGGCTGATTTCACGGGGCTACAGACGAAAAACAATGTGCTTCCCTTCCCTTCGATACTTATTGTATTGATCAACAACAATTAGAACAACAACAAAAAAGAAGCAATCTGTTATTTTATAAAAGTGTGCCTGTCTCTTTAAGACCCGTGATGTCATTCAGGGTCAGTTTGAGCAAAGATGGTTTTGACTGGGAGAGATGGGGGGGGGGGGAGACTATATAAGTGAATTAATTAATAAAGTTTTTGGTGACAATCGGCTTTGAAATAAGCAATATTTTTTGAGGAGCCAGGCCCAGCCAATCAGAATGAGTTTTTACACACAAGTGCTTTATTACAGATGGAAATACTCCTCAGTTGTATTTAGAACGCACATATGGGTATTTGGGCACAGCCAGTGTGTGATTGGTGCCGTTGTTCGACTAAATTAAACTGTGATTGGTGCCGTTGTTCGACTAAATTAAACTGTGATTGGTGCCGTTGTTCGACTAAATTAAGCTGTGATTGGTCAGGCTCTACTAAATTAAACTGTGATTGGTCAGGCTCTACTAAATTAAACTGTGATTGGTCAGGCTCTACTAAATTAAACTGTGATTGGTGCCGTTGTTGGCCTAAATTAAACTGTGATTGGTCAGGCTCTACTGCAACACCCAGATCTAACGTTCTCTTCCTCTCTCTTTTCCTAACAGGAACTTCTAGGAGATGAGCCTCTGGAATCCCTTTGTAAAATAAAAATGAATTAGAATTTGTTTCAAGCGTCATTATTACTCATAGATGATTGGTTCCCAGTTCATAGTTCCAACCATTTGGATTAAAAAAACAAAAAAAATCTGATTGTCAATGCCTGCTTCCATGCAGGTTGTCAAACACATTTGTGTGTGAAAGATGCCCGCCTCCACGTGAGTGATTTTAGGTGTCTTGAACAAAACTATTAAACGAAACAACATGTCTGGTGAATATGCATGGAAGAACTGGGGCGTTTTCAGCTTCCGGGAATTGTGTCCAGGTCGTTTTGACATGGGGCTGTGCATTATCATGCTGATACATGAGGTGATGACGGCGGATGAATGGCACGACAACGAGCCTCAGGATCTCGTCACGATATCTCTGTGCATACAAATTGACATCGATAAATGCGAAATTCGTTGCCTGTAGCTTTATGCCTGCCCCATACCATAACCCCCATCACTGCCATGGGGGCCCTCTGTTGACATCAGTAAAGTGCTCACCCACACTATATACACTTGATCTGCCGATTGGACGTACTGCCAAGTTCTCCGAAACGACGTTGGAGGGCGGCTTATGGTAGAGAAATTAACATTCAATTAGACGACGACAGATCTGGTGGACATTCCTGCAGTCAGCAGGATTGATTGAACTACAATTACCAAGGTTCTACTTTGCAAGAGGCATCCTGTAGAATCGTCTGCAGTGCTACATGTTCACCACTAGATGGCACTCCCGTGTCAATACATGTTTCCCTGTGAAACTTATTTTTATCCCAATTAATGTAGTGTTATCAGGAAATAGAAAACATTTGGCAGAACTTGTCAGCGTGGGATTGGTGTATATGTCCCATAGTGAACATTCCACATTTTAAATTAATCTCAAAATATAATTGAAAAGGAATGATTGTGTTTATTTAAGTATCGCGAAGCCATCATTCCAAATCTCATCTCTTCGCCTCACTAGTGTAAAGTGAATCTCAGAGTGCTAACTGCTAACCTAACCACTCTGAACAGCTGTTTTAGTGTCCATTCTGAATGGTGTGGCCTAACTAACGTTTAGGCTATGTTAAGATAACAGGGAGTATGTAGATAGTCATCACTGTAAACACAGACTTGGTCTGGCGTCCCAACAGCTGATAGCAGACTGCTTTAAAATCTCTCTCGCTGAGGTCAAATGAAAGGACTGATTTTAAAATCTCTCGCTGAGGTAAAATTACATTTTAAATTGGTGTCTGTTCGTTTCCCACACTCATATCCAAACCTTCTCTCTCTCTGCCTCTCTTTCTCTCTCTGTCCCCCCCCAGGTGAAATGAAATAGCTTAGGTTGGTGAAGCCCTTCATTATTGGGAATACTGATTACAGCATTAGTCCCTGTCTCTCAGCTCTCTCACAGCCTCCTACATGGGTCTGAGGTCACATGACCTGCAGTCTCACGTCTCATACTTGTCTTTTTAGTCAGGGGTTTAATTGGTTGGAATCAAGGTTGCAGAACAGGCCTGTGGTCCCAAATGGGACCCTATTCTCTATTTAGTGCACTAATTCTTACCAGGGCCCAAAGACTTCTGGTCAGAAGTAGCTCACTATGTAAGGAATATTGCCTGTGACAGGAAACTTTTTTTTTCTTTTTAAAGATGTTGGGATAATTCCCCCTGGAATCTCTGAGGTTTGGTTTAAACAGACTCAATTAGCCTTGGAGCTTAGATGCAGTTGAGGGTTTTGGTGGTTAAACTCTTGATCCCAAATGGCTCCCTGTTTAGGGCACTACTTTTGACCGGATACTTATGGGCCCTGATCAAACACAGTGCACTATATAGGGAATAAGGTGTCATTTGGGAATGACCTGTGTCAGGGATATCAATGGGGAGTGGGGAGAGTAAGGGGCCTGAATGAGGAGTGGGGAGAGTAAGAGGCCTCAATGGGGAGGGTAAGAGGCCTCAGTGGGGAGAGTAAGAGGCCTCAGTGGGGAGAGTAAGAGGCCTCAGTGGGGAGAGTAAGAGGCCTCAGTGGGGAGAGTAAGAGGCCTCTGGGGAGTGGGGAGAGTAAGAGGCCTCAGTGGGGAGAGTAAGAGGCCTCTGGGGAGTGGGGAGAGTAAGAGGCCTCAATGGGGAGAGTAAGAGGCTTCAGTTGGGAGTGGGGAGAGTAAGAGGCTTCAGTTGGGAGTGGGGAGAGTAAGAGGCCTCTGGGGAGTGGGGAGAGTAAGAGGCCTCTGGGGAGTGGGGAGAGTAAGAGGCCTCAATGGGGAGAGTAAGCGGCTTCAGTTGGGAGTGGGGAGAGTAAGAGGCCTCAGTGGGGAGAGTAAGAGGCCTCAATGGGGAGAGTAAGAGGCCTCAGTGGGGAGAGTAAGAGGCCTCAGTGGGGAGGGTAAGAGGCCTCAGTGGGGAGAGTAAGAGGCCTCAGTGGGGAGAGTAAGAGGCCTCAGTGGGGAGAGTAAGAGGCCTCAGTGGGGAGAGTAAGAGGCCTCAGTGGGGAGAGTAAGAGGCCTCAGTGGGGAGAGTAAGAGGCCTCAGTGGGGAGAGTAAGAGGCCTCTGGGGAGAGTAAGAGGAACAGTGGAAACGTTTCCTGTTCCTGTACATACAGCTCTGCGCTGCCCGTTGTCTACCTACCCTACCTGGACCCCACATACCTGCGTCTGAGGGGCGTCGAGGTTGAAGTAAGCTTCTGGGCGCCAGGAAACAGAGGAAGCATTGTCTCAGCCAGAGGCTGGCGAAGGGGCGCTAGGGGATATAATGAGACCTAAAAAAAACTACCTTTGATATGTGTGGGATCTTATCCGTCCATACATGCCCCCAGAGCCTTACGTAGGGTACTTCCCAAATGGCTCCCCCCCCACACCCCTGGGCCCTGGTTAAAAGGAGTCCACTATATAGAGCAGTGGTAGTCAACCGTCTTCCCGGAGCCCCACCCCGGGCCCTGGTTAAAAGGAGTCCACTATATAGAACAGTGGTAGGCACCCGTCTTCCTGGAGCCCCCCACCCCGGGCCCTGGCTAAAAGGAGTCCACTATATAGAACAGTGGTAGGCAACCGTCTTCCCGGAGGCCCCCTCCCCCAGGGCCCTGATTAAAATAAGTCCACTATATAGAACAGTGGTAGGCAACCGTCTTCCTGGAGCCCCCCCCCACCCCGGGCCCTGGTCAACAGGTGTCCACTATATAGAACAGTGTTAGGCAACCGTCTTCCTGGAGTGCAGCAGGATTTTGCCCCAACCTGGCACTACACCTGACCAACTGAGTTAATCAATCAGTTCAGTGATTTCCCTCAATTCAACACACCTGATCTTCCAGGTCGGTTAAATAATCAAATGAAACATAGCAAGGGCCTCAGGCTGTGTTAAGATAACAGGTTGTCTCTGCGCAGAGTATATAGATAGTCATCACTGCTATGCAAGGGCCGTAGGGCAGGGTTGCCTGTCCCTGATTTACAGGGCCGTAGGGCAGGGTTGCCTGTCCCTGATATACAGGGCCTCAGGGCAGGGTTGCCTGTCCCTGATATACAGGGCCGTAGGGCAGGGTTGCTTGTCCCTGATTTACAGGGCCTTAGGGCAGGGTTGCTTGTCCCTGATATACAGGGCCTCAGGGCAGGGTTGCCTGTCCCTGATATACAGGGCCTTAGGGCAGGGTTGCTTGTCCCTGATATACAGGGCCGTAGGGCAGGGTTGCCTGTCCCTGATATACAGGGCCTTAGAGCAGGGTTGCCTGTCACTGATATACAGGGCCTTAGGTCAGGGTTGCCTGTCCCTGATATACAGGGCCTTAGAGCAGGGTTGCCTGTCCCTGAAATACAGTGCCTTAGAGCTTGGTTGCCTGTCCCTGATATACAGGGCCTTAGGGCAGGGTTGCCTGTCCCTGATATACAGGGCCTTAGGGCAGGGTTGCCTGTCCCTGAAATACAGTGCCTTAGAGCAGGGTTGCCTGTCCCTGATATACAGGGCCTTAGGGCAGGGTTGCCTGTCCCTGATATACAGGGCCTTAGGGCAGGGTTGCCTGTCCCTGATATACAGGGCCTTAGGGCAGGGTTTGCCTGTCCCTGATATACAGGGCCTTAGGGCAGGGTTTGCCTGTCCCTGATATACAGGGCCTTAGGGCAGGGTTTGCCTGTCCCTGATATACAGGGCCTTAGGGCAGGGTTTGCCTGTCCCTGATATACAGGGCCTTAGGGCAGGGTTTGCCTGTCCCTGATATACAGGGCCTTAGGGCAGGGTTTGCCTGTCCCTGATATACAGGGCCTTAGGGCAGGGTTTGCCTGTCCCTGATATACAGGGCCTTAGGGCAGGGTTTGCCTGTCCCTGATATACAGGGCCTTAGGGCAGGGTTTGCCTGTCCCTGATATACAGGGCCTTAGGGCAGGGTTTGCCTGTCCCTATACAGCACCTTCAGAAAGCATTGACATTGTCCTCGTTTTATTGTGTCACAAAGTGGAATTAAAATGGATTTAATTGTCTTGTTTTTGCGTGTGTCAACGATCTACACAAAAAGTGCTTTAATGTCAAAGTGGAAGAAAAATGTTAACATTTGAAAATGTTTTATGAAAAATAAAGCACTATATCTTGATTAGATAAGTATTCAACCCACTGAGTCAATACCTCTCACAAATAGAGAGAGGCGGAGAGAGAGGCGGAGAGAGAGAGGCGGAGAGAGAGAGGCGGAGAGAGAGGCGGAGGGAGCGAGGCGGAGAGAGAGGGCGAGGCGGAGAGAGAGAGCGAGGCAGAGAGAGAGCGAGGTGGAGAGAGCGAGGCAGAGAGAGAGCGAGGCAGAGAGAGAGCGAGGCAGAGAGAGAGCGAGGCGGAGAGAGAGATCGAGGCGGAGAGAGAGAGCGAGGCGGAGAGAGAGAGCGAGGCGGAGAGAGAGAGCGAGGCGGAGAGAGAGAGCGAGGCGGAGAGAGAGAGAGCGGCAGAGAGAGAGAGCGGCAGAGAGCGAGCGAGGCAGAGAGAGCGAGCGAGGCAGAGAGAGAGAGGCAGAGAGAGAGAGAGGCGGAGAGAGAGAGAGGCAGAGCAGAAGAGGAGAGGCGGAGAGAGAGAGAGGCAGAGAGAGAGAGAGGCGGAGAGAGAGACAGAGAGAGAGAGCAGAGAGAGAGAGGCAGAGAGAGAGAGGCAGAGAGAGAGAGAGGCAGAGAGAGAGGCAGAGAGAGAGAGCGAGGCGGAGAGAGAGAGAGCGGCAGAGAGAGAGAGCGGCAGAGAGAGCGAGCGAGGCAGAGAGAGCGAGCGAGGCAGAGAGAGAGAGGCAGAGAGAGAGAGAGGCGGAGAGAGAGAGAGGCAGAGAGAGAGAGGCAGAGAGAGAGAGAGGCGGAGAGAGAGAGAGGCAGAGAGAGAGAGAGGCGGAGAGAGAGAGGCGGAGAGAGAGAGAGGCAGAGAGAGAGAGGCAGAGAGAGAGAGAGGCAGAGAGAGAGGCAGAGAGAGAGAGCGGCAGAGAGAGAGAGCGGCAGAGAGAGAGGGCGGAGAGAGAGAGGCGGAGGAGAGAGGCAGAGAGAGAGAGAGGCGGAGATAGAGGGCGGAGAGAGAGAGGCGGAGAGAGAGAGAGGCAGAGAGAGAGAGGCAGAGAGAGAGAGGCAGAGAGAGAGAGAGGCAGAGAGAGAGGCAGAGAGAGAGAGCGAGGCGGAGAGAGAGAGAGCGGCAGAGAGAGAGAGCGGCAGAGAGAGCGAGCGAGGCAGAGAGAGCGAGCGAGGCAGAGAGAGAGAGGCAGAGAGAGAGAGAGGCGGAGAGAGAGAGGGCAGAGAGAGAGAGGCAGAGAGAGAGAGAGGCGGAGAGAGAGAGAGGCAGAGAGAGAGAGAGGCGGAGAGAGAGAGGCGGAGAGAGAGAGAGGCAGAGAGAGAGGCAGAGAGAGAGAGAGGCAGAGAGAGAGGCAGAGAGAGAGAGCGGCAGAGTCGGCAGAGAGAGAGAGGCGGAGAGAGAGAGGCGTGAGAGAGGCAGAGAGAGAGAGGCAGAGAGAGAGAGGCAGAAGAGAGGCGGAGAAATGGCAGAGAGAGAGAGGCAGAGAGAGAGAGGCGGAGAGAGAGAGAGAGGGGCAGAGAGAGAGAGGCAGAGAGAGAGAGGCAGAGAGAGAGAGGCGGAGAGAGAGAGGCGGAGAGAGAGAGAGGCAGAGAGAGAGGCAGAGAGAGAGAGAGGCAGAGAGAGAGAGGCAGAGAGAGACACAAAAAGAGGCAGAGAGAGAGAGGCGGAGAGAGAAGAGGCAGAGAGAGAGAGGCAGAGAGAAGAAGAGAGAGGCAGAGAGAGAGAGGCAGAGAGAGAGGCAGAGAGAGAGAGCGAGGCGGAGAGAGAGAGAGCGGCAGAGAGAGCCCGGCAGAGCGAGCGAGCGTCAGGCAGAGAGAGCGAGCGAGGCAGAGAGAGAGAGGCAGAGAGAGAGAGAGGCGGAGAGAGAGAGGCAGAGAGAGAGAGGCGGAGAGAGAGAGAGGCAGAGAAAGAGAGGCGGAGAGAGAGAGAGAGACAGAGAGAGAGGGCAGAGAGAGAGAGAGAGGCAGAGAGAGAGAGGCAGAGAGAGAGAGAGACAGAGAGAGAGAGACAGGCGGAGAGAGAGAGAGGCAGAGAAAGAGAGGCGGAGAGAGAGAGAGAGACAGAGAGAGAGAGGCAGAGAGAGAGAGAGAGGCAGAGAGAGAGAGGCAGAGAGAGAGAGAGACAGAGAGAGAGAGACAGAGAGAGAGAGACAGAGAAAGAGAGGCAGAGAGAGAGAGGCAGAGAGAGCGAAGCTGCAAGATAAAGAAAAGGCAGGCACCATGAATGTGGAATAATGTGGTCGGTGGTTGAGGAGCCTCACAGAGACCAAACAGGAACATGTAGGCACCTGCCCTCTCAGTCAATCATCAAAGGTTCCCGCCACTACCCCTCCTTCCCCTCAGCCCTCCCTCCTTCCCCTCACCCCCTCCCTCAGCCCTCCCTCCTTACCCTCACCTGTAGGTTTCAGAGACAGGCCCCAGGCACCTGTAGGTTTCACCCCCAGGCACCTGTAGGTTTCAGAGACAGGCCCCAAGCACCTGTAGGTTTCAGAGACAGGCCCCAAGCACATGTAGGTTTCAGAGACAGGCCCCAGGCACCTGTAGGTTTCAGAGACAGGCCCCAGGCACCTGTAGGTTTCAGAGACAGGCCCCAGGCACCTGTAGGTTTCAGAGACAGGCCCCAAGCACCTGTAGGTTTCAGAGACAGGCCCCAAGCACCTGTAGGTTTCAGAGACAGGCCCCAAGCACCTGTAGGTTTCAGAGACAGGCCCCAGGCACCTGTAGATTTCAGAGACAGGCCCCAGGCACCTGTAGGTTTCAGAGACAGGCCCCAAGCACCTGTAGGTTTCAGAGACAGGCCCCAGGCACCTGTAGGTTTCAGAGACAGGCCCCAGGCACCTGTAGGTTTCAGAGACAGGCCCCAAGCACCTGTAGGTTTCAGAGACAGGCCCCAGGCACCTGTAGGTTTCAGAGACAGGCCCCAAGCACCTGTAGGTTTCAGAGACAGGCCCCAGGCACCTGTAGGTTTCAGAGACAGGCCAGACAGTTGTATTTAGTCTATTCATGATCCAGTTTCTGTTCTGTAGTTTTATTGAGACTGAGGTGTGTGTTACTCAGGCTTGCGTGCTGTCTAACACTCCCAAACTACCCATAGGCATCAGATGAACACCTCCGACTGACTCTATTCTACTGGACTCTGACTATTCTACTGGGCTCTGACTCTATTCTACTGGACTCTATTCTACTGGCCTCTGACTCTATTCTACTGGACTCTATTCTACTGGGCTCTGACTCTATTCTACTGGACTCTGACTCTATTCTACTGGACTCTATTCTACTGGACTCTAACTCTATTCTACTGGACTCTGACTCTATTCTACTGGACTCTGACTCTATTCTACTGGACTCTGACTCTATTCTACTGGACTCTGACTCTATTCTACTGGACTATGCATCTATTCTACTGGACTCGAACACTATTCTACTGGACTCTGACTCTATTCTACTAGACTCTGACTCTATTCTACTGGACTCTGACTCTATTCTACTGGAAACATTGATTCCACTTCACTTTCAGTTCAGTTTCTCATCCTGCCGGTATTGCTCATGTGGTCGAGCGCCCAGGTGGTGGGTTCAATTCCCCCCAGGGATCACAATACACACAAAAGTGTCTGCTAAGTGGTATACTGTCTGACAATGTGGTTTGATTCGGGCTTCTATCTAAGCACGCTTCCTATGTCTTGTCTAGTGACTTCATAGCTCTCTACAGGGTTACGCTTATTCTGCTGTCCATTGTATGACACAGGACCGAGTTTGGGTAAAAACACTGGTTTAAAATAGCTTCTCTATATATTAAACAATCTGTCATCTGATAATTGCCGTCGGCGTTATTCTCCTGTCAGCAGGAAAGCCTCGGGGTTAAGGAGATGTTGAGGTATGCGCTGCCTGAGATGGATGACATCATCCTGTCTTTATTTACGGATGGAAGAGGAGGAGAAGATAGGAGAGAGTTCATGCTGACTGATGTGACAGGATGTTTCCATGGAGCATCGCTCACCACATGATGCACCCAGGGAGGGAGAGGGAGAGAGAGGGAGAGGGAGAGGGAGAGAGAGGGAGAGGGAGAGGGAGAGGAGGGAGGGAGGGGAGAGGGAGAGAGAGGGAGGGGAGGGAGGGAGAGAGAGAGAGAGAGAGAGAGGCACGCAGAAAGATGGATCTATGGCCCTCTACACATCCCTCTGATACTCCCTCTACCTCTTTCTTGACCTCCTTTTCACTCTACTGCTCTTTCATTCTCTCTTTCTCACCCTCTTTTATTCCCTCTCCACCTTTACTTCACTCCCTTTCTCTAGAGAGCGAGAGAGAGACTGTTGGATCCTTTCTCTAGAGAGAGACTGTTGGATCCTTTCTCTAGAGAGAGAGACTGTTGGATCCTTTCTCTAGAGAGAGACTGTTGTCATACTCTGTCTCAGCTTTTCTTTCACTCTGTTTCATTCTCTCTCTTTCTCTACCTCTTTTCTCACTCTGTCATGGAGGAGAGGGGAGGGCGACTGGAGAGGAGAGGGGAGGGCGACTGGAGAGGAGAGGGGAGGGCGACTCTGAAGTGACATGGGCACTAGTCTTAAGAGGCTCTCTCTCTCTCCTCCCTTTCCCCCTTTCCTCCTTCCCTTCCCTCCTTCCATCCTTCCTTTCCCACTTCCCTCCTTCCCTTCCCTCCTTTCCTTCCCTTCCTTTTCCCCCTTCCCTCCTTCCCTTCCATCCTTCTTCCCTTCCATCCTTCCTTTCCCTCCTTCCCTTCTTCCCTTCCCTTCTTCCCTTCCCTCCTTCCCTTTCATCCTTCCTCCTTTCTTCCCTTCCCTCCTTCCCTTCCATCCTTCCTTTCCCTCCTTCCCTTCTTCCCTTCCCTTCTTCCCTTCCCTCCTTCCCTTCCATCCTTCCTTTCCTTCCCTTCCCTTCCATCCTTCCCTTCCTTTCCCCCTTCCCTCCTTGCCTTCCATCCTTCCTTTCCCTCCTTCCCTTCTTCCCTTCCCTCCTTCCCTTCCACCCTTCCTCATTTCTTCCCTTCCTTCACTTACTTGTAGGAGGTAACGCATCCCAAATGCCACCCTATTCCCTATATAGTGCACTACTTTAGACCAGGGCCTAGCACCCTATTCCCTACACTGTGTACTACTTTAGACCAGGGCCTAGCACCCTATTCCCTACACTGTGTACTACTTTGGACCAGAGACATATGGATACCATGTAGGGAACAGGGATCCGTTTGGGAAGACACAGTCTCCAATTCTTCCTCCTACGCCCCTGTCACCTCCTCTTGAAGTGAAGTTTACTCTAAACCTTTAAAGTAAATTGTGACACGTCGATGACACTTCCCTCATCCACGTGTAGCGGGACCTTCTGTCTTAAACCCCAATGTGTCTCCCTCAAACATATGTTCCAAATGTCACTTTATTCCCTATATAGTGCACTACTTTAGACCAGGGCCTAGCACCCTATTCCCTATATAGTGCTCTACTTTAGACCAGGGCCTAGCACCCTATTCCCTATATAGTGCACTACTTTTGACCAGGGCCTAGCACCCTATTCCCTATATAGTGCACTACTTTAGACCAGAGCCTAGCACCCTATTCCCTATATAGTGCACTACTTTTGACCAGGGCCTAGCACCCTATTCCCTATATAGTGCACTACTTTTGACCAGGCCCTAGCACCCTATTCCTTATATAGTGCACTACTTTTGACCAGGGCCTAGCACCCTATTCCCTATATAGTGCACTACTTTTGACCAGGGCCTAGCACCCTATTCCCTATATAGTGCACTACTTTTGACCAGGGCCCCGTAGGGCTCTATATAAGGGTCATTTGGGATGCCCCCCCATCCCCAGTCAGGAATGTTGTTGTTTATCAATGTTGCATTAGCACATTGACTAGAGAACTTCCTAAATCAACCCTGCTGGCTGACCTCCGGTAGTCTGCTGTGATACTGCTCAGCCAGAGGGCATAGGTCAACGTGTGTATGGGAGACAGTGCGTGTGTGTGTGTTGGCAGACAGCGGAGACGGGGGCTTCCCTACTCCCTATACCTTTCTCCTTGAGATGTCGACTCCTTCATTCATCCTCAGATGATTTAATTGGTCCAAGATATATGATGGAAGCTCTCTCTTAGCCCGTGCACCAATGAAATGCGTCTAAAATCCAATAAAGGGAAAGTGAAAAGTGGTAGGGAATGGAGAAGTGAAGACATCTGGCCACAGCTTCCAATGGACCATATAGTCCATAGCACAGGGCAGCACACTGTCCTCAGACTAACCTTGTCCCCGGGCTATTGCGCACAACATTATCCATTCAGAGTTGGCCTTAGTGGAAGTGGCCATAGGGATGGGAGTGACTATGGGAGTGACTATGGGAGTGACTATGGGAGTGACCTTACTGAGTAAAGTATTTGTCATCGTTTAATTTTTGTGAATCGAACGACTGCGAGGAGTGGCAGGAACTTGTGGTGTGCTAGCAAAAACATTCCCCCCCTGGCCTCAAAGGGAGAAAAAACAATAGGCCCTACCTTCCTGCTAGATGCTAGCTAATTACCAAAGGACATAGCTAGCTAGATAATTAACAAAGGACATAGCTAGCTAACTAATTAGCAATTAGCAAAGGACATAGCTAGCTAGAAAATTAGCAAAGGACACAGCTAGCTAGATAATTAGCAAAGGTAACGGCTAGCTAGCTAATTAGCAAAGGACATAGCTAGCTAGATAATTAGCAAAGGACATAGCTAGCTAGCTAATAGCTTCACACGAGAAGAAGAAAGACTACACCCTTAGAATCTGTGGTTGACGTGTGTCGCGCTTGTTGGGAAAATACGATCCCATAACAGATACAAACACAATCTCTTCATTGCCAAGACGGGTAGATGATTGGTTGGTAGATTACGCTGATTAAGCCAATCCTTAAAAAATGGTTGACCTCCACAAGTCTGGTTCATCCTTGCGAGCAATTTCCAAACGCCTGAAGGTACCACGTTCATCTGTACAAACTTTAGTACGCAAGTATAAACACCTTGGGACCACGCAGCCGTCATACCGCTCAGGAAGGAGACACTTTCTGTCATCTAGAGATACTTTGGTGCGAAAAGTGCAAATCAATCCCAGAACAACAGCAAAGGACTGGAGGAAACATGTACAAAAGTATCGATATCCACAGTCAAACGAGTCCTATATCGACATAACCTGATAGGCCGCTCAGCACCACCCCATCCGTGAAGCAAGGGGTTGGCAGCATCATGTTGTGGGGTACTTTGCTGCAGGAGGGACTGGTGCACTTCACAAAATAGGTGGCATCATGAGGAGGAAAATGATGTGGATATATTGAAGCAACATCTCAAGACATCAGTCAGGAAGTTAAAGCTTGATCGCAAATGGGTCTTCCAAATGGACAGAATTGTGGCAAAATGGCTTAAGGAGTGGCCATCACAAAGCCCTGACCTCAATCCTATAGAACATTTGTGGGCAGAACTGAAAAAGTGTGTGCGAGCAAGGAGGCCTACAAACTTGACTTAGTTACACCAGCTCTGTCAGGAGGAATGGGCCAAAATTCATCCAACTTATTGTGGGAAGCTTGTGGAAGGCTACCCGAAACGCTTGACCCAAGTTAAACAATTTAAAGTCAATGCTACCAAATACTAATTGAGTGTATGTAATCTTCTGACCCACTGGGAATGTGATGAAAGAAATAAAAGCTGAAATAAATCATTCTCTCTACTATTATTCTGACATTTCACATTCTTAAAATAAAGTGGTGATCCTAACTGACCTAAAACAGGGATTTTTTTACTAGGATTAAATGTCAGGAATTGTGAAAAACTGAGTTTAAATGTATTTGGCTAAGGTGTATGTAAACTTCCGACTTCATATGTATATACTGTGTTCTCGTCAAGTCCATCCTATATAACTACTGCTATGTACTATTCTATCCACGTATTCTTCAGATATACTACATATTCTATCCACATACTGTCCATAACATCTGTACATACCATCGTATATGCAGTGCATTCTGAAAGTATTCAGACCCCTTGACTTTTCCCACATTTTGTTACGTTACAGCCTTATTCTAAAATCGATTTTAAAAAATGCATCATCAACCTACAAACAATATCCCATAATGACATCACAATATCCCATAATGACATCACAATATCCCATAATGACATCACAATATCCCATAATGACAAAGCAAAAACAGGTTTTTAGAAATGTTGGCACATTTTTTAATTCCTTCGACCTCATGGCTTGGTTTTTGCTCTGACATTCACTGTCAACTGTGGGACCTTTTATATAGACAGGTGTGTGCCTTTTCCAAATCATGTGCAATCAATTGAATTTACCACAGGTGGACTCCAATCTAGTTGTAGAAACATCTCAAGGATGATCAATGGAAACAGGATGCACCTGAGCTCAATTTCAAGTCTCATAGCGAAGGGTCAGAATACTTATCTAAATAAGGTATTTATGTTTTCACGTTGTCATTATGGGGTATTGTGATCTCATTACGGGGTATTGTGATGTCATTACGGGGTATTGTGATGTCATTACGGGGTATTGTGATGTCATTACGGGGTATTGTGATGTCATTACGGGGTATTGTGATGTCATTACGGGGTATTGTGATGTCATTACGGGGTATTGTGATGTCATTACGGGGTATTGTGACGTCATTATGGGGTATTGTGATGTCATTACGGGGTATTGTGATGTCATTATGGGGTATTGTGATGTCATTATGGGGTATTGTGATGTCATTACAGGGTATTGTGATGTCATTATGGGGTATTGTGATGTCATTATGGGGTATTGTGATGTCATTACGGGGTATTGTGATGTCATTACGGGGTATTGTGATGTCATTATGGGGTATTGTGATGTCATTATAGGGGTATTGTGATGTCATTATGGGGTATTGTGATGTCATTATGGGGTATTGTGATGTCATTATGGGGTATTGTGATGTCATTATAGGGGTATTGTGATGTCATTATGGGGTATTGTGATGTCATTATGGGGTATTGTGATGTCATTATAGGGGTATTGTGATGTCATTATGGGGTATTGTGATGTCATTACGGGGTATTGTGATGTCATTATGGGGTATTGTGATGTCATTATGGGGTATTGTGATGTCATTATGGGGTATTGTGATGTCATTATAGGGGTATTGTGATGTCATTATGGGGTATTGTGATGTCATTATGGGGTATTGTGTGTAGTTTGATGAGGAACATGTTTTATTTAATCCATTTTAGAATAAGGCTGTAACGTAACACAATGTGGAAAAGTCAAGGGGTCTGAATACTTTCAGAATGCGCTGTATATGTATGCGAACCAATACAATGTTATTTGATTTGACACTCTCTGTGAATTTGGCCGTAAGTCATTCTGGGAACAACATTACTCTCTGACAGGGTTCCCACTACATGGCCAAACTGTAAAACCAAAATGGTCTGTATTGTGAAAATGTATGCATTTTTTCCCCTTTTGGTCTTAAAGGTTAGAGTTGGGTTTACAATCTGATTTGAAGAAGAGACATTGTAGAACTAGGCGAGGCTTCTGACTTTACAACTTGGCCAGGTGATGACGACCCTCAGACAGACATTCCCTCTTTTTTTGATGAGCTTTTGTCAACTAAATCCTATTTGTTAGTTTGTTTTTGTTGTTGTTGTTGTGGTAGGTATATATTATATATTAATCTCTGGCAGAGAACCCCACAACTGGTCCAGGTATGAGAATATACCGGTCTACTATACTGCCTACCTGTACTGCCTACCTGTACTGCCTACCCGTACTGCCTACCTGTACTGCTTATCTGGCTCAGGTAAAGTCTCTCTGATAGCCGTTACAGCTGATCCAGGTACAAGAGTCTACCTGTCTACCTGGCTGAAACTACAGTCTGCCTGTCTACAGTCTACCTGTCTACAGTCTACCTGGCTGAAACTACAGTCTGCCTGTCTACAGTCTACCTGGCTGAAACTACAGTCTGCCTGTCTACAGTCTACCTGGCTGAAACTACAGTCTGCCTGTCTACAGTCTACCTGACTGAAACTACAGTCTGCCTGTCTACAGTCTACCTGACTGAAACTACAGTCTACCTGTCTACAGTCTACCTGGCTGAAACTACAGTCTACCTGGCTGAAACTACAGTCTGCCTGTCTACAGTCTACCTGGCTGAAACTACAGTCTGCCTGTCTACAGTCTACCTGTCTACAGTCTACCTGTCTACAGTCTACCTGGCTGAAACTACAGTCTGCCTGTCTACAGTCTACCTGGCTAAAACTACAGTCTACCTGTCTACAGTCTGCCTGTCTACAGTCTACCTGACTACAGTCTACCTGGCTGAAACTACAGTCTGCCTGTCTACAGTCTACCTGGCTTAAACTACAGTCTGCCTGTCTACAGTAGTCTACCTGTCTACAGTCTACCTGTCTACAGTCTACCTGGCTTAAACTACAGTCTGCCTGTCTACAGTCTACCTGGCTGAAACTACAGTCTGCCTGTCTACAGTCTACCTGTCTAAAGTCTACCTGTCTACAGTCTACCTGGCTTAAACTACAGTCTGCCTGTCTACAGTCTACCTGTCTACAGTCTACCTGTCTACAGTCTACCTGTCTACAGTCTGCCTGTCTACAGTCTACCTGTCTACAGTCTACCTGTCTACAGTCTGCCTGTCTACAGTCTACCTGACTGAAACTACAGTCTGCCTGTCTACAGTCTACCTGTCTACAGTCTACCTGTCTACAGTCTACCTGGCTGAAACTACAGTCTACCTGTCTACAGTCTACCCGGCTGAAACTACAGTCTGCCCGGGTAGCCGGCCCAGGTAAAATCTCTGAGGGCTGTCTGGTTCCCAGATGTGGGCCAGGTAAATGTGGCGGCAGGTAGCCTAGTGGTTAGAGTGTTGGGCCAGTAACCGAAAGGTTGATGGATCAAATCCCCGAGCAGACAAGATAAAAATCTGTCCCTGGACAAGGCAGTTAACCCACTGTTAACCTCTGCCATTTACACTGAACAAAAATGTGAAATGCAACATGTAAAGTGTTGGTCCCATGTTTCATGAGCTGAAATAAAAGAGCCCAAAAATGTTCCACACTCACAAAAAGCTGATGTCTCTCAAATTTTGTGCAGAAATGAGTTTACATGCCTGATAGTGAGCATTTCTCCTTTCCCAAGATAATCCATCCACTTGACAGGTGTGGCATATCAAGAAGCTGATTAAACTGCATGACCATTACACAGGTGCACCTTGTGCTGATGATAATAAAAGGCCACTCTAAAATGTGCTGTTTTGTCACACAACACAATGCCAATGATGTCTCAAGTTTTGAAGGAGCATGAAATTGGCATGCTGACTGCAGGAATGTCCACCAGAGCTGTTGCCAGAGAATTGAATGTTCATTTCTCTACCAGAAGCCGCCTCCAACGTCGTTTAAGAGAATTTGGCAGTACGTCCAACCTGTCTCACAACAGCAGACCACCTGTAGCCACACCAGCCCAGGACCTCTACATCTGGCTTCTTCACCTGCGGGATTGTCTGAGACCAGCCACCTGGACAGCTGATGGAACTGTGGGTTTGCACACCTGAAGAAATTCTGCACAAACTGTCAGAAACTGTATTCATCTGCCGCCATCACCTCATGTTTCAGCATGATAATACACTACCCCATGTCGCAAGGATCTGTACACAATTCCTGGAAGCTGAAAATGTCCCAGTTCTTCCATGGCCTGCATACTCACCAGACATGTCACCCATTGAGCATGTTTGGGATGCTCTGGATCGACGTGTACGATAGCATGTTCCAGTTCCCTCCAATATCTAGTTCCCTCCAATAGCAACTTTACACAGCTACTGAAGAGGAGTGGGACAACATTCCACAGGCCAAAATCAACAGCCTGAACAACTCTATGTGAAGGAGATGTGTCGCACTGCATGAGGCAAATGGTGGTCACACCAGATACTGACTGGTTTTCTGATCCACACCCCACTACCTTTTTAATATCTGTGACCAAAATATGCATATCTGTATTCCAAGTCGTGAAATCCATAGATTAGGGCCTAATGAATTATTTAAATTAACTCATTTTCTTATATGAACTGTAACTCAGTAAAATCTTTGAAATTGTTGCATGTTGCGTTTATATTTTTGTTCAGTTTATTTAAAGCTTCAGGAGGAAGAGAGAGAAGGGTGGGGGGGTGCAATTACAGCCCTGCAGCCTGAAGGAACAGGCATGGAGAAGGAACAGGAATGTACAGGAGAGAGAGAAGGGGAGAGAGGGAACCAGAGAGAGGGAAGGAGAGAGAGAAGTGGAGAGAGGGAAGGGGAGAGAGGGAAGGGGAGAGAGAGAAGGGGAGAGAGAGAAGGGAGAGAGAGAGAAGGAGAGAGGGAAGGGGAGAGAGAGAAGGGGAGAGAGAGAAGGGGAGAGAGAAGGAGAGAGAGAGAAGGAGAGAGGGAAGGGGAGAGAGAGAAGGGGAGAGAGAGAAGGGGAGAGGGAAGGAGAGAGAGAGAAGGAGAGGGGGGGAGGGAGAGAGAGAGAAGGAGAGAGAGGGAAGGAGAGAGAGAAGGAGAGAGGGAAGGGGAGGGAGGAGAGGAGAGAGGGGAGAGAGAGAGAAGGGGAGAGAGAGAGAAGGAGAGAGAGAGAAGGGGAGAGAGAACGGGAGAGAGAAGGAGGGAGGGAAGGGGGGAGAGAAGGAGAGAGAGAGAAAGAGAGAGGGAAGAGGAGAGAGAGAAGGGGAGAGAGAAGGAGAGAGAGAGAGAGAGAGAGAGAAGGGGAGAGAGAAGGAGAGAGAGAAGGAGAGAGAGAAGGAGAGCGAGGGAAGGAGAGAGAGAAGTTGTTATAGGTGATGTAAGCAAATTGTTAAACAACTATGTAGTTGAGGAGGATGAGCAGAGACCAACAACAACAGATTTCAGGAGCAGAAACATGTTGCCTGGACCCTGTAGCTCTCACCATGAAACTGAGTGTCCTAATTAGCTATAGCTGTTGGTTAACTTCATTCCTCCCTGTCTTACCCAACCACACACAGCCTAGCTAGCCTATGCCTTATGCTTTCAGACAGTTGAAAGCTCCCAGTGTGAGAGAAGAGATTACAGAATGAAAAGAGGGAAAGAGAGAGAGCGACTGAGAGAGACAGAGAGAGAGAGAGAGAGAGAGAGAGAGAAAGAGAGACAAAGGGAGAGTCTGAGGATTAGACAGAGAGGAAAAGGAGGGTTGTCTCTCTCTATCTCTCCTGGGGTTTAAGCAGACATACACACAGAACAAAGACCAATCGGAGAAGGTGCCACTTGTCTGTCCTTGGCTTAAACCAGTGGTTCCCAAACTGTCTGTTCCGATTATTATGATGATCATCGATTTATTTCTCATCTAAATTTCCTCTTGCAAGTTGCAATTAGTAGAATGCACAAATTGCCATTTTGAAATGGGTTAGTGCATCAGTAGTTTTCCTCTTGTCCTGTCAGTAATGTCCAGATCAACTAGCCCGAGTCAGCTAACGTTTTTGAGCTAGTTTTTTTTTTTTTGCCCATAGATTTTGTTGTAATGTTTGAATGA
Source organism: Oncorhynchus tshawytscha (assembly GCF_018296145.1). Lineage (NCBI taxonomy): Eukaryota > Metazoa > Chordata > Actinopteri > Salmoniformes > Salmonidae > Oncorhynchus > Oncorhynchus tshawytscha. Next base: position 83,394,400 of record NC_056444.1, on the reverse strand, counting down.
TTCAGATGAACAAACATAAACATGGCAAAATGTGTATCTTACAAGAAATTAGCTTTATAAAACTAAATATGTTCTCTCCACCCTATAGCAAAATGTGTATATTACAAGACATTAGATTTAAAACTAAATATGTTTTCTCCACCCAAAAGCAAAATGCGTATATAATAATATATTAGCTTTAAAACTCGATGTTATCTCTACCCTATAGGAAAATGTGGAGTGCGGGGGGAGGGGGGTGTGGGATGTTCCCCAATGATGGAAGGGGGCCCTGAGTTTTACTTTTGAAATTTCCTGCCGCCCCTTCTGGTTTGCTTAACGTAAGGATTTTAAAATTATTTATATTTCTACTTTTGATACTAAAGTATATTTCAAACCAAATACTTTAAAACTTGTACTCAAGTAGTATTTTACTTTCACTTTTACTTGAGTCATTTTCTGTTAAGGTATCTTTACTTTTACTCAAGTATAACAATTGAGCATTTTTTCTACCACTGCATTGCTTCCGAGTGGCGTGGTGGTCTTACTGACCCTGGTTTGATTCCAGGCTGTATCACAACCGGCCGCGATTGGGAGTCCCATAGGGTGGGCACAATTGGCCCAGTGTCATCCAGGGTAGGCTGTCATTGTAAATAAGAATTTGTTCTTAAACTGACTTGTCTAGTTAAATAAAGGTTAAAAAAGGCAACATTTTTATCAATGACTCCAACAACAAGTATGACAACCGAGTATATTTGTTCACCTGTGCATTTCTCCCCCTGACACCCAGTCACACACAGCCCATGTCTCTCAGGCACAGTCTCCTTCCCCTGTCCGAGACACCGACCCTGAATGGCACCATATTCCCTATTTCATGCACTACTGTTGACAAAAGCCCATGTGTTTCTGGGGATACGGTGTCCAGCAGTCTTCAACTCCCAGGAATGCGTCCCAAATTGTACCCTATTCCCTACCTAGTGCACTACCCAATGGGGTCTGGTCAAAAGTAATGCACTATGTAGGCGAATAGGGTGGCATTTTGGGACGTAAACCAAGTCTAGCTCAATCTTCCTGTTGTTTCAGATCATTTTTTGGGGGGTTGATCTTGGGAATCCCAGGCAGGGCAGTGACTTGTCGGAGGAGCTGAGATACTGTGTTTGGTGTTCTTCTGTACGTTCTGTTGGGGGAAGGCTGAGTAACTCCAGACAGACAGGAGCGAAAAGGAGACACCGCAAGAATGGCAGAACTGATTAAAATGTTCATTTATTTTGTAACAGTAGAGAAGATGTATTTGAACTTGGATATTATAACCACATATTGACACGCTTGATCTGCGTTTTGAGATTTATTACAAAGTTCCATATCAATTTCCCCTATGGAATCTCATTCCCTGCCATGCCAAATCTGTCAATCAGAGAGAGAGACCAGTCCCAGGGGCAATAGAGAGGTGTGTGTAGTTGTTGCAACCTGGTCACAGAGCACTTCGTATTATTCTGTACATAAATCCGCAAAGCTCCATTTAGCTTGTTATGTTTGGTATGGTTACATAAGACAGATGGTTACTTAAGGCAAAACCTCAAAGGTGGGTGGATTTTTTATTTAACCTTTATTTAACTAGGCAAGTCAGTTAAGAACACATTCTTATTTTCATTAACGGCCTAGGAACAGTGGGTTAACTTTCCTGTTCAGGGGCAGAACGACAGATTTGTACCTTGTCAGCTCGGGGGATTCCATCTTCCAACTTTTCGGTTACTAGTTCAACGCTCTAACCACTAGGCTACCTGCCGCCCCTTCTGGTTTGCTTAACGTAAGGATTTTAAAATTATTTATACTTCTACTTTTGATACTTAAGAATATTTTAGCAACTACATTTACTTTTGATCCTTCAGTATATTTCAAACCAAATACTTAAAAACTTTTACTCAAGTAGTATTTTACTGGGTGACTTTCACTTTTACTTGAGTCCTCCAGATCAGAGGCAGTAGAGGACCAGGGATGTTCTCTGTTTAGTGAGTCCTCCAGATCAGAGGCAGTAGGGATGACCAGGGATGTTCTCTGTTTAGTGAGTCCTCCAGATCAGAGGCAGTAGAGGACCAGGGATGTTCTCTGTTTAGTGAGTCCTCCAGATCAGAGGCAGTAGATGACCAGGGATGTTCTCTGTTTAGTGAGTCCTCCAGATCAGAGGCAGTAGAGGACCAGGGATGTTCTCTGTTTAGTGAGTCCTCCAGATCAGAGGCAGTAGATGACCAGGGATGTTCTCTGTTTAGTGAGTCCTCCAGATCAGAGGCAGTAGATGACCAGGGATGTTCTCTGTTTATTGAGTCCTCAAGATCAGAGGCAGTAGATGACCAGGGATGTTCTCTGTTTAGTGAGTCCTCCAGATCAGAGGCAGTAGATGACCAGGGATGTTCTCTGTTTAGTGAGTCCTCCAGATCAGAGGCAGTAGATGACCAGGGATGTTCTCTGTTTCCTCCAGTGAGTCCTCCAGATCAGAGGCAGTAGATGACCAGGGATGTTCTCTGTTTGTTCTCTGTTTAGTGAGTCCTCCAGATCAGAGGCAGTAGATGACCAGGGATGTTCTCTGTTTAGTGAGTCCTCCAGATCAGAGGCAGTAGGGATAGTGAGTCCTGTTCCTGTTTAGATCCAGAGGCAGTAGATGACCAGGGATGTTCTCTGTTTAGTGAGTCCACCAGATCAGAGGCAGTAGGGATGACCAGGGATGTTCTCTGTTTAGTGAGTCCTCCAGATCAGAGGCAGTAGATGACCAGGGATGTTCTCTGTTTAGTGAGTCCACCAGATCAGAGGCAGTAGGGATGACCAGGGATGGTCTCTTGATAAGTGTGCTAATTGGATTGAGTAATAAGTACAGAATTTTCTTTAGGAATGTAGTGGAGTAAAAGTAAAAGTTGTCAAAAATATAAATAGTAAAGTACAGATACACCCCAAAACGTATTTTTACTTAGGTACTTTACACCAGCGTGTGGATGGGTGGGCATATAAATCCAATGTCTAGCAACCCAAAGGTTTAGAGGTCAATCTAATTATGGACAATTTTACTTTTTTTTTTTGTTGTTTAGCTACTTTGCAACTACTTAGCATGTTAGCTAAATGCCTTCCCCTAACCTTAACCATTTAGCTAACCCTTCCCCCAACCTTAATAATTTAATCTAACTCCTAAATTGAACCTTTATTAAACCATAGCCTAGCTAACGTTAGCGAGCTACCTAATGTTAGCACCTAGCTAGAATTCGTAACATAACATACGTTTTTCGCAAATTCGTAACATATTGTACAATTTTCAAATTCGTAACATAAAAATACGATTTGTAATTAGTAACATATCATCCGAAATGGATGATGGACATCCACAAATGAATACATACCACACAAAACGCAACATATCATACTAAATGGAGTGTCTCGGATTTTACATACAGAATCATGAGAAATGCTCTGAGAACAGGTTGAGTCTGTACAGACTGACGCATCATATTCCCTACAGTAACCCGTGGCATTGAGCCGTCCCGGTGCAGACACACGGGCAGAAAGAGAGCGAGGAGTGGAGGGAGAGAGAGGACAGAATAGAGCTCAGCACAGATAGGTGCCCGCCCAAGCGAGAGACAGCCACCACAGCAACAGGCTTTCAGCGCACAGACAGCTCTCCACCGCTCAATGTTTCAGAGCTAACCGTTGACCTCTTTTTCTATCGCTTTTACCATCGATTTCTACTTTTTAATAAACCAGGAAAGTTTATCATATCGGTTATTGTAGTTAATTGCTATTCGTTTTTTTTTGGGGGGGTTGTTTTTTTCTCTTGCCCTGTCGTCTATTTATCTAACAAACTGCTGCAGAGCACCGACAGGTGACTATGGCGAAGGGACCGGTGCTGGTGACTCGATCCCTGGCGGCTGGCGGCCCTACGCGGCTTGTTTTGCTGCTGTTATGTCCGCTAATCTGCGGCCTCTCGGCGCAGGGCCAGGAGCTACCAACCAACCGGGTGAATGGCTACAGCCTGCACCCACCTTATTTTAACCTAGCGGAAGGGACCAAAGTCACGGCGACAGCGACCTGCGGAGAAGGGGACAATGGGCGGTCGATACGTGATTTGTACTGCAAGCTGGTCGGAGGGCCAGTGTCAGGGGACCCGAGTCAAACCATCCAGGTAAGAATTTTAAATACGTTTATAGTTTTTGTTGCTTCATTAAAATCAAGTCAGGCATTGTTAACGGGGCAATACACGTTTTCTGCAACCTGTATTTTGTATTTACTAACTTTAAACCAGACTTCTTTTAAATTAGTATTATTAGTGTAATATTTAAAGAAGTATAGGGTATTTTCTGCACTTTCGTTAACACCTGTCTCCACATACCTCGGAGTGAGTGATCCGTGCGGTGAGAGCAACAGTGGTGTTGTTGCCGAGATAGGAGACTTTATGAATGAGTTATAACTTATCCGTTATTAACTTCGTAATTAGCCTACCCGTAGTTTCTGAAAGAGATTGGTAGCTACACATATGTTAAAGCGGGAAATCAGAATGAGAAACAATATCAAAACGTAACCCACCTCATGATTTGGTAAAACCGCTCTCAAATTAATAGACGAAGAACTATGGCTGCAAAGAATGACCGTCCATTGACATCAACGTTATAGTTTTAACCACGTTTTGAGGCTGCATAGTGTTTGTTTACATTTTTCTTTGTGTACAGACAATGGAGTAAAACAAGCTTCTATTTTGGGTTTGATGGGGTACAACAGTTCAATCGATTACAGGCTTAATTGAATGAACAAGCAGAGACTGAATGCAACATGGCATTATATTAACTAGTTTGGGAGTATGGCCTCCAGGAATGCTCCTGGAAAACAGATGATGAATGGCCTCATCACCAAATGCATTGGTACAGTATGACGAGGTGTAATGATGACCTCATCACTATATGTATTGGTACAGTATGAGGAGTTGTAATGATGACCTCATCACCAAATGCATTGGTACGGTATGAGGAGTTGTAATGATGACGTCATCACTATACGTATTGGTACAGTATGACGAGGTGTAATGATGACCTCATCACTATATGTATTGGTACAGTATGACGAGGTGTAATGATGACCTCATCACTATATGTATTGGTACAGTATGATGAAGTGTAATGATGACCTCACCACTATATGTATTGGTACAGTATGACGAGGTGTAATGATGACCTCATCACTATATGTATTGGTACAGTATGAGGAGTTGTAATGATGACCTCATCACCAAATGCATTGGTACGGTATGAGGAGTTGTAATGATGACGTCATCACTATACGTATTGGTACAGTATGACGAGGTGTAATGATGACCTCATCACTATATGTATTGGTACAGTATGATGAAGTGTAATGATGACCTCACCACTATACGTATTGGTACAGTATGACGAGGTGTAATGATGACCTCATCACTATATGTATTGGTACAGTATGATGAAGTGTAATGATGACCTCACCACTATATGTATTGGTACAGTATGACGAGGTGTAATGATGACCTCATCACTATATGTATTGGTACAGTATGATGAAGTGTAATGATGACCTCACCACTATATGTATTGGTACAGTATGACGAGGTGTAATGATGACCTCATCACTATATGTATTGGTACAGTATGACGAGGTGTAATGATGACCTCATCACTATATGTATTGGTACAGTATGAGAAGGTGTAAGGATGATCTCACCACTATATGTGTTGGTACAGTATGAGGAGGTGTAATGATGACCTCATCACTATATGTATTGGTACAGTATGACGAGGTGTAATGATGACCTCACCACTATATGTATTGGTACAGTATGAGGAGGTGTAATGATGACCTCATCACTATATGTATTGGTACAGTATGATGAGGTGTAATGATGACCTCACCACTATATGTATTGGTACAGTTTGAGGAGGTGTAATGATGACCTCACCACTATATGTATTGGTACAGTATAAGGAGGTGTAATGATGACCTCACCACTATATGTATTGGTACAGTATGAGGAGGTGTAATGATGATCTCATCACTATATGTATTGGTACAGTATGATGAGGTGTAATGATGACCTCACCACTATATGTATTGGTACAGTATGAGGAGGTGTAATGATGACCTCACCACTATATGTATTGGTACAGTATGAGGAGGTGTAATGATGACCTCACCACTATATGTATTGGTACAGTATGAGGAGGTGTAATGATGACCTCACCACTATATGTGTTGGTACAGTATGAGGAGGTGTAATGATGACCTCATCACTATATGTATTGGTACAGTATGACGAGGTGTAATGATGACCTCACCACTATATGTGTTGGTACAGTATGAGGAGGTGTAATGATGACCTCACCACTATATGTATTGGTACAGTATGAGGAGGTGTAATGATGACCTCACCACTATATGTGTTGGTACAGTATGAGGAGGTGTAATGATGACCTCATCACTATATGTATTGGTACAGTATGAGGTGTAATGATGATCTCATCACTATTTGTATTGGTACAGTATAACGAGGTGTAATGAGGACCTCATCACTATATTTGTTGGTACAGTATGAGGAGGTGTAATGATGACCTCACCACTATATGTATTGGTACAGTATGAGGAGGTGTAATGATGACCTCACCACTATATGAATTGGTACAGTATAAGGAGGTGTAATGATGACCTCACCACTATATGTATTGGTACAGTATGAGGAGGTGTAATGATGACCTCATCACTATATGTATTGGTACAGTATGATGAGGTGTAATGATGACTTCATCACTATATATATTGGTACAGTATGAGAAGGTGTAAGGATGACCTCACCACTATATGTGTTGGTACAGTATGAGTAGGTGTAATGATGACCTCATCACTATATGTATTGGTACAGTATGATGAGGTGTAATGATGACCTCACCACTATATGTATTGGTACAGTATGAGGAGGTGTAATGATGACCTCACCACTATATGTATTGGTACAGTATGAGGAGGTGTAATGATGACCTCACCACTATATGTGTTGGTACAGTATGAGGAGGTGTAATGATGACCTCATCACTATATGTATTGGTACAGTATGACGAGGTGTAATGATGACCTCACCACTATATGTGTTGGTACAGTATGAGGAGGTGTAATGATGACCTCACCACTATATGTATTGGTACAGTATGAGGAGGTGTAATGATGACCTCACCACTATATGTGTTGGTACAGTATGAGGAGGTGTAATGATGACCTCATCACTATATGTATTGGTACAGTATGAGGTGTTCTTATGATCTCATCACTATTTGTATTGGTACAGTATAACGAGGTGTAATGAGGACCTCATCACTATATGTGTTGGTACAGTATGAGGAGGTGTAATGATGACCTCACCACTATATGTGTTGGTACAGTATGAGGAGGTGTAATGATGACCTCATCACTATATGCATTGGTACAGTATGACGAGGTGTAATGATGACCTCATCACTACATGTATTGGTACAGTATGAGGAGGTGTAATGATGACCTCACCACTACATGTATTGGTACAGTATGAGGAGGAGTAATGATGACCTCATCACTATATGTATTGGTACAGTATGACGAGGTGTAATGATGACCTCACCACTATATGTATTGGTACAGTATGACGAGGTGTAATGATGACCTCACCACTATATGTATTGGTACAGTATGAGGAGGTGTAATGATGACCTCATCACGGTATGTATTGGTACAGTATGACGAGGTGTAATGATGACCTCACCACTATATGTATTGGTACAGTATGAGGAGGTGTAATGATGACCTCATCACTATATGTATTGTTACAGTATGAGGAGGTGTGCTACGTATGTTTGTACATAGAACACAACCACATGATGAGATCTGAGATCAGGCACTGTTGCAACAACCATAGTAAAAGTGTTATGAAAACTGGGTTGTTGATGCTGGGTTATTGGTGCTGGGTTATTGGTGCTGGATTATTGATGCTGGGTTATTGGTGCTGGGTTATTGATGCAGGGATATTGATGCTGGGATATTGATGCTGGGTGCTGGGTTATGGATGCTGGGTTATGGATGCTGGGTTATGGATGCTGGGTTGTTGATGCTGGGTTATTGATGCTGGGTGCTGGGTTATTGATGCTGGGATAATGATGCTGGATTATGGATGCTGGGTTGTTGATGCTGGGTTATTGGTGCTGGGTTGTTGATGCTGGGTTATTGATGCTGGGTCGTTGATGCTGGGTTGTTGATGCTGGGTTATTGGTGCTGGGTTGTTGATGCTGGGTTATTGGAGCTGTGTTGTTGATGCTGGGTTATTGGAGCTGTGTTGTTGATGCTGGGTTATTGGAGTTGTGTTGTTGATGCTGGGTTGTTGACACTGGGTTATTGATGCTGGGTTGTTGATGCTGGGTTATGGATGCTGGGTTGTTGATGCTGGGTTGTTGATGCTGGTTTGTTGATGCTGGGTTGTTGATGCTGGGTTGTTGATGCTGGGTTATTGAGATATGACCCAGCGGTACACTAGACTGGAGGTGTAGTTTAGTAGGGGTGTGGCTTTCAGACAGTTATTTTTAGCCACCATTGAGAGTAAATGTCATTCCTGTTCATCTGGTCTGTTGTATAGTTATCACATGTTAAGGTTCAACATTGAGTGGGGGGTGGAGAGGGAAATCAAATCTCCGACAATGTTTTCACTAGGATCCCTGATGCCTCCTCTTCACACACACACACACACACACACACACACACACACACACACACACACACACACACACACACACACACACACACACACACACACACACTCTCTCTCTCTCTCTCTCTTTCTCTTTCTCTCCCTTTCTCTCTCTCTCTGTCTCTTTCTTTCTCTTTCTCTCCCTTTCTCTCCCTTTCTCTCTCTCTCTCTCTCTCTCCTTTCTCTCTCTTTCTCTCTCTCTCTCTCTCTCTTTCTCTCTCTCTCTTTCTCTCTCTCTCTCTCTCTCTCTCTCTCTCTCTCTCTCTCTTTCTCTCTCTCTCTCTCTCTCTCTCTCTCTCTCTCTCTCTCTCTTTCTCTCTCTCTCTCTCTCTCTCTCTCTTTCTCTCCCTTTCTCTCTCTTTCTCTTTCTCTCTCTCTCTTTCTCTCTTTCTCTCTCTCTCTCTTTCTCTCCCTTTCTCTCCCTTTCTCTCTCTCTCTCTCTCTCTTTCTCTCTCTCTCTCTCTCTCTCTCTCTCTCTTTCTCTCTCTCTCTCTCTCTCTTTCTCTCCCTTTCTCTCTCTTTCTCTTTCTCTCTCTCTCTTTCTCTCTTTCTCTCTCTCTCTCTTTCTCTCCTTTCTCTCCCTTTCTCTCTCTCTCTCTCTCTCTCTCTCTCTCTCTCTCTCTTTCTCTGGACATGACTAACTGACGGCTGCTTTATGAAATACATTATATATTCAAAAGTATGTGGACACCCCTTCAAATTTGTGGATTTGGCTATTTCAGCTGACAGGTGTATAAAATCAAATACACAGCCATGCAATCTCCATAGACAAACATTGGCAGTAGAATGGCCATGCTGAAGATCACAGTGACTTTCAACGTGGCACCGTTATAGTGGTAGCCCCCACAGCTCACCGAACGAGTTCTAAACAGAGTTCTAAACAGAGTTCTAAACAGAGTTCTAAACAGAGTTCTAAACTGCCTCCGGAAGCAACATCAACACAAGAACTGTTCGTCGGGAGCTTCATGAAATGGGTTTCCATGGCCGAGCAGCCGCCATTGGACTCTGGAGCGTCGGCTGGGGTGGTGTAAAGCTCGCCGCCATTGGACTCTGGAGCGTCGGCTGGGGTAGTGTAAAGCTCGCCGCCATTGGACTCTGGAGCGTCGGCTGGGGTAGTGTAAAGCTCGCCGCCATTGGACTCTGGAGCGTCGGCTGGGGTGGTGTAAAGCTCGCCGCCATTGGACTCTGGAGCGTCGGCTGGGGTGGTGTAAAGTTCGCCGCCATTGGACTCTGGAGCGTCGGCTGGGGTGGTGTAAAGCTCGCCGCCATTGGACTCTGGAGCGTCGGTTGGGGTGGTGTAAAGCTCGCCGCCATTGGACTCTGGAGCGTCGGCTGGGGTGGTGTAAAGCTCGCCGCCATTGGACTCTGGAGCGTCGGTTGGGGTGGTGTAAAGCTCGCCGCCATTGGACTCTGGAGCGTCGGCTGGGGTGGTGTAAAGCTCGCCGCCATTGGACTCTGGAGCGTCGGCTGGGGTGGTGTAAAGCTCGCCGCCATTGGACTCTGGAGCGTCGGCTGGGGTGGTGTAAAGCTCGCCGCCATTGGACTCTGGAGCGTCGGCTGGGGTAGTGTAAAGCTCGCCGCCATTGGACTCTGGAGCGTCGGCTGGGGTGGTGTAAAGCTCGCCGCCATTGGACTCTGGAGCGTCGGCTGGGGTGGTGTAAAGCTCGCCGCCATTGGACTCTGGAGCGTCGGTTGGGGTGGTGTAAAGCTCGCCGCCATTGGACTCTGGAGCGTCGGCTGGGGTGGTGTAAAGCTCGCCGCCATTGGACTCTGGAGCGTCGGCTGGAGTGGTGTAAAACTCGCCGCCATTGGACTCTGGAACAGTGGAAACGTGTTCTCTGGACTGATGAATCACGCTTCACCTTCTGGCAGTCTGACAGACGAATCTGGGTTTGGCGGATACCAGGAAAACGCTACCTGCCCCAACGCATAGTGTCAACTGTAAAGTTTGGTGGAGGAGGAATAATGGTCTGGGGATGTTTTTCATGGTTCGGGCTATGCCCCTTAGTTCCAATGAAGGGAAATCTTAACGCTACAGTATACAATAACATTCTAGACAATTCTGTGCTTTCAACTTTGTGGTAACAGTTTGGGGAAGGCCCTTTCCTGTTTCAGCATGACAATGCCCCCGTGCACAAAGCGAGGTCTATACAGAAATGTTTTCTCGAGATCAGTGTGGAAGAACTTGACTGACCCGCGCAGAGCCCTGACCTCAACCCCATCAAACACCTTTGGGATGAATTGGAACGCTGACTGCGAGCCAGCTTTAATCGTCCAACATCAGCACCTGACCTCACTAATGCTTTTGTGGCTGAATGGAAGCAAGTCCCCTGCAGCAATGTTCCAACATCTAGTAGAAAGCCTTCCCAGAAGAGTGGAGGCTGTTATAGCAGCAATGTTCCAACATCTAGTAGAAAGCCTTGCCAGAAGAGTGGAGGAGGCTGTTATGGCAGCAATGTTCCAACATCTAGTGGAAAGCCTTCCCAGAAGAGTGGAGGCTGTTATAGCAGCAATGTTCCAACATCTAGTGGAAAGCCTTCCCAGAAGAGTGGAGGCTGTTATAGCAGCAATGTTCCAACATCTAGTGGAAAGCCTTCCCAGAAGATTGGAGATGGCAGCAAGAGGGGGGGAACCAACATTCCATATTAATGTCCGTGATTTTTCAATGAGATGCTCGTACGAGCAAGTGGCCACATAATTTTGGTCATCTAGTGTATGACTTTTATGGCAAAGAAAAAAAAGGTTACATTCTGTAACAGGTTCTCCTGACCAGCCTATACACAGGACTGACCTGTCCTGACCTGCCTATACACAGGACTGACCTGTCCTGACCTGCCTATACACAGGACTGACCTGTCCTGACCTGCCTATACACAGGACTGACCTGTCCTGACCTGCCTATTCACAGGACTGACCTGTCCTGACCTGCCTATTCACAGGACTGACCTGTCCTGACCTGCCTATTCACAGAACTGACCTGTCCTGACCTGCCTATTCACAGAACTGACCTGTCCTGACCTGCCTATTCACAGGACTGACCTGTCCTGACCTGCCTATTCACAGGACTGACCTGTCCTGACCTGCCTATTCACAGGACTGACCTGTCCTGACCTGCCTATTCACAGAACTGACCTGTCCTGACCTGCCTATTCACAGGACTGACCTGTCCTGACCTGCCTATACACAGGACTGACCTGTCCTGACCTGCCTATACACAGGACTGACCTGTCCTGACCTGCCTATACACAGGGACTGACCTGTCCTGACCTGCCTATACACAGGACTGACCTGTCCTGACCTGCCTATTCACAGGACTGACCTGTCCTGACCTGCCTATTCACAGAACTGACCTGTCCTGACCTGCCTATTCACAGGACTGACCTGTCCTGACCTGCCTATTCACAGAACTGACCTGTCCTGACCTGCCTATTCACAGAACTGACCTGTCCTGACCTGCCTATTCACAGGACTGACCTGTCCTGACCTGCCTATTCACAGGACTGACCTGTCCTGACCTGCCTATTCACAGAACTGACCTGTCCTGACCTGCCTATTCACAGGACTGACCTGTCCTGACCTGCCTATTCACAGGACTGACCTGTCCTGACCTGCCTATTCACAGGACTGACCTGTCCTCACCTGCCTATTCACAGGACTGACCTGTCCTGACCTGCCTATTCACAGCACTGACCTGTCCTGACCTGTACTGACCTGTACTGACCTGTACTGACCTGTACTGAACTGTCCTGACCTGCACTGAACTGTACTGACCTGTACTGACCTGTCCTGACCTGTACTGACCTGTCCTGACCTGTCCTGACCTGTACTGAACTGTCCTGACCTGCACTGAACTGTACTGACCTGTACTGACCTGTCCTGACCTGTACTGACAGGTACTGACCTGTACTGAACTGTTCGGACCTGTTCTGACCTGTCCTGACCTGTACTGACCTGTACTGATCTGTACTGAACTGTACTGACCTGTAGTGAACTGTACTGACCTGTCCTGACCTGTACTGACCTGTACTGACCTGTACTGAACTGTCCTGAATTGTACTGACCTGTACTGAACTGTCCTGACCTGTACTGAACTGTCCTGACCTGTACTGAACTGTCCTAACCTGTACTGACCTGTACTGACCTGTACTGACCTGTACTGAACTGTCCTGACCTGTCCTGAACTGTCCTGACCTGTACTGACCTGTAGTGAACTGTACTGACCTGTCCTGACCTGTACTGAACTGTCCTGACCTGTACTGACCTGTCCTGACCTGTACTGACCTGTAGTGAACTGTACTGACCTGTCCTGACCTGTACTGAACTGTCCTGACCTGTACTGAACTCTACTGACCTGTACTGAACTCTACTGACCTGTACTGACCTGTACTGAACTGTACTGAACTCTACTGACCTGTACTGACCTGTACTGACCTGTCCTGACCTGTACTGACCTGTCCTGACCTGTACTGACCTGTACTGACCTGTACTGAACTCTACTGACCTGTACTGACCTGTCCTGAACTCTACTGACCTGCACTGACCTGTACTGACCTGTCCTGACCTGTACTGACCTGTCCTGACCTGTCCTGACCTGCACTGACCTGTACTGACCTGTACTGACCTGCACTGAACTCTACTGACCCGTACTGAACTGTGAACTTTTGTCTGCTACAACAGATTATAGATAAATGTTGGGTTGACAGGTAGTTATTGATCCTATTCAATAGAATTATTGAAGAACATCAGCAATAAGGTAACAATGATGAAGATTAATCAATGATGCGTCGGCAACAACTGAAGATTAATCTTAACTCGAAATGAGCCAACTAAGTGTAAAGAAGAGGAATAAGACAGAGAAGGAGAAAGAGAGAAAGAGTGAGACAGAGACACGGAGAAACAGAGACGGAGAAACAGAGACACAGAGAGAGAGACACGTGGACACAGAGACAGAGAGACAGAGAGACATAGTAAGAGAGACAGAAACAGAGACAGAGAGAGAGACAGAAACAGACAGAGAGAGAGACAGAAACAGACAGAGAGAGAGACAGAAACAGAGACAGAGAGAGAGAGACACATGGACAGAGACCGAGAGACATAGAAACAGAGTAAGAGAGAGAGACAGAAACAGAGACAGAGAGAGAGACAGAAACAGAGACAGAGAGAGAGACAGAAACAGAGACAGAGAGAGAGACAGAAACAGAGACAGAGAGAGAGAGACACATGGACAGAGACCGAGAGACATAGAAACAGAGTAAGAGACAGAAACAGAGACAGAGAGAGACACATGGACAGAGACCGAGAGACATAGAAACAGACAGTAAGAGAGACAGAAACAGAGACAGAGAGAGAGAGACACATGGACAGAGACCGAGAGACATAGAAACAGAGTAAGAGACAGAAACAGAGACAGAGAGAGAGAGACACATGGACAGAGACCGAGAGACATAGAAACAGAGTAAGAGAGACAGAGAGAGAGACAGAAACAGAGACAGGGAGAGAGACACATGGACACATGGACAGAGACCGAGAGACATAGAAACAGAGTAAGAGACAGAAACAGAGACAGAGAGAGAGACAGTGAATCAGAGAGACAGTGAATCAGAGAGACAGTGAATCAGAGAGACAGTGAATCAGAGAGACAGTGAATCAGAGAGACAGTGAATAAGAGAGACAGTTATTTATCTATTTCACTGGCTTTGGCAATTTAAACATATGTTTCCCATGCCAATAAAGCTCTTTGAATTAAATTAAATTGAGAGAGAGACAGAGAGAGACAGAGAGAGACAGAGAGAGAGAGAGAGAGAGAGAGAGAGAATTGAGCCTTTAGACTTGTTGTTTTAGAAGCGAAAGGTCCCCCGAGAATTCTGCTCCATACTCCATTGAGGTCATTGTCTTGGTTAGTTCTGTGATTAAGGAATGATTGAAGTCAATATGTGAATGATGCTGTATACCCCCCCCCCTCCCTCCCTCCCTCCCTCCCTAAACTTCTAAACTCAGTGGTCTGTGCGTCCTCAGGGTCAGTACTGTGACACCTGCGCCATGGGGGACAGTGACAGAGCCCACCCCATCTCCAATGCCATCGACGGGACAGAGAGGTGGTGGCAGAGCCCTCCTCTCTCCCGCAGCACTGAGTTCAACCAGGTCAACGTTACCCTGGACCTGGGACAGGTAAGACATTATACTTGACATGTACACACACACACACACACACACACACACACACACACACACACACACACACACACACACACACACACACACACACACACACACACACACACACACACACACACACACACACTACCTCATTCTCTCTTACGTATCTGTCATTGTGTTGTGTTGTCACTGTAACCTACTGTTAGACTGTACCACCTGTCATCTGATGCACCACACAGAGCTGTGTTCTTTTGTTGTTTCTGTGGAGGTGTACAGTTACACCAGGAAACTGCTCGTCTCTTCTCTGTTATCCTCTACTCTCTCTCTCTCTCTCTCTGTCTCTCTCTCTCTGTCTCAATTCAATTCAATTCAAGGGCTTTATTGGCATGGGAAACATGTGTTAACATTGCCAAAGCAAGTGAGGTAGACAACATACAAAGTGAATATATAAAGTGAAAAACAACAAAAATTAACAGTAAACATTACACATACAGAAGTTTCAAAACAGTAAAGACATTACAAATGTCATATTATATATATATACAGTGTTCTAACAATGTACAAATGGCTAAAGGACACAAGATAAAATAAATAAGCATAAATATGGGTTGTATTACAATGGTGTTTGTTCTTCACTGGTTGCCCTTTTCTCGTGGCAACAGGTCACAAATCTTGCTGCTGTGATGGCACACTGTGGAATTTCACCCAGTAGATATGGGAGTTTTTCAAAATTGGATTTGTTTTCAAATTCTTTGTGGATCTGTGTAATCTGAGGGAAATATGTCTCTCTAATATGGTCATACATTGGGCAGCAGGTTAGGAAGTGCAGCTCAGTTTCCACCTCATTTTGTGGGCAGTGAGCACATAGCCTGTCTTCTCTTGAGAGCCATGTCTGCCTACGGCGGCCTTTCTCAATAGCAAGGCTATGCTCACTGAGTCTGTACATAGTCAAGGCTTTCCTTAATTTTGGGTCAGTCACAGTGGTCAGGTATTCTGCCGCTGTGTACTCTCTGTGTAGGGCCAAATAGCATTCTAGTTTGCTCTGTTTTTTTGTTAATTCTTTCCAATGTGTCAAGTAATTATCTTTTTGTTTTCTCATGATTTGGTTGGGTCTAATTGTGCTGCTGTCCTGGGGCTCTGTAGTGTGTGTTTGTGTTTGTGAACAGAGCCCCAGGACCAGCTTGCAACTCTTCTCCAGGTTCATCTCTCTGTAGGTGATGGCTTTGTTGTGGAAGGTTTGGAAATCGCTTCCTTTTAGGTGGTTGTAGAATTTAACGTCTCTTTTCTGGATTTTGATAAATACCGGGTATTATACCGGCCTAATTCTGCTCTGCATGCATTATTTGGTGTTTTATGTTGTACACGGGGGATCTTTTTGCAGAATTCTGCATGCAGAATCTCCATTTGGTGTTTGTCCCATTTTGTTAATTCTTGGTTGGTGTGCGGATCCCAGACCTCACAACCAAGGGCAATGAGTTCTGTAACTGATTCAAGTACTTTTAGCCAGATCCTAATTGGTATGTCAAATTTTATGTTCCTTTTGATGGCATAGAAGGCCCTTCTTGCCTTGTCTCTCAGATCGTTCACAGCTTTGTGGAAGTTACCTGTGGCGCTGATGTTTAGGCCTTGTTTTGGTCTTACTGAGATTTACTGTCAGGTCCCAGGTCTGGCAGAATCTGTGCAGAAGATCTAGGTGCTGCTGTAGGCCCTCCTTGTTTGGGGACTGAAGCACCAGATCATCAGCAAACAGTAGACATTTGACTTCAGATTCTAGTAGGGCGAGGCTGGGTGCTGCAGACTTTTCTAGTGCCGTCGCCAATTCGTTGATAGACATGTTGAAGAGGGTGGGGCTTAAGCTGCATCCCTGTCTCACCCCACGGCCCTGTGGAAGGAAATGTGTGTGTTTTTTTGTTGTTTGTGTGCATGGATTTCATAATGTCATATGTTTTCCCCCCAACACCACTTTCCATCAATTTGTATAGCAGGCCCTCATGCCAAATTGAGTCTAAAGCTTTTTTGAAATCAACAAAGCATGAGAAGACTTTGCCTTTGTTTCGGTTTGTTTGTTTGTCAATTAATTGTTTGTCAATTAGGGTGTGCAGGGTGAATACGTGGTCTGTCCTACGTTAATTTGGTAAATAGCCATTTGCTCAGTACATTGTTTTCACTGAGGAAATGTATGAGTCTGCTGTTAATGATAATGCAGAGGATTATCCCAAGGTTGCTGTTGATGCATATCCCACGGTAGTTATTGGGGTCAAATTTGTCTCCACTTATGTGGATTGTGGTGATCAGTCCTTGGTTCCAAATATTGGGGATAATGTAAAATGTTTTAAGTATAGCTCAATGGAGTATTGAGCAGAATTCTCGGGTGACCTTTAGCCTCTAAAACAACATGTCTGAAGGCTCAACTCTTTCTTTCTCTCTCTCTCTCTCTCTCTCTCTCTCTCTCTCTCTCTCTCTCTGTCTCTCTCTCTCTGTCTCTCTCTCTCTCTCTCTCTCTCTCTCTCTCTCTCTCTCTCTCTCTCTCTCTCTGTCTCTCTCTCTGTGTGTGTGTCTCTCTCTCTCTCTCTTTTTCCCCTTGTGTTCAGAGAGGAGTCCTGATCCCCCTGTTCATGTCCTTCTATTCATTCTGATCTAAAAGGCCAATCTGATCCTAGACGTACTGAGATATATACACTGGTATACAGTACTGAGATATACACTGGTATACAGTACTGAGATATACACTGGTATACAGTACTGGAATATATACACTGGTATACAGTACTGAGATATACACTGGTATACAGTACTGAGATATACACACTGGTATACAGTACTGAGATATACACTGGTATACAGTACTGAGATATACACACTGGTATACAGTACTGAGATATACACACTGGTATACAGTACTGAGATATACACTGGTATACAGTACTGAGATATAATCGTTCTGTCTCTCTCACTAGTAGCTAAAGTAGGACATTGTTTTTCACATGCAGCAGATGGCATGGTGCCAACAGGGCAACAACACTGTTCGGAACTCAACGCTTCCTGGCATTGATATGGACTGTTTTTATATTTCACTACTTACCGATAGATTACGTCCCAAATAGCACCCTGTTCCCTACGTAGTACACTGACTTTTGACCAGGGCACAAAAGTAGTGCACACTATAGTGGCCGTTTGGGACTCAAACCTGGGTGGAAATGCTCAGTGCTCAGGTAATTCCTCTCTCTCTCTCTCTCTCTCTCTCTCTCTCTCTTTCAATTCAATTCAAGGGGCTTTATTGGCATGGTAAACATGTGAGGTAGATACAGTGCCTTGCGAAAGTATTCGGCCCCCTTGAACTTTGCGACCTTTTGCCACATTTCAGGCTTCAAACATAAAGATATAAAACTGTATTTTTTTGTGAAGAATCAACAACAAGTGGGACACAATCATGAAGTGGAATGACATTTATTGGATATTTCAAACTTTTTTAACAAATCAAAAACTGAAAAATTGGGCGTGCAAAATTAGGTCGCAAAGTTCAAGGGGGCCGAATACTTTCGCAAGGCACTGTAATATACAAAAGTGAAATAAACAAAAACAATTAACAGTAAACATTACACATAGAGAAATTTCAAAACAATAAAGACATTACAAATGTCATATTACGTATATATACAGTGTTGCAACGATGTACAAATGGTTAAGGGTACACAAGGGAAAATAAATAAGCATAAATATGAGTCTCTCTCTCTCCCCCTCTCTCTCTCTATCTCTCTCCTCCTCTCTCTCTTCCTCTCTCCTCCCCCCTCTCTCTATCTCACTCCTCCCACCTCTCTCTCTCCTCCCCTCTCTCTCCTCTCCTCCCCTCTCTCTCTCTCTCTCCTCCCCTCTCTCTCTCTTCTCTCTCTCTGTCTCTCTCTCCTCCCCTCTCTCTCTCTCTCTCTCTCTCCCCCCCTCTCTCTCTCTCATATCTCACCCATCTCATTAACGATTCACATGTGAGGCCATCTACTAAACAACCCAAGATTTCATGACTAAAGGTGTGTTTGTAAATTTAATCTGGAGTGCCAGAGTGCGCTCTGGGTGTTTGTAAATTTAATCTGGAGTGCCAGAGTGTGCTCTGGGTGTTTGTAAATTTAATCTGGAGTGCCAGAGTGTGCTCTGGGTGTTTGTAAATTTAATCTGGAGTGCCAGAGTGTGCTCTGGGTGTTTGTAAATTTAATCTGGAGTGCCAGAGTGTGCTCTGGGCGTTCGTAAACTCAGAGCGTTGTCAGATTGGACGCTCGTAAATGCAGAGCGCTCCGCTCTCGAAGCGTTCAGAGAGCACGTTTACGGACACCGGCCATCTTCAACGGGTATTGAGCGTTTTCGTAAATTTGTCAGTTATTCTCTGCTCTGGCACACAGACGAGTGCTCTGAAATCGGAGTAGATAGCCAGAGCGAATTTACCAGCCACGCCTATCGACAGTTGTCGCAGTGACATCATTGACATTCTATTGAAATGGTTACTTGCATAGTGGAGTCTTTTGTTTAAACATGTAGCTAGCAGCTAGCTAGCTAAACAATGAACCATAATCCCAACTCATAATGTTACTACCCTGCATGAATCTGAAGGTAGCTAATCAACTAGGTTCAATGTTAGCTAGCTAACATTAGTCTATAACTGGCAATGCAAATGGCTCTGATATATAATATTACTACACAGATCATACATGTACCATTAGCTAGCTAGCAGTACGCTTTAACTTGAAATTAAAATGACTTTTTGACAAAATTAGAAACGTTTAATATCTGGATATGTAGCTAGCTAGAGTCTCTTACCCATCGTATACATGGATGGATGCTTTCTCCCTCTCTGTCACAGATGTCATGGTTGCCCTTAGTTTGAAGATGTAATCTGAAGACAGCTGTTTTATATAACAGCCTTCTGTGTTCTCTTTTTGTCTCCGTCTGCATATTTGCAATCAAACGCCAGAATTTTCTCCAGCTCCTTAGCTATCATACTCTAATTCCACTGATTTCAAAACGGGGTCCTCCAGAAAGTGGAGAGCAACACTTATGCAGATCTACTGTGTGAAATCTTTAAAAAAAAATCTGCGTTAGAAAGGATTACCTACACATACTGACCAGCTCATATTATAAACAGAAGCCTGCTACATGGCAGACCCATCCGAACTCATCTCTCGGCATTTCCAGCCCACTCATTATCTCAGCCAATCATGGCTAGCGGGAAGGTTGCTATCTATATCTTTCAACAGATCTGCGTTAGAAAGGATTACCTACACATACTGACCAGCTCATATTATAGACAGAAGCCTGCTACATGGCAGACCAATCCAAACTCATCTCTCGGCATGTCCAGCCAACTAGGCTCGTAATTTAACAATTGTATTCGTATTTACAGATGGAATACAAGTTTGTTATTAAGGCTCATGAAAGTTCACATGTTCCAGAAGGAATTTCTGCCAAAAAATGCATTTTGATAAAATATAATGTTTACGTTCAAATGTGAAGTATTTCCTGAAACTATTCATAAATATGGGTTGTATTTACAATGGTGTTTGTTCTTCACTGGTTGCCCTTTTCTTGTGGCAACAGGTCGCAAATCTTGCTGCTGTGATGGCACACTGAGGAATTTCACCCAGTAGGTATGGGAGTTTTATCAAAATTGAGTTTGTTTTCAAACTCTTTGTGGGTCTGTTTAATCTGAAGGAAATATCTGTCTCTAATATGGTCATACATTTGGCAGCAGGTTAGGAAGTGCAGCTCAGTTTCCACCTCATTTTGTGGGCAGTGAGCACATAGCCTGTCTTCTCTTGAGAGCCAGGTCTGCCTACGGAGGCCTCTCTCAATAGCAAGGCTATGTTCACTGAGTCTGTACATAGTCAAATATTTCCTTAATTTCAGGTCAGCCACAGTGGTCAGTTATTCTGCCACTGTGTACTCTCTGTTTTGGGCCAGATAGCATTCTAGTTTGCTCTGTTTTTTGGTAAATTATTTCCAACGTGTCAAGTAATTCTCTTTTAGTTTTCTCATGATTTGGTTGGGTCTGTTTGTGTTGCAGTCCTGGGGCTTGTAATAAGGACAATTACAACAATACTGAATGAACACTTATTTTAACTTAATATAATACATCAATAAAAATCAATTTAGCCTCAAATAAATAATGATAATGCAAGATAAGGCAATAATGCAAGATTGGATCCCCCTGAGCTGACAAGGTGAAAATCTGTCATTCTGACCCTGAAGGAGGCAGTTAACCCACCGTTCCTAGGCCGTCATTGAAAATAAGAATGTTTTTAACTGACTTGCCTGGTTAAATAAAGGTATACTTTTTATTTTGTATTATTATTTTTTTTTAAATCGGCTAAATCGGCGCCCAAAAATACAGATTTCCGATTGTTATGAAAACTTGAAATCGGCTCTAACTAATTGGTCAACCTCTAGTATCAACCCTTACAACAAAAAATCCAAGAGCAGATCACACAAAAACAATACCCTTCCTAATACTGGGAGAGAGGGAAGTTTCCTGCAATTCCCTAAAACACCTGAGAAAACCAAAAAGAAGGACAGGCCTTGTGACTGCTGGTGATGTGGAGTGACTGGGACAGGCCTTGTGACTGCTGGTGATGTGGAGTGACTGGGACAGGCCTTGTGACTGCTGGTGATGTGGAGTGACTGGGACAGGCCTTGTGGAGTGACTGGGACAGGCCTTGGGGAGTGACTGGGACAGGCCTTGCTGCTGGTGATGTGCAGTGACTGGGACAGGCCTTGTGACTGCTGGTGATGTGGAGTGACTGGGACAGGCCTTGTGACTGCTGGTGATGTGGAGTGACTGGGACAGGCCTTGTGACTGCTGGTGATGTGGAGTGACTGGGACAGGCCTTGTGGAGTGACTGGGACAGGCCTTGTGGAGTGACTGGGACAGGCCTTGTGACTGCTGGTGATGTGCAGTGACTGGGACAGGCCTTGTGACTGCTGGTGATGTGGAGTGACTGGGACAGGCCTTGTGACTGCTGGTGATGTGGAGTGACTGGGACAGGCCTTGTGACTGCTGGTGATGTGGAGTGACTGGGACAGGCCTTGTGGAGTGACTGGGACAGGCCTTGTGACTGCTGGTGATGTGGAGTAACTGGGACAGGCCTTGTGGAGTGACTGGGACAGGCCTTGTGACTGCTGGTGATGTGGAGTAACTGGGACAGGCCTTGTGGACTGGGACTGGCTGGTGATGTGGAGTGACTGGGACAGGCCTTGTGACTGCTGGTGATGTGGAGTGACTGGGACAGGCCTTGTGACTGCTGGTGATGTGGAGTGACTGGGACAGGCCTTGTGACTGCTGGTGATGTGGAGTGACTGGGACAGGCCTTGTGGAGTGACTGGGACAGGCCTTGTGGCCCAATCTGCCCATCATAAGTTAGTGGTTTCTGGCAAAGCAAGACAGGCCTAGGTTCAGCCAAGCAAGTTTTATTTATCCCAAGTCAGCTCAGTGGTGTCTCTCTCTCTCACACACACACACACACACACACACACACACACACACACACACACACACACACACACACACACACACACTCCCACACTCTCTCTCTCTCTCTCTCTCTCTCTCTCTCTCTCTGCTCATTGTAACTGTTCCTGGCAGTAGCAGACTGACAGGCCTGGGGATAAGTGTTTAGGTCTCAGATCATCACAATGGAATCCTTGGCTGTTGCTTTACTGTACAGTACCAGCCAGTCAGAACCAGATAATTAGGAATTACAATGGCAAGAAAAAGTATACGAACCCTTTGGAATTACCTTGATTGTCTGCATAAATTGGTCATTAATATTTGATCCGATTATCTAAGTCACAACAATAGACAAACACAGTCTGCTTAAACTAATATCTTTATTTTCATGTTTATTTTCTTCTCTTCGAGCCATTCCTTTGTTGATTTACTTCTGTTCCAGCGCTACTGGAAAAATATTCTGTGGACAGATGAAACTACAGGTGTTTGGAAGGAAAACACAACACCAGGTGTGGAGACAAAAAGGCCACAGCACACCAACATCAGAACCTCATCCCAACGGTCGTTGTCCTGTTGCGTCACCTAACTTCTGTTGAACTTCAATTGGCGGACAGATAGACTTACATTCTCCTGCAAAATGTCTTGATAAACTTGGGAATTCGTTTTTCTGTTGACGATAGCAAACTGTCCAGGCCCTGAGGCAGCAAAGCAGCCCCAAACCATGATGCTCCCTCCACCATACTTTACAGTTGGGATGAGGTTCTGATGTTGGTGTGCTGTGGCCTTTTTGTCTCCACACCTGGTGTTGTGTTTTCCTTCCAAACACCTGTAGTTTCATCTGTCCACAGAATATTTTTCCAGTAGCGCTGTGGAACATCCAGATGCACTTCTACAAACTTCAGACGTGCAGCAATGTTTTTTTTTGGACAGCAGTGGCATCTTCCATGGTGTCCTCCCATGAACACCATTCTTGTTTAGTGGTTTACGTATCGTAGACTCGTCAGCAGAGATGTTAGCATGTTCCAGAGATTTTTTTAGCGGACACACTAAGATTCTTCTTAACCTCATTGAGCATTCTGCACTGTGTTTTGGCAGTCATCTTTGCAGGACGGCCACTCCTAGGGAGAGGAGCAACAGTCCTCAACTTTCTCCATTTATAGACAATTTTTCTTACCCTGGACTGATGAACATCAAGGCTTTTAGAGATACTTTTATAACCTTTTTCAGCTTTATGCAAGACAACAATCCTTAATCTGAGGTCTTCTGAGATCTCTTTTTGTTTGTGGAATGGTTCACATCAAGCAATGCATCTTGTGAATAGCAAACTCACGTTTTGTTTTTATAGGGCAAGGCAGCTCTAACCAACATCTCCAATCTCGCCTCATTGATTGGACTCCAGGTTAGCTGACTCCAGACTCCAATTATCTTTTGGAGAAGTCATTAGCCTAGGGGGGTTCACATACTTTTTTTCAACCTACACTGGTGAATGTTTAAATGATATATTCAACATAGACAAGAAAAATACAATTAATTTGTGTGTTATTAGTTTAAGCAGACTGTGGTTGTCTTATTGTTGTGACTTAGATGAAGATCAGATCAAATTGTATGCCAAATTCAAACAGAAATCCAGATAATTCCAATCGGTTCACATACTTGTTCTTACATAATAGTAATTTGATAGGATCTTTTTGGTCAGAATAGTACTATTAAATTACTATCTGACTCTTCCCTTGTAGGAAGAATGGATCTTTCTTGAAGAGATTTGCTGGCGATGTGATGCTCGGCTGTGGAGTGGGTGGGATGTAGGGTTTCTACAGTCTGGGGTAGGTGGGATGTAGGGTTTCTACAGTCTGGAGTAGGTGGGATGTAGGGTTTCTACGGTCTGGAGTGGGTGGGTTGTAGGGTTTCTACAGTCTGGAGTGGGTGGATGTAGGGTTTCTACGGTCTGGCTGTGGGTGGGTGGGATATAGGGTTTCTACAGTCTGGCTGGGTGGGATGTAGGGTTTCTACAGTCTGGAGTGGGTGGATGTAGGGTTTCTATGGTCTGGTTCAGGCTGGGAGTGGGTGGGATATAGGGTTTCTACAGTCTGGCTGGAGTTCAGGATGGGGTTTCTACAGTCTGGGTGGGATGGATGTAGGGTTTCTACAGTCTGGCTGGAGTGGTTGGGATGTAGGGTTTCTACGGTCTGGAGTGGTTGGGGTGTAGGGTTTCTATGGTCTAGTTCAGGCTGGGGTGTGGGTGGGATGTAGGGTTTCTACGGTCTGGAGTGGTTGGGATGTAGGGTTTCTACGGTCTGGAGTGGTTGGGGTGTAGGGTTTCTACGGTCTAGTTCAGGCTGGGGTGTGGGTGGGATGTAGGGTTTCTACGGTCTGGAGTGGTTGGGATGTAGGGTTTCTACGGTCTGGTTCAGTGGTTGGGATGTAGGGTTTCTACGGTCTGGAGTGGTTGGGATGTAGGGTTTCTACGGTCTGGAGTGGGTGGATGTAGGGTTTCTACAGTCTGGCTGGAGTGGTGGGATGTAGGGTTTCTACAGTCTGGCTGGAGTGGTTGGGATGTAGGGTTTCTATGGTCTGGAGTGGGTGGATGTAGGGTTTCTACGGTCTGGAGTGGTTGGGATGTAGGGTTTCTACGGTCTGGAGTTGGATGGTGGGGTGTCTGGCTGGGTGGGGGATGTAGGGTTTCTACGGTCTGGAGTGGTTGGGATGTAGGGTTTCTACAGTCTGGAGTGGTTGGGGTGTAGGGTTTCTACAGTCTGGGCTGGGGTGTGGGTGGGATGTAGGGTTTCTACGGTCTGGAGTGGTTGGGATGTAGGGTTTCTACGGTCTGGAGTGGTTGGATGTAGGGTTTCTACAGTCTGGCTGGAGTGGGTGGGATGTAGGGTTTCTACGGTCTGGCTGGAGTGGTTGGGATGTAGGGTTTCTACGGTCTGGAGTGGTTGGGATGTAGGGTTTCTACGGTCTGGAGTGGGTGGATGTAGGGTTTCTACAGTCTGGCTGGAGTGGTTGGGATGTAGGGTTTCTACGGTCTGGAGTGGTTGGGATGTAGGGTTTCTACAGTCTGGAGTGGTTGGGGTGTAGGGTTTCTACAGTCTGGCTGGAGTGGTTGGGATGTAGGGTTTCTACGGTCTGGAGTGGTTGGGATGTAGGGTTTCTACGGTCTGGAGTGGTTGGGGTGTAGGGTTTCTACAGTCTGGCTGGAGTGGTTGGGGTGTAGGGTTTCTACAGTCTGGCTGTGGTTGGGATGTAGGGTTTCTACGGTCTGGAGTGGTTGGGATGTAGGGTTTCTACAGTCTGGAGTGGTTGGGGTGTAGGGTTTCTACAGTCTGGCTGGAGTGGTTGGGATGTAGGGTTTCTACGGTCTGGAGTGGTTGGGATGTAGGGTTTCTACAGTCTGGAGTGGTTGGGGTGTAGGGTTTCTACAGTCTGGCTGGAGTGGTTGGGGTGTAGGGTTTCTACGGTCTGGAGTGGTTGGGATGTAGGGTTTCTAGGGTCTGGAGTCTGGAGTGGTTGGGGTGTAGGGTTTCTACAGTCTGGAGTGGTTGAGGTGTAGGGTTTCTACAGTCTGGAGTGGTTGGGGTGTAGGGTTTCTACAGTCTGGAGTGGTTGGGGTGTAGGGTTTCTACGGTCTGGAGTGGGTGGATGTAGGGTTTCTACGGTCTGGAGTGGTTGGGATGTAGGGTTTCTACAGTCTAGTTCAGGCTGTGGTGCATCATAGATAGCCTTTCCACATCGTTAGTTAGCCAGTCAGGAGCCGTTGGCAGTAAAGCAGTAAAGTCTTGTTATCATCTCACTTTCACAGCTGCCATATTTTTACTGGATCTAAGAACATGGTCCTCTCTTAACCCCTCGGGTTTACCATTATACAGCACTTCTAACAAGTTACTCAAGTTCCCCTGCCACTCCTAACAATGCCCAGAAAGAGGGGGGAGGGGGGAGACAGAGGCAGGCAAATAAGTCTTCGAGCTGGGAAAGGAGACCATTCATATTCTGTCTTTGATTTAAATGTCAAATGCATTTTGAGTGTGTGTGTGTGTGTTTGTGTGTGTTGTGTGTGTGTGTTGTGTGTGTGTTGTGTGTGTGTGTTTTTATCAGTCTGGTCTGTAGTCCTGACGTTATCAGTCCGGTCTGTAGTCCTGCCGTTATCAGTCCGGTCTGTAGTCCTGCCGTTATCAGTCCGGTCTGTAGTCCTGACGTTATCAGTCCGGTCTGTAGTCCTGACGTTATCAGTCCGGTCTGTACTCCTGACGTTATCAGTCCGGTCTGTAGTCCTGACGTTATCAGTCCGGTCTGTACTCCTGACGTTATCAGTCCGGTCTGTAGTCCTGACGTTATCAGTCCGGTCTGTAGTCCTGACGTTATCAGTCCAGTCTGTCACTGTGGACCTTACTTGTACTGCCTACAGTGTAAATGCATGACATGCTACTACATTGGCCCTCCTAACCACCTGACATGCTACTATATTGGCCCTCCTAACCACCTGACATGCTACTACATTGGCCCTCCTAACCACCTGACATGCTACTACATTGGCCCTCCTAACCACCTGACATGCTACTAAATTGGCCCTCCTAACCACCTGACACAAGACTGAATCCATTGCACTCATGATTTTATATGCAGTTGACTTTTCCTTGCCTTTTTGCCACATTTATTTTAACAGAAAATACTCTGGATACATTCAGTAACATGAAGAGAATTTAACTGCCTGTTCAGGGGCAGAACGACAGATTTTTACCTTGTCAGCTCGGGGGATTCAATCTTGCAACCTTCCGGTTACTAGTCCAACGCTCTAACCACTAGGTTACCTGCCACCTCTACACTCTTAACTACTAGGCTACCTGCCGTCCCTACACTCTAACCACTAGACTACCTGCCGCCCCTACACTCTAACCACTAAGCTACCTGCCCACCCCCCTACACTCTAACCACTAGACTACCTGCCGTCCCTACACTCTAACCACTAGGCTACCTGCCGTCCCTACACTCTAACCACTAGGCTACCTGCCGCCCCTACACTCTAACCACTAGACTACCTGCCTTCCCTACACTCTAACCACAAGGCTACCTGCCGTCCCTACACTCTAACCACTAGGCTACCTACCTGCCGCCCCTACACTCTAACCACTAGGCTACCTGCCGCCCCTCCACTCTAACCACTAGGCTACCTGCCGCCCCTACACTCTAACCACACTAGGCTACCTGCCCCCTACACTCTAACCATGAGGCTACCTGCCCCCTACACTCTAACCACTAGGCTACCTGCCTCTAACCACTAGGTTACCTACCGTCCCTACACTCTAACCACTAGGCTACCTGCCTCTAACCACTAGGTTACCTGCCACCCCTACACTCTAACCACTAGGCTACCTGCACCCCTACACTCTAACCACTAGGCTACCTGCCTCTAACCACTAGGTTACCTACCGTCCCTACACTCTACCACTCTAACCACTAGGCTACCTGCACCCCCTACACTCTAACCACTAGGCTACCTGCCTCTAACCACTAGGTTACCTACGTCCCTACACTCTAACCACTAGGCTACCTGCCACCCACTACCATCTAACCACTAGGCTACTCCTAACCACTAGGTTACCTGCCACCCCTACACTCTAACCACTAGGCTACCTGCCTCTAACCACTAGGTTTTCTACCGTCCCTACACTCTAACCACTAGGTTACCTGCCGCCCCTACACTCTAACCACTAGGTTACCCACCGTCCCTACACTCTAACCACTAGGTTACCTACCGTCCCTACACTCTAACCACTAGGTTACCTACCGTCCCTACACTCTAACCACTAGGTTACCTGCCGCCCCTACACTCTAACCACTAGGTTACCTGCCGCCCCTACACTCTAACCACTAGGCTACCTGCCGCCCCTACACTCTAACCACTAGGCTACCTGCCTCCCTACACTCTAACCACTAGGCTACCTGCCCCCTACACTCTAACCACTAGGCTACCTGCCTCCCCTACACTCTAACCACTAGGCTACCTGCCGCCCCTACACTCTAACCACTAGGCTACCTGCCGTCCCTACACTCTAACCACTAGGCTACCTGCCTCCCCTACACTCTAACCACTAGGTTACCCACCGTCCCTACACTCTAACCACTAGGCTACCTGCCCCCCTACACTCTAACCACTAGGCTACCTGCCTCTAACCACTAGGTTACCTACCGTCCCTACACTAGTTTTTTTTTTTCTAACCACTTTTTGCCACCCCTACACTCTAACCACTAGGCTACCTGCCTCCCACTAGGTTACCTAACCACTAGGTGTTTGCCGCCCCTACACTAACCACTAGGTTACCCACCGTACACTCTAACCACTAGGTTACCTACCGTCCCTACACTCTAACCACTAGGTTTTACCTGATCTGTAAATACACTCTAACCACTGGGTTACCTGCCGTTTGACTCTAACCACTAGGTTACCTTTACACTCTAACCACTAGGCTACCTGCCCCCCTACAGTTAACCACAAATTCTACCTTCAATGATGGCTCTAACCACTGGGCTACCTGCCCCCTGTTCACTCTAACCACTAGGCTACCTGCCAGCCCCTACACTCTAACCACTAGGCTACCTGCCACCCTCTACACTCTAACCACTAGGTTAAACCCAACGTCCCTCATCTTTCAACCACTAGGTCCTACCTGCCGCCCCTACACTCAACCACTAGGCTACCTGCCCCCCTACACTCTAACCACTAGGTTACCCACCGTCCCTACACTCTAACCACTAGGTTACCTGCTACACTCTAACCACTAGGTTACTGTTCAGTACACTCTAACCACTAGGTTACCCACCGTCCCTACACTCTAACCACTAGGGTTACCTGCCGCCCTACACTCTAACCACTAGGTTACCTGCCGCCCCCTACACTCTAACCACTAGGTTACCCACCGTCCCTACATTGGCTACCTGCCACCTACACTCTAACCACTAGGTTACCTGCCGCCCCTCACTCTAACCACTAGGTTAACCGCCCCTAACTCTAACCACTAGGTTACCCACCGTCCCTACAGGTCTAACCACTGGGTTACTGCCGCTACACTCTAACCACTAGGTTACCTGCCGCCCCTCACTCTAACCACTAGGTTACCCACCATCCCTACACTCTAACCACTAGGCTACCTGCCTCCTCTACACTCTAACCACTAGGCTACCTACCACCTCTACACTCTAACCACTAGGCTACCCACCGTCCCTACACTCTAACCACTAGGCTACCTGCCAGTTTGAGTGACAGAACTAACTCGTGTGCCCAGTGGCTAAACACCTCTCTGAAGTGTGCACATTTCCTAAATCATTTCAATTCACTTTTTTTATGACTCAAAGAAGCGTTTTCAACTATAAGGTGATTTAGTTTTTTTTTTTTTTTTTTTTTTTTTTTTTTTTGAGCTCTCCCAGCTGGGCCGTTTGAGGAACTAGAGGAAGCACACTGGTGTTTGTATAATGCCATGTAACTGTACATCTAATACAGTGATCATAGACGTTGTGTATATGACGTTAGTTTTATGATCTGTAAATTAACATTACTCACTGGTGTTTGGCTTGTTTGTTTGATCTTTTTTATTTTATTTTATTTTACCTTTATTTTACTAGGCAAGTCAGTTAAGAACAAATTCTTATTTTCAATGATGGCTTAGGAACAGTGGGGTTAACTGCCTTGTTCAGGGGCAGAACCACAGATTTGTACCTTGTCAGCTCGGGGGGGTTTGAACTTACAACCTTCCGGTTACTTGTCCAACGCTCTAACCACTAAGCGATATTTATTATAAAACCTCAACGTCTCATCTTTCAAAATACATAGAGTCCTTTTAATTTACAGCATTTTCCCCTCAGTCAGACCACAATCATTAAACCCATATAGAGGCTGTGAAGCACAGAGCCACAGAGCTTTGACGTCATGTACAGCACGTTACTGTTCAGTACTATGTTCCAATTTAGCCGTTTATCAGTGCCCAAATCTGACATTTTCAATGTGTAAAGGGTTAAATGGGGTTAGTTCTATTGTTAAGTCTAGAATGTTAGTTGTTGATCAGGTCTGTTGGGTTCTTAGTTCTATTATTAAGTCTAGAATGTTAGTTGTTGATCAAGTCTGGTGGGTTTTTAGATCTATTATTAAGTCTAGAATGTTAGTTGTTGATCAGGTCTGGTGGGTTCTTAGTTCTAATATTAAGTCTAGAATGTTAGTTGTTGATCAAGTCTGGTGGGTTCTTAGTTCTATTATTAAGTCTAGAATGTTAGTTGTTGATCAGGTCTGGTGGGTTCTTAGTTCTATTATTAAGTCTAGAATGTTAACTTGTTGATCAGGTCTGTTGGGTTCTTAGTTCTATTATTAAGTCTAGAATGTTAACTTGTTGATCAGGTCTGGTGGGTTCTTAGTTCTATTATTAAGTCTAGAATGTTAACTTGTTGATCAGGTCTGGTGGGTTCTTAGTTCTATTATTAAGTCTAGAATGTTAACTTGTTGATCAGGTCTGGTGGGTTCTTAGTTCTATTATTAAGTCTAGAATGTTAACTTGTTGATCAGGTCTGGTGGGTTCTTAGTTCTATTATTAAGTCTAGAGTGTTAACTTGTAGATCAGGTCACCTCCCTATTGACGCTCCACTCTGTGGTGAATACCCCCTTTGATGATAACTTCTAAGTCTGCCTGATTTAAGAGTTAAGTAAATAAAACCTCTCATTGAAAAGGCTGTTAACTATTCTTCTGTTGATTATGGTTAGGATTGTAGTCTTGTGTTCTCTTCTCATTTCCTCCCTATTGACGCTCCGCTTTGTAGTGAATACCTCCTTTGATGATAACTGACCTGCAGTGAGTTTCTCATTGGTTGAGGCTGGTTGGCTTAGCTCCCTGGTCATGCATGGCTGATTAGCTTCAACAGAGTCTATAGGTCAAGGGTCACTAGCTAGCCTTTCCCAATCTCCCCTTTTGGTTTCTCTACTTGGCTGGGTTACGTCTTGGTATGACCGGGATATCGGGGCGGCAGGGTAGCCTAGTGGTTAGAGCGTTGGACTAGTAACCGGAGGGTTGCAAGTTCAAACCCCCGAGCTGACACGGTACAAATCTGTCGTTCTGCCCCTGAACAGGCAGTTAACCCACTGTTCCTAGGCTGTCATTGAAAATAAGAATTTGTTCTTAACTGACTTGCCTAGTTAGATAAAAATATCAGTCACCTTTTTTCTCCCTTCACACCCTCTTTACCCCTCAGAGCCCAGGACACCACACCCTGTACCCTCTATACCCCTCAGAGCCCAGGACACGACACCCTGCACCCTCTATGCCCCTCAGAGCCCAGGAAACCACACGCTGCACCCTCTATACCCCTCAGAGCCCAGGACACCACACCCTGTACCCTCGTTACCTCTCAGAGCCCAGGACACCACACCCTACACCCGCTATACCCCTCAGAGCCCAGGACACCACACCCTACATCCTCTATACCCCTCAGAGCCCAGGACACCACACCCTACACCCGCTATACCCCTCAGAGCCCAGGACACCACACCCTGCACCCTCTATACCCCTCAGAGCCCAGGACACCACACCCTACACCCGCTATACCCCTCAGAGCCCAGGACACCACACCCTGCATCCTTTATACCCCTCAGAGCCCAGGACACCACACCCTACACCCGCTATACCCCTCAGAGCCCAGGACACCACACCCTACACCCGCTATACCCCTCAGAGCCCAGGACACCACACCCTGCACCCTCTATACCCCTCAGATCCCAGGACACCACACCCTACACCCGCTATACCCCTCAGAGCCCAGGACACCACACCCTACACCCGCTATACCCCTCAGAGCCCAGGACACCACACCCTGCATCCTCTATACCCCTCAGAGCCCAGGACACCACACCCTGCATCCTCTATACCCCTCAGAGCCCAGGACACCACACCCTGCATCCTCTATACCCCTCAGAGCCCAGGACACCACACCCTACACCCGCTATACCCCTCAGAGCCCAGGACACCACACCCTGCATCCTGTATACCCCTCAGAGCCCAGGACACCACACCCTACATCCTCTATACCCCTCAGAGCCCAGGACACCACACCCTACATCCTCTATACCCCTCAGAGCCCAGGACACCACACCCTGCATCCCCAGGACACCATACCCCCCCTCAGAGCCCAGGACACCACACCCTACACCCTCTATACCCCTCAGAGCCCAGGACACCACACCCTGCATCCTCTATACCCCTCAGAGCCCAGGACACCACACCCTGCATCCTCTATACCCCTCAGAGCCCAGGACACCACACCCTACATCCTCTATACCCCTCAGAGCCCAGGACACCACACCCTACACCCGCTATACCCCTCAGAGCCCAGGACACCACACCCTACATCCTCTATACCCCTCAGAGCCCAGGACACCACACCCTGCATCCTCTATACCCCTCAGAGCCCAGGACACCACACCCTACACCCGCTATACCCCTCAGAGCCCAGGACACCACACCCTGCATCCTCTATACCCCTCAGAGCCCAGGACACCACACCCTGCATCCTCTATACCCCTCAGAGCCCAGGACACCACACCCTGCATCCTCTATACCCCTCATACCCCTCAGAGCCCAGGACACCACACCCTACACCCGCTATAGCCCTCAGAGCCCAGGACACCACACCCTACACCCGCTATACCCCTCAGACCCCAGGACACCACACCCTGCACCCTCTATACCCCTCAGAGCCCAGGACACCACACCCTGCATCCTCTATACCCCTCAGAGCCCCAGACACCACGCCCTACACCCGCTATACCCCTCAGAGCCCAGGACACCACACCCTGCACCCTCTATACCCCTCAGAGCCCAGGACACCACACCCTACATCCTCTATACCCCTCAGAGCCCAGGACACCACACCCTGCATCCTCTATACCCCTCAGAGCCCAGGACACCACACCCTACACCCTCTATACCCCTCAGAGCCCAGGACACCACACCCTACACCCTCTATACCCCTCAGAGCCCAGGACACCCGCTATACCCCTCAGAGCCCAGGACACCACACCCTACATCCTCTATACCCCTCAGAGCCCAGGACACCACACCCTGCATCCTCTATACCCCTCAGAGCCCAGGACACCACACCCTACACCCGCTATACCCCTCAGAGCCCAGGACACCACACCCTGCATCCTCTATACCCCTCAGAGCCCAGGACACCACACCCTGCATCCTCTATACCCCTCAGAGCCCAGGACACCACACCCTGCATCCTCTATACCCCTCAGAGCCCAGGACACCACACCCTGCATCCTCTATACCCCTCAGAGCCCAGGACACCACACCCTACACCCGCTATAGCCCTCAGAGCCCAGGACACCACACCCTACACCCGCTATACCCCTCAGAGCCCAGGACACCACACCCTGCACCCTCTATACCCCTCAGAGCCCAGGACACCACACCCTGCATCCTCTATACCCCTCAGAGCCCAGGACACCACACCCTGCACCCTCTATACCCCTCAGAGCCCCGGACACCACACCCTACACCCGCTATACCCCTCAGAGCCCAGGACACCACACCCTGCACCCTCTATACCCCTCAGAGCCCAGGACACCACACCCTACACCCTCTATACCCCTCAGAGCCCAGGACACCACACCCTACACCCGCTATACCCCTCAGAGCCCAGGACACCACACCCTGCACCCTCTATACCCCTCAGAGCCCAGGACACCACACCCTACACCCGCTATACCCCTCAGAGCCCAGGACACCACACCCTGCATCCTCTATACCCCCAGAGCGCAGGACACCACACCCTACATCCTCTATACCCCTCAGAGCCCAGGACACCACACCCTGCCCACACCACACTATACCCCTCAGAGCCCAGGACACCACACCCTGCACCCTCTATACCCCTCAGAGCCCAGGACACCACACCCTACACCCTCTATACCCCCATCAGAGCCCAGGACACCA
This sequence comes from Oncorhynchus tshawytscha, assembly GCF_018296145.1. Taxonomy (NCBI): domain Eukaryota; kingdom Metazoa; phylum Chordata; class Actinopteri; order Salmoniformes; family Salmonidae; genus Oncorhynchus; species Oncorhynchus tshawytscha. Next base: position 83,360,046 of record NC_056444.1, on the reverse strand, counting down.
CACCCTGCACCCTCTCTACCCTTTCTCAGAGCCCAGGACACCACACCCTCATCCTCTATCCCTCAGAGCCCAGGACACCACACCCTACATCCTCTATACCCCTCAGAGCCCAGGACACCACACCCTACCTCCTCTATCCCCAGAGCAAAGGACACCACACCCTACACCAATTGATTTTTCTCAGAGCCCAGGACACCACACCCTAATCCTCTAACCCCTCAGAGCCCAGGACACCACACCCTGCACCCTCTATACCCCTCAGAGCCCAGGACACCACACCCTACACCCGCTATACCTAATAATGTCTAATGGCTAGCTAGTTAGCGGTGGGGCGCGCTAAATAGCGTTTCAATCGGTGACGTCACTTGCTCTGAGACCTGTTTAAACTCTGACAGACAAAAGAGAGGAGGAGGAAGTATGTAAAGTCAAGAGTTGAGACCAAACACACACAGGAGTGTTTCATTCCTTTACACACAAAAAAAAGTACCATAAATCAATTAAAACTAGGTTAAATCCACAAACATTTCTGTTTATATGTCTGTAATCTTTTCTAGTCTCCAGTGTGTCTGGGTTGTGATATATGTAATCTAGGGGTGGGCATTTTAACTTTTTTTGACAGTTCCAGTACTCACATGATTTTTTTGAGTACTCCAATTAAAATATAAAGCTATTAAAATATATATATTTTTAGAACAAGGGTAGCACTGGAAAAGCAACTTGTGCTTTTATCTAGTGAACAACAATACACCTAATTTAACATAACCCTTTTATTTAACTAGGCAAGTCAGTGAAAAACAATGACAGCCTACCGGGGAACAGTGGGGTTAACTTCCTTGTTCAGGGGCAGAGCGACAGATTTTTACCTCGTCAGCTCTGGGATTTGATCCAGCAACCTTTCAGTTACTAGTCCAACGCTCTAACCACTAGGCTACCTGCCGCCCCATTACAGATAACGAATCTTAATTGCTAAATTTCTTCATATACTGTGTATTCAGTCAAAAAAAACAATTTAATTTAATTAATTTACTGAATCTGAAAATAGAAATTGTTAATATTATGTCATAGAACATAATCTATAATAACTGGTTATAGTAGCCCAGGGGCCTAACCAATTCTAAATGCCGCTATAGCAGTTCTCAAAGTAGGGTAGTCACTGACGTTACTTACCACAGCCATAAAGTCTAACTTTGTGGAAGAGTAGACGCTGCCTTGGCAAATACAAGAAAGCCCTACCTGTTTCTACAATTTCGCTTCTTAAAGTCAGGTTTAAAATCAAACGTTAACCACACTGCTAACCTTATGCCTCACCCTAACCTTAAATTAAAACTTAAACAAATGTTGTTGTTTTTAATGTCATTTTACGACAGCTATGTTGACTTTGTAGCTGTGGTAACTAGTGACAACCGCAAACTAGCCTAAGCGAAAATGACGCAATTATTCCTAAACTGCAGCTCATTTTCAGAGCACATAATTCCCAAATTCAGTCAACCAGTTCATTTTTAATTTGTGATAAAACTGTCGTCATTTGTCAAGGAATGCAGCTCTGCGTATCCAATCAGTTTTCTACATTTCTATAGACATTTATTTCTTCTTAGTGCTCTCATAGTGCTCCTTAGTGCTCCCATAGGACTCCTTAGTGCTCCTTAGTGCTCCTTAGTGCTCCTTAGTGCTTCCATAGGACTCATTATTGCTCCTTATTGCTCCTTAGTGCTTCCATAGGACTCCTTATTGCTCCTTAGTGCTCCTTAGTGCTCCTTAGTGCTTCCATAGGACTCATTATTGCTCCTTATTGCTCCTTAGTGCTTCCATAGGACTCATTATTGCTCCTTAGTGCTCCTTATTGCTCCTTAGTGCTCCTTAGTGCTTCCGTAGGACTCCTTATTGCTCCTTAGTGCTCCTTATTGCTCCTTAGTGCTCCTTAGTGCTTCCATAGGACTCCTTATTGCTCCTTAGTGCTCCTTAGTGCTCCTTAGTGCTTCCATAGGACTCCTTATTGCTCCTTAGTGCTCCTTAGTGCCCATAGGACTCCTTAGTGTGCTTCCATAGGACTCCTTATTGCTCCTTAGTGCTCCTTAGTGCTTCCATAGGACTCCTTATTGCTCCTTAGTGCTCCTTAGTGCTCCTTAGTGCTTCCATAGGACTCCTTATTGCTCCTTAGTGCTCCTTAGTGCTTCCATAGGACTCCTTATTGCTCCTTATTTCTCCTTATTGCTCCTTAGTGCTCCTTAGTGCTCCTTAGTGCTCCTTAGTGCTTCCATAGTGCTCATTAGTGCTCCAATAGGACTCCTTGTGAAATGGCTAGCTAGTTAGCGGTGGGGCGCGCTAAATAGCGTTTCAATCGGTGACGTCACTTGCTCTGAGACCTTGAAGTAGTGGTTCCCCTTGCTCTGCAAGGGCCGTGGCTTTTGTGGAGCGATGGGTAACGATGCTTCGTGGGTGACTGTTGTTGATGTGTGCAGAGGGCCCCTGGTTCGCGCCCGGGTATGGGTGACTTGCTCTGGACGTTCTAAGTGGTTATACTGTGACACTTAGTGCTCCCATAGGACTCCTTAGTGCTCCTTAGTGCTCTCATAGTGCTCCTTAGTGCTCCCATAGGACTCCTTAGTGCTCCCATAGGACTCCTTAGTGCTCCCATAGGACTCCTTAGTGCTCCCATAGGACTCCTTAGTGCTCCTTAGTGCTCCCATAGGACTCCTTAGTGCTCCCATAGGACTCCTTAGTGCTCCTTAGTGCTCTCATAGTGCTCCTTAGTGCTCCCATAGGACTCCTTAGTGCTCCTTAGTGCTCCCATAGGACTCCTTAGTGCTCCTTAGTGCTCTCATAGTGCTCCTTAGTGCTCCCATAGGACTCCTTAGTGCTCTCATAGTGCTCCTTAGTGCTCCCATAGGACTCCTTAGTGCTCCTTAGTGCTCCCATCACCAGGTCAACACAATCACCAGATCAACACCATCACCAGGTCAACACTAGCTGGTGTTTGAGCTCTGCCTTTTCTGTCATCAATTAAATGGATTGGGGGAGAGAAGGAAGGAATGAAGGAATGAAGGAATGAAGGAGGGAAGGAGGGAAGGAAGGAAGGAAAGAGGGAGGGAGGGGAAGGAGGAAGGAAGGAAGGAAGGAAGGGGAGGGAGGAAGGAAGGAAGGAAGGAAGGAAGGAAGGAAGGAAGGAAGGAAGGAAGGAAGGAGTGTAAGGGCTCAGGCACACCAATAGCATTTGCTGCCCGAGAGTACTTAGCACCTCTGACTGTAATTTGTGAACCAAATGCGAACTAAAACACATGGTGCTGAATGATGACACTGTTATCAGTCAGTCTCTGTCCCAGGGTTTGTGGACCCAGGAGTTGGCGTCTGGCTTTGGGGTCTACATGGGTATGAGGCCTGGGTGTGGCTCTGAAGAATTGGACCTGGGTATCGGGCTTCTTCCCCTTTCTGGGTCTACCTCTCCAGGGTACAGAGAGAGAGAGAGAGAGAGAGAGAGGCAAAGGCAAAGGGGACATGGTGACCGGTCTGTGGCCCCTAGTAAGTAAACCATTTATCAACTTGTACTGTAGGGTTGGTTTATAGCCTGTACTGTAGGGTTGGTTTACTGCCTGTACTGTAGGGTTGGTTTACTGCCTGTACTGTAGGGTTGGTTTATAGCCTGTACTGTAGGGTTGGTTTATAGCCTGTACTGTCTGTACTGTAGGGTTGGTTTATAGCCTGTACTGTAGGGTTGGTTTATAGCCTGTACTGTCTGTACTGTAGGGTTGGTTTATAGCCTGTACTGTAGGGCTGGTTTATAGCCTGTACTGCCTGTACTGTAGGGTTGGTCTACTGCCTGTACTGTAGGGTTGGTCTACTGTCTGTACTGTAGGGTTGGTTTACTGTCTGTACTGTAGGGTTGGTTTACTGTCTGTACTGTAGGGTTGGTTTACTGTCTGTACTGTAGGGTTGGTTTACTGTCTGTACTGTAGGGTTGGTTTACTGTCTGTAGTGTAGGGTTGGTTTACTGTCTGTACTGGTAGGGTTGGTTTACTGTCTGTACTATAGGGTTGGTTTATAGCCTGTACTGTAGGGTTGGTTTACTGTCTGTACTGTCTGTACTGTAGGGTTGGTTTATAGCCTGTACTGTAGGGTTGGTTTACTGTCTGTACTGTAGGGTTGGTTTACTGTCTGTACTGTAGGGTTGGTTTACTGTCTGTACTGTAGGGTTGGTTTACTGTCTGTACTGTCTGTACTGTAGGGTTGGTTTATAGCCTGTACTGTAGGGTTGGTTTACTGTCTGTACTGTAGGGTTGGTTTACTGTCTGTACTGTAGGGTTGGTTTACTGTCTGTACTGTAGGGTTGGTTTACTGTCTGTAGTGTAGGGTTGGTTTACTGTCTGTACTGTAGGGTTGGTTTACTGTCTGTACTGTAGGGTTGGTTTACTGTCTGTACTGTAGGGTTGGTTTACTGTCTGTACTGTAGGGTTGGTTTACTGTCTGTACTGTAGGGTTGGTTTACTGTCTGTACTGTAGGGTTGGTTTACTGTCTGTACTGTCTGTACTGTAGGGTTGGTTTATAGCCTGTACTGTAGGGTTGGTTTACTGTCTGTACTGTAGGGTTGGTTTACTGTCTGTAGTGTAGGGTTGGTTTACTGTCTGTACTGTAGGGTTGGTTTACTGTCTGTACTGTCTGTACTGTAGGGTTGGTTTATAGCCTGTACTGTAGGGTTGGTTTACTGTCTGTACTGTAGGGTTGGTTTACTGTCTGTACTGTAGGGTTGGTTTACTGTCTGTACTGTAGGGTTGGTTTACTGTCTGTACTGTAGGGTTGGTTTACTGTCTGTACTGTAGGGTTGGTTTATAGTCTGTACTGTACTGTAGGGTTGGTTTACTAGCCTGGTTTATAGCCTGTTGGTCTGTCTGTACTGTAGGGTTGGTTTATAGCCTGTACTGTAGGGTTGGTTTATAGCCTGTACTGTCTGTACTGTGTACTGTAGGGTTGGTTTATAGCCTGTACTGTAGGGCTGGTTTATACTGCCTGTACTGCCTGTACTGTAGGGTTGGTCTACTGCCTGTACTGTAGGGTTGGTCTACTGTCTGTACTGTAGGGTTGGTTTACTGTCTGTACTGTAGGGTTGGTTTACTGTCTGTACTGTAGGGTTGGTTTACTGTCTGTACTGTAGGGTTGGTTTACTGTCTGTACTGTAGGGTTGGTTTACTGTCTGTACTGTAGGGTTGGTTTACTGTCTGTACTGTAGGGTTGGTTTACTGTCTGTACTGTAGGGTTGGTTTATAGCCTGTACTGTAGGGTTGGTTTACTGTCTGTACTGTCTGTACTGTAGGGTTGGTTTATAGCCTGTACTGTAGGGTTGGTTTACTGTATGTACTGTAGGGTTGGTTTACTGTCTGTAGTGTAGGGTTGATTTACTGTCTGTACTGTAGGGTTGGTTTACTGTCTGTACTGTCTGTACTGTAGGGTTGGTTTATAGCCTGTACTGTAGGGTTGGTTTACTGTCTGTACTGTAGGGTTGGTTTACTGTCTGTACTGTAGGGTTGGTTTACTGTCTGTACTGTAGGGTTGGTTTACTGTCTGTAGTGTAGGGTTGGTTTACTGTCTGTACTGTAGGGTTGGTTTACTGTCTGTACTGTAGGGTTGGTTTACTGTCTGTACTGTAGGGTTGGTTTACTGTCTGTACTGTCTGTACTGTAGGGTTGGTTTATAGCCTGTACTGTAGGGTTGGTTTACTGTCTGTAGTGTTGGTTTACTGTCTGTACTGTTTGGTTTACTGTCTGTACTGTAGGGTTGGTTTACGGTCTGTAGTGTAGGGTTGGTTTACTGTCTGTACTGTAGGGTTGGTTTACTGTCTGTACTGTAGGGTTGGTTTACTGTCTGTACTGTAGGGTTGGTTTATAGCCTGTACTGTAGGGTTGGTTTACTGTCTGTACTGTCTGTACTGTAGGGTTGGTTTATAGCATGTACTGTAGGGTTGGTTTACTTTCTGTACTGTAGGGTTGGTTTACTGCTGTCTCAAAGGACCTTGTTTCTGTTAATCAGCATATGCTATATATACAAAAGTATGTGGACACCCCTTCAAATTAGTGGATTTGGCTATTTCAGACACACCTGTTGCTGACAGGTGTATTTAATTGAGCCCCAGGGTTGCCTAGGTTACTTTCTAAATGTAATCTGTTACAGTTACAAGTTATGAATTGTAATCAGTAACTATAGTGGTGTATAGATGTGGTGTATAGATATGGTGGCAGTAACTATAGTGGTGTATAGATATGGTGTATAGATATGGTGGCAGTAACTATAGTGGTGTATAGATATGGTGGCAGTAACTAATGTGGTTATTCTGTTCTTCATCTTAGATAAATAGATTAGGTAGGGGAGGAGTAAGAGGGGGCAGAGTAGTTTAGGGTAGGGTACAAGGGTGAGAGTAGGGTACGATAGAGTAGGGTAGGATGCTAGGGCCAGAGTAGGGTGGGCCAGGGAGGTTTAATTAGGCCAGGCTAGGACTGGGGCCAGGGACTCTGATTGGTGTGTGATAGTTCTCAGGGTGGTCGTTAGCAAATAACTCTACATTTCATGTGACAGAGTAGATCAGAGGGAGTGTTTGTCACTCATCAAGAAGAAGGAGACGTTGGGATGAGAGGGAGGGAGAGAGGGGTGAGGGAAAAGGAGAGGGAGGGAGATGAGAAGGAGGGAGAGAGGGGTGAGGGAAAGGAGAGGGAGGGAGATGTGAGGGAAAGAGGTCGGGACGAGAGGGAGGGAGAGAGGAGCGAGGGGAAGAATGAGAGGTCAGGGGATGAGAGGGAGGAGAGAGGAGCGAGGGAAAGAATGAGAGGTCAGGGGATGAGAGGGAGGAGCGAGGGAATGAATGAGAGGTCAGGGGACGAGAGGGAGGAGGGAGGAGCGAGGAAAGAATGAGAGGTCAGGGGATGAGAGGGAGGAGAGAGGAGCGAGGGAAAGAATGAGAGGTCAGGGGACGAGAGGGAGGGAGAGAGGAGCGAGGGAAAGAATGAGAGGTCAGGGGACGAGAGGGAGGGAGAGAGGAGCGAGGGAAAGAATGAGAGGTCAGGGGACGAGAGGGAGGGAGAGAGGAGCAGGGAAAGAATGAGAGGTCAGGGGATGAGAGGGAGGAGAGAGGAGCGAGGGAAAGTCTCATGCCTGTAGTTGCTAATCAACTTGAAGTTTGTAGGTTGTACACACACACACACACACACACACACACACACACAACGGTGCATTTGAGGCTAGCTAGTCGGAATGTTTTACACACTGAAGTTATCTTGATTTATAACGTTTGATTAGTCAGTGTGTTGTTTACACTGATGTTGTCCCACTCGTCTCAGTAGGCAGGTCCTTTAGTTGTAAACATGTAGCTCCTTTTAGGGACCTCTCAGAACCCCTCGCAAAGGTTCTTAGAATCACACACAGGGCTTTCTGTTCCGATTGGCTGAACACAAGGTTGACCTGCTCTTTCTTCCTGTGTTCCTCTCAGACATTTCTAACTGGCTGACTTACCAGGTCTAGCTAACAAGGCTTTAATGGTCCAGAGATTCGTCCTTAAAAGGGTGAACACCGGGTTTATAGACAGGCTCCTTAGTTCATTGGATATGCTCAACTAACCATTCACGGAATAGTCACAATAAACCAGTCCTCGTTCTTCAAACCTCTCTCACAGAACAACGACGTCATGCTTCAAGAGACTGAAACTCTGTGGTCAAACTGCTCGTTGTCCGTGTGGTCTTTGGAAAGAAAGAGGGAGACATTTTAGGATTTGTTCTATTAAATCTGAGGGTTAGTCTTCCAGACTTCAAAAGCATGCTCGGTAGAGAATCTCAGTTGAAATGAAACCGGACCGTAATATTAAGTTTTGATCAATGTGAATATCATGTAAGGTGGTGCATTACAGTAAGATAGAATTGTAGTGTTATTCTGAGTTGTTGCAGATGTACAATAACTGTTACCATATGACAAATATATTAAAACATAACAAACCATATGAGAAAAGCCCCATTCTCTCGTCCAGCTTTAGTTGTATGG